>NW_028318250.1:5090000-5403750 GCF_062004578.1 Staurois parvus | reverse complement strand
AAATTTAACACACCAGCAGTGTGAAGAGACCTGAAAGTGGCACATGGCAGCAGAGTGTGGCGATGGAGACAGCAGCAATGGGAGGCCATACAGGGACCCATGACAGACTCTGGACTTGGCAGCAGCATGAGGAGGCGGTATATAGGGGCCCATGGCAGATTAGGGGCCTGGCAGCAGCTATGTGAGGCCCGTAATCTGCCTGCACCCTATGTCAAAAAATTTAACACACCAGCAGTGTGAAGAGACCTGAAAGTGGCACATGGCAGCAGAGTGTGGCGATGGAGACAGCAGCAATGGGAGGCCATACAGGGACCCATGACAGACTCTGGACTTGGCAGCAGCATGAGGAGGCGGTATATAGGGGCCCATGGCAGATTAGGGGCCTGGCAGCAGCTATGTGAGGCCCGTAATCTGCCTGCACCCTATGTCAAAAAATTTAACACACCAGCAGTGTGAAGAGACCTGAAAGTGGCACATGGCAGCAGAGTGTGGCGATGGAGACAGCAGCAATGGGAGGCCGTACAGGGACCCATGAGAGACTCTAGACTTGGCAGCAGCATGAGGAGGCGGTATATAGGGGCCCATGGCAGATTAGGGGCCTGGCAGCAGCTATGTGAGGCCCGTAATCTGCCTGCACCCTATGTCAAAAAATTTAACACACCAGCAGTGTGAAGAGACCTGAAAGTGGCACATGGCAGCAGAGTGTGGCGATGGAGACAGCAGCAATGGGAGGCCGTACAGGGACCCATGAGAGACTCTGGACTTGGCAGCAGCATGAGGAGGCGGTATATAGGGGCCCATGGCAGATTAGGGGCCTGGCAGCAGCTATGTGAGGCCCGTAATCTGCCTGCACCCTATGTCAAAAAATTTAACACACCAGCAGTGTGAAGAGACCTGAAAGTGGCACATGGCAGCAGAGTGTGGCGATGGAGACAGCAGCAATGGGAGGCCGTACAGGGACCCATGAGAGACTCTAGACTTGGCAGCAGCATGAGGAGGCGGTATATAGGGGCCCATGGCAGATTAGGGGCCTGGCAGCAGCTATGTGAGGCCCGTAATCTGCCTGCACCCTATGTCAAAAAATGTAACACACCAGCAGTGTGTGAGGAGACCTGAAAGTGGCACATGGCAGAGTGTGGCGATGGAGACAGCAGCAATGGGAGGCCGTACAGGGACCCATGAGAGACTCTGGACCTGGCAGCAGCATGAGGAAGCGGTATATAGGGGCCTATGGCAGATTAGGGGCCTGGCAGCAGCTATAGGAGGCCCATAATCTGCCAGCACCCTATGTCAAAAAATTCTACACACCAGCAGTGTGTGAGGAGACCTGAAAGTGGCACATGGCAGAGTGTGGCGATGGAGACAGCAGCAATGGGAGGCCGTACAGGGACCCATGAGAGACTCTGGACCTGGCAGCAGCATGAGGAGGCGGTATATAGGGGCCTATGGCAGATTAGGGGCCTGGCAGCAGCTATAGGAGGCCCATAATCTGCCAGCACCCTATGTCAAAAAATTCTACACACCAGCAGTGTGAGGAGACCTGAAAGTGGCACATGGCAGCAGAGTGTGGCGATGGAGACAGCAGCAATGGGAGGCCGTACAGGGACCCATGACAGACTCTAGACTTGGCAGCAGCATGAGGAGGCGGTATATAGGGGCCCATGGCAGATTAGGGGCCTGGCAGCAGCTATGTGAGGCCCGTAATCTGCCTGCACCCTATGTCAAAAAATTTAACACACCAGCAGTGTGAAGAGACCTGAAAGTGGCACATGGCAGCAGAGTGTGGCGATGGAGACAGCAGCAATGGGAGGCCATACAGGGACCCATGACAGACTCTGGACTTGGCAGCAGCATGAGGAGGCGGTATATAGGGGCCCATGGCAGATTAGGGGCCTGGCAGCAGCTATGTGAGGCCCGTAATCTGCCTGCACCCTATGTCAAAAAATTTAACACACCAGCAGTGTGAAGAGACCTGAAAGTGGCACATGGCAGCAGAGTGTGGCGATGGAGACAGCAGCAATGGGAGGCCATACAGGGACCCATGACAGACTCTGGACTTGGCAGCAGCATGAGGAGGCGGTATATAGGGGCCCATGGCAGATTAGGGGCCTGGCAGCAGCTATGTGAGGCCCGTAATCTGCCTGCACCCTATGTCAAAAAATTTAACACACCAGCAGTGTGAAGAGACCTGAAAGTGGCACATGGCAGCAGAGTGTGGCGATGGAGACAGCAGCAATGGGAGGCCGTACAGGGACCCATGAGAGACTCTAGACTTGGCAGCAGCATGAGGAGGCGGTATATAGGGGCCCATGGCAGATTAGGGGCCTGGCAGCAGCTATGTGAGGCCCGTAATCTGCCTGCACCCTATGTCAAAAAATTTAACACACCAGCAGTGTGAAGAGACCTGAAAGTGGCACATGGCAGCAGAGTGTGGCGATGGAGACAGCAGCAATGGGAGGCCATACAGGGACCCATGAGAGACTCTGGACTTGGCAGCAGCATGAGGAGGCGGTATATAGGGGCCCATGGCAGATTAGGGGCCTGGCAGCAGCTATGTGAGGCCCGTAATCTGCCTGCACCCTATGTCAAAAAATTTAACACACCAGCAGTGTGAAGAGACCTGAAAGTGGCACATGGCAGCAGAGTGTGGCGATGGAGACAGCAGCAATGGGAGGCCGTACAGGGACCCATGAGAGACTCTAGACTTGGCAGCAGCATGAGGAGGCGGTATATAGGGGCCCATGGCAGATTAGGGGCCTGGCAGCAGCTATGTGAGGCCCGTAATCTGCCTGCACCCTATGTCAAAAAATGTAACACACCAGCAGTGTGTGAGGAGACCTGAAAGTGGCACATGGCAGAGTGTGGCGATGGAGACAGCAGCAATGGGAGGCCGTACAGGGACCCATGAGAGACTCTGGACCTGGCAGCAGCATGAGGAAGCGGTATATAGGGGCCTATGGCAGATTAGGGGCCTGGCAGCAGCTATAGGAGGCCCATAATCTGCCAGCACCCTATGTCAAAAAATTCTACACACCAGCAGTGTGTGAGGAGACCTGAAAGTGGCACATGGCAGAGTGTGGCGATGGAGACAGCAGCAATGGGAGGCCGTACAGGGACCCATGAGAGACTCTGGACCTGGCAGCAGCATGAGGAGGCGGTATATAGGGGCCTATGGCAGATTAGGGGCCTGGCAGCAGCTATAGGAGGCCCATAATCTGCCAGCACCCTATGTCAAAAAATTCTACACACCAGCAGTGTGAGGAGACCTGAAAGTGGCACATGGCAGCAGAGTGTGGCGATGGAGACAGCAGCAATGGGAGGCCGTACAGGGACCCATGACAGACTCTAGACTTGGCAGCAGCATGAGGAGGCGGTATATAGGGGCCCATGGCAGATTAGGGGCCTGGCAGCAGCTATGTGAGGCCCGTAATCTGCCTGCACCCTATGTCAAAAAATTTAACACACCAGCAGTGTGAAGAGACCTGAAAGTGGCACATGGCAGCAGAGTGTGGCGATGGAGACAGCAGCAATGGGAGGCCATACAGGGACCCATGACAGACTCTGGACTTGGCAGCAGCATGAGGAGGCGGTATATAGGGGCCCATGGCAGATTAGGGGCCTGGCAGCAGCTATGTGAGGCCCGTAATCTGCCTGCACCCTATGTCAAAAAATTTAACACACCAGCAGTGTGAAGAGACCTGAAAGTGGCACATGGCAGCAGAGTGTGGCGATGGAGACAGCAGCAATGGGAGGCCATACAGGGACCCATGACAGACTCTGGACTTGGCAGCAGCATGAGGAGGCGGTATATAGGGGCCCATGGCAGATTAGGGGCCTGGCAGCAGCTATGTGAGGCCCGTAATCTGCCTGCACCCTATGTCAAAAAATTTAACACACCAGCAGTGTGAAGAGACCTGAAAGTGGCACATGGCAGCAGAGTGTGGCGATGGAGACAGCAGCAATGGGAGGCCGTACAGGGACCCATGAGAGACTCTAGACTTGGCAGCAGCATGAGGAGGCGGTATATAGGGGCCCATGGCAGATTAGGGGCCTGGCAGCAGCTATGTGAGGCCCGTAATCTGCCTGCACCCTATGTCAAAAAATTTAACACACCAGCAGTGTGAAGAGACCTGAAAGTGGCACATGGCAGCAGAGTGTGGCGATGGAGACAGCAGCAATGGGAGGCCGTACAGGGACCCATGAGAGACTCTGGACCTGGCAGCAGCATGAGGAAGCGGTATATAGGGGCCTATGGCAGATTAGGGGCCTGGCAGCAGCTATAGGAGGCCCATAATCTGCCAGCACCCTATGTCAAAAAATTCTACACACCAGCAGTGTGTGAGGAGACCTGAAAGTGGCACATGGCAGAGTGTGGCGATGGAGACAGCAGCAATGGGAGGCCGTACAGGGACCCATGAGAGACTCTGGACCTGGCAGCAGCATGAGGAGGCGGTATATAGGGGCCTATGGCAGATTAGGGGCCTGGCAGCAGCTATAGGAGGCCCATAATCTGCCAGCACCCTATGTCAAAAAATTCTACACACCAGCAGTGTGAGGAGACCTGAAAGTGGCACATGGCAGCAGAGTGTGGCGATGGAGACAGCAGCAATGGGAGGCCGTACAGGGACCCATGACAGACTCTAGACTTGGCAGCAGCATGAGGAGGCGGTATATAGGGGCCCATGGCAGATTAGGGGCCTGGCAGCAGCTATGTGAGGCCCGTAATCTGCCTGCACCCTATGTCAAAAAATTTAACACACCAGCAGTGTGAAGAGACCTGAAAGTGGCACATGGCAGCAGAGTGTGGCGATGGAGACAGCAGCAATGGGAGGCCATACAGGGACCCATGACAGACTCTGGACTTGGCAGCAGCATGAGGAGGCGGTATATAGGGGCCCATGGCAGATTAGGGGCCTGGCAGCAGCTATGTGAGGCCCGTAATCTGCCTGCACCCTATGTCAAAAAATTTAACACACCAGCAGTGTGAAGAGACCTGAAAGTGGCACATGGCAGCAGAGTGTGGCGATGGAGACAGCAGCAATGGGAGGCCGTACAGGGACCCATGAGAGACTCTAGACTTGGCAGCAGCATGAGGAGGCGGTATATAGGGGCCCATGGCAGATTAGGGGCCTGGCAGCA
Source organism: Staurois parvus (assembly GCF_062004578.1). Lineage (NCBI taxonomy): Eukaryota > Metazoa > Chordata > Amphibia > Anura > Ranidae > Staurois > Staurois parvus. The sequence goes on along the minus strand of NW_028318250.1, from coordinate 5,398,611 downwards.
GCTATGTGAGGCCCGTAATCTGCCTGCACCCTATGTCAAAAAATTTAACACACCAGCAGTGTGAAGAGACCTGAAAGTGGCACATGGCAGCAGAGTGTGGCGATGGAGACAGCAGCAATGGGAGGCCGTACAGGGACCCATGAGAGACTCTGGACCTGGCAGCAGCATGAGGAAGCGGTATATAGGGGCCTATGGCAGATTAGGGGCCTGGCAGCAGCTATAGGAGGCCCATAATCTGCCAGCACCCTATGTCAAAAAATTCTACACACCAGCAGTGTGTGAGGAGACCTGAAAGTGGCACATGGCAGAGTGTGGCGATGGAGACAGCAGCAATGGGAGGCCGTACAGGGACCCATGAGAGACTCTGGACCTGGCAGCAGCATGAGGAGGCGGTATATAGGGGCCTATGGCAGATTAGGGGCCTGGCAGCAGCTATAGGAGGCCCATAATCTGCCAGCACCCTATGTCAAAAAATTCTACACACCAGCAGTGTGAGGAGACCTGAAAGTGGCACATGGCAGCAGAGTGTGGCGATGGAGACAGCAGCAATGGGAGGCCGTACAGGGACCCATGACAGACTCTAGACTTGGCAGCAGCATGAGGAGGCGGTATATAGGGGCCCATGGCAGATTAGGGGCCTGGCAGCAGCTATGTGAGGCCCGTAATCTGCCTGCACCCTATGTCAAAAAATTTAACACACCAGCAGTGTGAAGAGACCTGAAAGTGGCACATGGCAGCAGAGTGTGGCGATGGAGACAGCAGCAATGGGAGGCCGTACAGGGACCCATGAGAGACTCTAGACTTGGCAGCAGCATGAGGAGGCGGTATATAGGGGCCCATGGCAGATTAGGGGCCTGGCAGCAGCTATGTGAGGCCCGTAATCTGCCTGCACCCTATGTCAAAAAATTTAACACACCAGCAGTGTGAAGAGACCTGAAAGTGGCACATGGCAGCAGAGTGTGGCGATGGAGACAGCAGCAATGGGAGGCCATACAGGGACCCATGACAGACTCTGGACTTGGCAGCAGCATGAGGAGGCGGTATATAGGGGCCCATGGCAGATTAGGGGCCTGGCAGCAGCTATGTGAGGCCCGTAATCTGCCTGCACCCTATGTCAAAAAATTTAACACACCAGCAGTGTGAAGAGACCTGAAAGTGGCACATGGCAGCAGAGTGTGGCGATGGAGACAGCAGCAATGGGAGGCCGTACAGGGACCCATGAGAGACTCTGGACTTGGCAGCAGCATGAGGAGGCGGTATATAGGGGCCCATGGCAGATTAGGGGCCTGGCAGCAGCTATGTGAGGCCCGTAATCTGCCAGCACCCTATGTCAAAAAATTCTACACACCAGCAGTGTGTGAGGAGACCTGAAAGTGGCACATGGCAGAGTGTGGCGATGGAGACAGCAGCAATGGGAGGCCGTACAGGGACCCATGAGAGACTCTGGACCTGGCAGCAGCATGAGGAGGCGGTATATAGGGGCCTATGGCAGATTAGGGGCCTGGCAGCAGCTATAGGAGGCCCATAATCTGCCAGCACCCTATGTCAAAAAATTCTACACACCAGCAGTGTGAGGAGACCTGAAAGTGGCACATGGCAGCAGAGTGTGGCGATGGAGACAGCAGCAATGGGAGGCCGTACAGGGACCCATGACAGACTCTAGACTTGGCAGCAGCATGAGGAGGCGGTATATAGGGGCCCATGGCAGATTAGGGGCCTGGCAGCAGCTATGTGAGGCCCGTAATCTGCCTGCACCCTATGTCAAAAAATTTAACACACCAGCAGTGTGAAGAGACCTGAAAGTGGCACATGGCAGCAGAGTGTGGCGATGGAGACAGCAGCAATGGGAGGCCATACAGGGACCCATGACAGACTCTGGACTTGGCAGCAGCATGAGGAGGCGGTATATAGGGGCCTATGGCAGATTAGGGGCCTGGCAGCAGCTATAGGAGGCCCGTAATCTGCCAGCACCCTATGTCAAAAAATTTAACACACCAGCAGTGTGAAGAGACCTGAAAGTGGCACATGGCAGCAGAGTGTGGCGATGGAGACAGCAGCAATGGGAGGCCGTACAGGGACCCATGAGAGACTCTGGACTTGGCAGCAGCATGAGGAGGCGGTATATAGGGGCCCATGGCAGATTAGGGGCCTGGCAGCAGCTATGTGAGGCCCGTAATCTGCCTGCACCCTATGTCAAAAAATTTAACACACCAGCAGTGTGAAGAGACCTGAAAGTGGCACATGGCAGCAGAGTGTGGCGATGGAGACAGCAGCAATGGGAGGCCATACAGGGACCCATGACAGACTCTGGACTTGGCAGCAGCATGAGGAGGCGGTATATAGGGGCCTATGGCAGATTAGGGGCCTGGCAGCAGCTATAGGAGGCCCGTAATCTGCCAGCACCCTATGTCAAAAAATTAAACACACCAGCAGTGTGAGGAGACCTGAAAGTGGCACATGTTTGAGGCATGATTCATGGCGGATTTAGTCAGTTGTGTCAGGAACTGGTGGTTTGAAATCCAGACTAATCCACGCCTGATTCATTTTCACAAACGTGAGTCTCTCCACACTTTGGGTGGACAGTCGTGTCCTCCGCGGAGTTACAATACCTCCTGCCGCACTAAACACGCGCTCCGATGCCACGCTACTGGCCGGGCATGACAGCCTTTCAAGGGCAAATTCAGCTAGTTGGGGCCAAAGGTCAAGTTTCGTTGCCCAGTAGTCAAGGGGATTGTCTACCTCGGTTGGCAGGGTGCTGTCCAAGTAGGCCCAAGCCTGTTGTTTGAGCTCCTGCTCCAGGTCCACCTGATGCTGCTGCTGCTGCTGCGGCTGGTTAGTAGTTTCCTCACTGCGCTGGTGAAGAAAGCTACTCATCATCGACTGCAGACTGAGGCAGCCGCTGCTGGTGGAGCTGCCACTGCTCCTACCACCCCACCCCTCCCCTGCTGCCATGCCAGCGGAACGCGAGCGCACAGGGCCCACAGTGTCTGAGGATGGACGTTGGCGCACAAAGGCAGAGACCAACTGACTACATAGGTGGTTTTTATAGTACGTAATTTTGGCCTCCCTCTCAGCAGGTGTGAAAAAGGCCACCATTTTGGACCGGTAGCGAGGGTCCAACAAGGTGGACAGCCAAAAGTCATCCCTCTGTCTGATGGTTATTATTCGGCTGTCGCTACGCAAGCAACCGAGCATGCTATGGGCCATTTGTGCCAAGGAATGCGAGGGACTCCCTGCCTCCATCTCCACAGCATACTGCCACGGTGCGTCTGGGTCCTCTGTCTCCTCCTCCTCCTCTACCAGATGCTCCTGCTCCTCCACTCCTGTCCGCTGAGTGGAAAAACCACCCATTTCACTCAATAATTCCTGAGCACAAATGTCCTCCTCTACCTCCTCCTCTTCTTCCTGTCCTGCCCCCACAGGGGTCATGTGGCGTTGAGATCTGTGCGCCACGTCTACCGCACCCTGACCAGCCATTGTTAACAGCATTTGTTCCAGGACGTGCAACAGAGGAATGACGTCGTTCATCCCATAGTCCTGCCGACTCACGAATAGCGTGGCCTCCTCAAAGGGCCTGAGCAAGCGGCAGGTGTCACGCATGAGCTGCCAATGGCTGACATCTAAGTTACACAGGGGAGTACCTTTATCCGCTTGTAACATCAGGAAATCGGTGATGGCCTTTCGCTGCTCGTAAAGGCGGTCTAACATGTGTAGGGTTGAATTCCACCTTGTTGCAACGTCGCAGATCAGGCGATGCTGTGGAATTCCGTTCTGCCGCTGCAGCTCAATGAGGGTGTTCTTTGCGGTGTAGGAATGGCTGAAATGCATGCACAGTTTACGTGACATTTTAAGGATGTCTTGCAGTGGGATGGTGGATTTTAGGAACCGCTTGACAACCAGATTGAACACGTGAGCCATGCATGGCGCATGGCACAACCTTCCTTGACGCAGAGCAGACACCATGTTCTTTCCGTTGTCAGCTAACATGGTTCCGATTTTTAGTTTGCGCGGAGACAGCCATCTGTCGATTTCTCTGTTCATTACACTCAGCAATTCCTCCCCTGTGTGACTACGTTCGCCAAGGCATACCAGGTGCAGCACAGCGTGACACCGTTGCGCCCTGCACATGTGATATGCCGGTCGGGTAATGGGACTTGGCACGGGGGTGGCGGCTGAGGACACGGCGGAAAAAGAGGTGGTAGAGGCGGACATGCTTGCTGGACCAAGGACGTGCAAACGTGGAGGCAAAAGCGTCGTGACCTGTCCAAGTTGCTGGTGCGGCTGTGCCGGCACCACGTTCACCCAGTGGGCCGTAAATGACATGTACTGTCCCTGACCGTAGTTACAGCTCCACACGTCGGCGCTGCCGTGCACTTTGGCAGAGACCGACATGCTCAAAGACTGGCCCACCATCTCTTCTACATGTGAATGCAGGGCTGGCACTGCCTTTTGGGCAAAGAAATGACGGCTTGGCACTCTCCACCGCGGCGCGGCACAAGCCATCATTTCTCGGAAAGGTGCTGAGTCCACCAGTTGGAAAGGGAGGGACTGCAGCACCAGCAACTTGGACAGGAGGACGTTCAGCTTTTGCACCGTCGGGTGCGTGCTCGCAAACTGTTGTCTCTTGGATACGGATTCCAAGAAAGACTGTTGACGGAATCCGAGAAGAGGAGTAGCAGGAGAAGGAGCATCTGAACGAGCGGAAGATGCCAATGAGCGACAACTCCCCTCAGCAGAGGTGTTGGAGCCTTGACTGGCTGATAGAGGGCGATTGACGACGTCGGGTGACGGAGCAAGTAACGGAGCGGGTGATGGAGCGGGGGCTGGGGCAGGCAGAACCGCCGTATGTTTATCACGGTTTTCCCAGGCCACCGAATGGTGACGCTGCATATGCTGACGCAACGCTGTAGTCCCAACATGGGCCCCCTGGCCACGCTTGCATTTCTGGCCACATAGTCGACATACGGCTACGTTTACTTCCTCGGGCGGCTTGAGGAAAAATTGCCACACCACCGAGTAGGAAACTTTGCCCCCGCTACTCTTCACTGGCTGACTGCTACTTCCTCCGTGCGCAACGGCACCACTACTGGCCGTGGTGGTAGGCTGCAGTGGAGCTGGTGCTCTACTCCGTGGACGTTTGGCTCCACTGACACTGATGCGACCCTGCTGCTGTCTCCTGGGCAACCCACCGACTGTTTTGCTCGCTGCCAAGCTGCCACCCTCTTCTCCTGATGATGCGGAAGAAATTGCCTGATGACGACGAGGCTGCCAAGTGCGATCAACCTCCTCATCATCAAGTAGGGTCTCCGCCTCACTACTAGCCCCCTCGGCTGCGTCTGGGTCAGGAGACAGACCTGTCTCTAGACCGGCTACCGAGCCACTCTCCTCGCCAGTACTTGTTCGCTTGGCTGCTGAAAAGGCCGATGTCTCCCCCCGTTCCTGACCGCCCTCTGTTAGCTCTTCCTCACTGTACAGTGGGGCTGAGCCCACAGCATGCGATACTTCGCTTGGTGAGGGAACAGCAAAGGACAGGGGCAGGTAGAGGACACGTGATTTCAGTGGGCTTGGTCCCGGGCCATGCCAACTAACGGTTGTGTCTGACGTACCCACCGACCGTTGGCTGTAGGTGTCAGAGGTGACCTGGGAAGAGGAAGACGACCGAGCCAACCAATCAATGACGGCAGGGTTGTCGGTGGAGACACGACCGCTGGATGACATCGGGAGCACTGGCCTCTGGCTGCGAATACTGCTGCCTCGACCCCTTCCTCTGCTGCCACGTCTGCTCGCTCCTAAAACATTGCCTCCTCTGCCACTCCTCTGCATGTTGTCTGACATACTATTTAATTCAACGATTAGGTGTCCCTGAGTAACAATTCTCTGGCACTCAGTAACAATTCTGTCTGTCCCTGAGTATGAATTCTGTGGCCCTGAGTAACAATTATGTGTCTGTGCGAGTAACAATTCTGTGTCTGTGCGAGTAACAATTCTGTGTCTGTGCAAGTAACAATTTTGTGTCTGTGCGAGTAACAATTCTCTGGCACTCAGTAACAATTCTGTCTGTCCCTGAGTAACAATTCTCTGGCACTCAGTAACAATTCTGTCTGTCCCTGAGTATGAATTCTGTGGCCCTGAGTAACAATTCTGTGTCTGTGCGAGTAACAATTCTGTGTCTGTGCAAGTAACAATTTTGTGTCTGTGCGAGTAACAATTCTCTGGCACTCAGTAACAATTCTGTCTGTCCCTGAGTAACAATTCTCTGGCACTCAGTAACAATTCTGTCTGTCCCTGAGTATGAATTCTGTGGCCCTGAGTAACAATTCTGTGTCTGTGCGAGTAACAATTCTGTGTCTGTGCAAGTAACAATTTTGTGTCTGTGCGAGTAACAAATCTCTGGCACTCAGTAACAATTCTGTCTGTCCCTGAGTAACAATTCTCTGGCACTCAGTAACAATTCTGTCTGTCCCTGAGTAACAATTCTCTGGCACTCAGTAACAATTCTGTCTGTCCCTGAGTATGAATTCTGTGGCCCTGAGTAACAATTCTGTGTCTGTGCGAGTAACAATTCTGTGTCTGTGCAAGTAACAATTTTGTGTCTGTGCGAGTAACAATTCTCTGGCACTCAGTAACAATTCTGTCTGTCCCTGAGTAACAATTCTCTGGCACTCAGTAACAATTCTGTCTGTCCCTGAGTAACAATTCTCTGGCACTCAGTAACAATTCTGTCTATCCCTGAGTATGAATTCTGTGGCCCTGAGTAACAATTCTGTGTCTGTGCGAGTAACAATTCTGTGTCTGTGCAAGTAACAATTTTGTGTCTGTGCGAGTAACAATTCTCTGGCACTCAGTAACAATTCTGTCTGTCCCTGAGTAACAATTCTCTGGCACTCAGTAACAATTCTGTCTGTCCCTGAGTATGAATTCTGTGGCCCTGAGTAACAATTCTGTGTCTGTGCGAGTAACAATTCTGTGTCTGTGCAAGTAACAATTTTGTGTCTGTGCGAGTAACAATTCTCTGGCACTCAGTAACAATTCTGTCTGTCCCTGAGTAACAATTCTCTGGCACTCAGTAACAATTCTGTCTGTCCCTGAGTAACAATTCTCTGGCACTCAGTAACAATTCTGTCTATCCCTGAGTATGAATTCTGTGGCCCTGAGTAACAATTCTGTGTCTGTGCGAGTAACAATTCTGTGTCTGTGCAAGTAACAATTTTGTGTCTGTGCGAGTAACAATTCTCTGGCACTCAGTAACAATTCTGTCTGTCCCTGAGTAACAATTCTCTGGCACTCAGTAACAATTCTGTCTGTCCCTGAGTAACAATTCTCTGGCACTCAGTAACAATTCTGTCTATCCCTGAGTATGAATTCTGTGGCCCTGAGTAACAATTCTGTGTCTGTGCGAGTAACAATTCTGTGTCTGTGCAAGTAACAATTTTGTGTCTGTGCGAGTAACAATTCTCTGGCACTCAGTAACAATTCTGTCTGTCCCTGAGTAACAATTCTCTGGCACTCAGTAACAATTCTGTCTGTCCCTGAGTAACAATTCTCTGGCACTCAGTAACAATTCTGTCTGTCCCTGAGTAACAATTCTCTGGCACTCAGTAACAATTCTGTCTGTCCCTGAGTAACAATTCTCTGGCACTCAGTAACAATTCTGTCTGTCCCTGAGTATGAATTCTGTGGCCCTGAGTAACAATTCTGTGTCTGTGCGAGTAACAATTCTGTGTCTGTGCAAGTAACAATTTTGTGTCTGTGCGAGTAACAAATCTCTGGCACTCAGTAACAATTCTGTCTGTCCCTGAGTAACAATTCTCTGGCACTCAGTAACAATTCTGTCTGTCCCTGAGTAACAATTCTCTGGCACTCAGTAACAATTCTGTCTGTCCCTGAGTATGAATTCTGTGGCCCTGAGTAACAATTCTGTGTCTGTGCGAGTAACAATTCTGTGTCTGTGCAAGTAACAATTTTGTGTCTGTGCGAGTAACAATTCTCTGGCACTCAGTAACAATTCTGTCTGTCCCTGAGTAACAATTCTCTGGCACTCAGTAACAATTCTGTCTGTCCCTGAGTAACAATTCTCTGGCACTCAGTAACAATTCTGTCTATCCCTGAGTATGAATTCTGTGGCCCTGAGTAACAATTCTGTGTCTGTGCGAGTAACAATTCTGTGTCTGTGCAAGTAACAATTTTGTGTCTGTGCGAGTAACAATTCTCTGGCACTCAGTAACAATTCTGTCTGTCCCTGAGTAACAATTCTCTGGCACTCAGTAACAATTCTGTCTGTCCCTGAGTAACAATTCTCTGGCACTCAGTAACAATTCTGTCTGTCCCTGAGTAACAATTCTCTGGCACTCAGTAACAATTCTGTCTGTCCCTGAGTAACAATTCTCTGGCACTCAGTAACAATTCTGTCTGTCCCTGAGTATGAATTCTGTGGCCCTGAGTAACAATTCTGTGTCTGTGCGAGTAACAATTCTGTGTCTGTGCAAGTAACAATTTTGTGTCTGTGCGAGTAACAATTCTCTGGCACTCAGTAACAATTCTGTCTGTCCCTGAGTAACAATTCTCTGGCACTCAGTAACAATTCTGTCTGTCCCTGAGTAACAATTCTCTGGCACTCAGTAACAATTCTGTCTATCCCTGAGTATGAATTCTGTGGCCCTGAGTAACAATTCTGTGTCTGTGCGAGTAACAATTCTGTGTCTGTGCAAGTAACAATTTTGTGTCTGTGCGAGTAACAATTCTCTGGCACTCAGTAACAATTCTGTCTGTCCCTGAGTAACAATTCTCTGGCACTCAGTAACAATTCTGTCTGTCCCTGAGTAACAATTCTCTGGCACTCAGTAACAATTCTGTCTGTCCCTGAGTAACAATTCTCTGGCACTCAGTAACAATTCTGTCTGTCCCTGAGTAACAATTCTCTGGCACTCAGTAACAATTCTGTCTGTCCCTGAGTAACAATTCTCTGGCACTCAGTAACAATTCTGTCTGTCCCTGAGTAACAATTCTCTGGCACTCAGTAACAATTCTGTCTGTCCCTGAGTAACAATTCTGTCTGTCCCTGAGAATGAATTCTGTGGCCCTAAGAATTCTCTGGCACTCAGTAACAATTCTGTCTGTCCCTGAGTAACAATTCTCTGGCACTCAGTAACAATTCTGTCTGTCCCTGAGTAAAAATTCTGTGGCCCTAATAACGTTTCTGTGGCCCTAAGTAACAATTCTCTGGCACTGAGTAACAATTCTGTCTGTCCCTGAGTATGAATTCTGTGGCCCTAACTAGCGTTTCTTTGTCCCTAAATAACGATTCTGTGGCCCTCATTAACAAGTCTGTGTCCCTGAGTAATGGTTCTCTGTCCCTAAGTAACTTCTCTCTGTCCCCAATTCTCGTTTCTGTGGCCCTAACTCTGTCCCTGTCCCTAGTACAGAGCGGTCTGCCTCTGTTCAATGACTGCAGGCAAATGAAGATTTCCAAAATGGCCGCTATATATACCTCGACCATTACACAGTGCTGGCTGGCTGGCTGCTGATTGGCTGATGCGATCACATGTCGTTGAGGAATGCATTATGGGGCAGCGCGCCTTGTCTGCGCGCCTTCCCCGACATCCCCGCTCCGTCGCCGCACATGTCAGCCGCCATTTTCGGAAAAATTTCGATTCGCGCGTCCGAATTAGGCTGTTTTTCGGATTCGGCACGAATCGAAATTTTTCCGATATTCGACTCGAATTCCACTTCGGATACTTCGATTCGCTCATCTCTAATAGTGTCCCATAGAAAATGTTGATTTTGAAAGGAAGGAAAAGGTTTTCTGACAAATCTGTTGGGCTTTACTCATCTATGCTGAGTACTGCATATACAGTATATCTATGTGTGTATAGGAAATCCAGACCCCTTTTCAAGATTTATTCTTTTTCCCTGTCATTTTTTTCCCTGCCATTTGTTACTTAAAAAAATAACTTGCTAGACCTAAAAGTTGCAAACAAAAGTGCAGTAGCACATATTGTTACTCAGATTATCATTTTTCTTGAACGAGTCAGCCCACCCAAAACTGGCATTTCTGGGTTTTATAGATGATGGTGGAGTGCACCACAAGGGTTACAGCAATTTAGAAAGTTTATCCTACTATACTCTCCTCATCTTTGCTAGCTTGCATTGGGCTAAAAAATTTAAAATGTCCAAGGGACTCCGTCAGCTCCGTGGTGATGATCTCAAGTAATCTGAATATAAACCCCTTTTAAATTCTCTTTTAAAATTTAAATTTAAAAGAGAATTTTGTTAATATCTGCTTGTTAGATTTTGGAAAATGATAATAAAGATTAAAAAAAAAAAAAAAACCCTAACTTAAGGTCACTGCTGCTACAAACAAGCCTGGAACTCTACGAAATGTTTTCAGAGGTGGGCTTGATTTTGTTTTTTGGTCCACCTAGCGAAGCTCCTGCCTGATGATGAAGAGCCTATTTAACCACTTGTCATCCTGAGGATTTACCTCCTTAATGACCAGGCCTCTTTTTGCTATTCAGCGCTGCACTATTTCATAATTGTGCGGTCATGTATTGCTGTGCCCAAACAAAATGTACATCCTTTTTTTCACACAAATAGAGCTTTCTTTTGGTGGTATTTAATCACCTATGCACTTTTTATTTTTCATGCTATAAACAAAAAAAGAACGAAAATTTTGAAGAAAAACTATATTTTTTACTTTCGACTATAAATATATATAGTAACCTCAGAGTTAGTAATAAATTTAAGCACTGATATGTTTTTGGTAAAAAAAATCCCTATAAGTGTATATTGATTGCTTTTTTGAAAGTTATAACGTCTACAAACTATGGTATAGATCAGGGGTGGGCAAACTTTTTGACTTGAGGGCCGCAATGGGTTCATATATTGGACCCGGGGGCCGGACCAAGAGTAGATGAATGATGTGTATGTGTCATCCATAGTAAGTATAGTAATATTCCCCCATAGTAAGCATAGTAATTAATCCCCCATATAGTAATTCATCCCCCATATAGTAATTCATCCACCATATAGTAATTCATCCCCCATATAGTAATTCATCCCCCCTATAGTAATTCATCCCCCCTATAGTAATTCATCCCCCCTAGTAATTCATCCTCCATATAGTAATTCATCCCCCATAGTAATTCATCCCCCATAGTAATTCATCCCCCATATAGTAATTCATCCCCCATAGTAATTCATCCCCCATATAGTAATTCATCCCCCATATAGTAATTCATCCCCCATAGTAATTCATCCCCCATAGTAATTCATCCCCCATATAGTAATTCATCCCTTATAGTAATTCATCCCCCATAGTAATTCATCCCCCATAGTAATTAATCCCCCATATAGTAATTCATCCCCCATAGTAATTTATCCCCCATAGTAATTCATCCCCCATATAGTAATTCACCCCCCATATAGTAATTCATCCCCCATAGTAATTCATGCCCCATATAGTAATTCATCCCCCATAGTAATTCATCCCCCATAGTAATTCATCCCCCATATAGTAATTCATCCCCCATAGTAATTCATCCCCCATATAGTAATTCATCCCCCATAGTAATTCATCCCCCATAGTAATTCATCCCCCATATAGCAATTCATCCCCCATAGTAATTCATCCCCCATAGTAATTAATCCCCCATAGTAATTAATCCCCCATATAGTAATTCATCCCCCTCGACGTATCTGCGCATGTGCCAGTTTCAGGCATTAGCAGCTGATCGGCGATATCCGGCACATGCGCAGATACGTCGAGGGGGACAGATCCTCATAGGAGACAGATTTTCATGCTACACCGGTCTTCAGGGTGGACTGTGAGAGGAGCCTAGCTGGAGCCTAGCTCCGCGGGCCGGATTAAAAGGTCCGCCGGGCCGTAGTTTGCCCATTGCTGGTATAGATACTGCAATTTATGCCATTTTTTTGCTATACAACGCTGCACTAGTTTAACTGACAATTGTGCGGTCATGCAATATGGTACATAAATTAAATTTACATCCTTTTTTCACACAAATAGAGCTTTCTTTCATGGTATTTGATCACCTGTGTGGTTTTTATTTTTGGCGAAATAAACAAAAAAATTTAGAAAAAAAAAGTTTTTGAAAAAAAACAATATTTTCAAATTTCTGTAAACAAATATCCAAAAAACTAAAAATTTCGTCATATATTTAGATCAAAATGTATTCTGCTACATGTTTTTGGTTAAAAAAAATCCCAATAAGTGTATATGTATTGCTTTGTGGGAAATTTATAGCGTCTACAAACTATGGTATAGATAATGGAATTTACACAGCTTTTACTTTCTGACTGTCCTTCACGTTTCTTCAGGTGCTAAAATACCACGACAATACAAACACCCCCAAATGACCCCTTTTCGGAAAGTAGACACCCTAAGCTATCTGTTGAGAAGCATATTAAGTCCTTGGAAGATTAATTTTTTTTTCCACAAGTTTCTGGAAAATGGCAAAAAAATTTTTTTTTTTACACAAAGTTGTAATTTAAGTTATATATTTCTCGCACAAGCCATGGGTGGAATTACACCCCAAAATACATTCTGCTACTTCTACCGAGTATGGGGATACCACATGTGTGAGACTTTTTGGGAGCCTAGCCATATACAGGAGCCTGAAATCCAATGACCACTTAGAAATCCTGAAGGTGCGTAACTTCCTCATTTTATTGCCTCACCACCTATCACAGTTTCGGAGGCCCTGAAATGCCAGGATAGCACCAAATTCCCCCCCCCCCCCTCCAAATGACCCATTTTTGGAAATTAGACATCTAAAAAAGAGGCATGGTGTGTATTTTGCCGATCTCATTTTTTTCACAAAGTTTTGAAATATAAAAAAATACAAAATATGTTTTTGTTTTCTTTCTTCATTTCTCAAAAACCTGTGGCAACAAACGAGATCTGCAAAATACTCACCATGCTTCTTATCAAATTCCTTGGGGTATCTACTTTACAAAAAGGGATGATTTGGGTGGTGTTGCTATCCTGGCATTTCAGGGCCTCTGAAACTGTGATAGGTAGTCAGGAAGTGTAATGAGGAAATAAAGCCCTTTAAAAGTCTGAAGGTGCTTATTAGATTTTGGGGTCCTGTATTTGGCTAGACTGCCCAAAAAAAATCTCTCAAATGTGGTACCCCCATACTCAGAAAAAGTAGCAGAATGTATTTTGGGGAATAATTCCACATATACCCATGACATGTGTGAGCAATACATAATTTAAGTAAAAATTTTGTGTAAAATAAAATACAAATTTTCCAAAAACTTGTGGTAATAAATAAATTCTTCTATTGACTCAACATGCCTCTCAGAAAATAGGTATCCACTTTCCAAAAAGGGGTCGTTTTGGGGGGTAGGGGCATTTTAGAATTTTATGCCACACATCATTCACTCTTCTAACCACCTGAAAACCAAGCCTTTTCTGACACTTTTTGTTAAAAATAAACTGTATTTTTTGCTAGGAAATTACTTTGAACCCCCAAACATTATATATATTTTTAAAGCAGACACCATGGTGAATAAAATGGTGGGTGCTGCACTTTTTTATGTCACACTGTACTCGCGCAGCGATTTTACAAACACAATTTGTTTTTTTAAAAATACACTTTTTTTACTTTTAATGGGCAAAAACACAATATATTGGGCAATTATTTGGTAATATATAAAAGATGATGGTATGCCAAGTAAATATATACCAAACATAAAATGCTTTAAAACTGTGCATGCCCCGTGCAATGTTGACAAACTGCATACATTTTTAATATCCATAGGCAACGCTTTAAAAGCCTTTGCAAGCTGCCATTTTAGATTTACAGAGGAGGTCTAGCTAGAATTACTGCCCTTGATCTGACGTTCACGGCAATACCTCACATGCATGGTGCAACTGCTGTTTACATAATGGCAATAGGGTCAATGCTCACACAAGCAGCTGCACACATGAGGGGGTGCTTTTTTTTAGCATTTATTTTGATTTTTTTCATTATTTTTACACTATCCCTTTCATTTTTTTTATCACTTTTAATGCTATCACGGGGAATGCAAATATCCCCTATAACTTCAATGGGCATTGTCATATTCTTTTTTGAGAAATCTAGGATCTATCAGGCTCTAGATATCTTCTCTGCCCTTACATTATCTAACCTCACCAAGATCAGTGTGATCAGATGCTTTCCCAATTTACAAATGGTGCTTTTACATGAAAGACAATCACCGGCTGAAAAAAATTAAACCAGGATGATGCCTGCAGCTGTAGGCATTATCCTGGTATAACCATTCAAAGTCCAGTGATGTACCAGTACATGAAAATGTATTCTGTGACATGTCTTTGCTAAAACAAATCCCAATACGTGTAAATTAATTGAATTATGTGAAAGTTATACTGTTTACAAATGGCAGTATAGATACTGGAATTTTTTTTTATACTAATAATGGCGGCAATCAGTGACTTATAGCGGGACTGTGGGATTACGGGACTGCGGCGGGCATTCTGACACTGGGGGGGATCTGACTTGGTGTCACTGACATCCCCAGTGACACCAATACAGTGATCATTGAAAAAAAAAGCACTGACACTGTACTAGACTCACCTCCCTGCTGCCATTTACTTCCAAGCTCCTTGAGTGCTTAGTCTACAATCGCCTAAGCGCCCACCTCACTGACAACAACCTCCTCGATCCACTACAGTCTGCCTTCCATCCCCTACACTCCACCGAAACTGCCCTACTCAAAATCACTAATGACCTGCTAACTGCCAAAGCTAATGGCCACTACTCAGTCCTCTTACTCCTCGACCTTTCCACGGCCTTCGACACAGTCGACCAGCCCCTCCCCCTTAACAAACTACACTCCCTCAGCATCAGAGACTCCGCTCTCTCATGGCTCTCCTCCTATCTATCCCAACGCTCCTTCAGAGTTACCTATAATGCTACCACCTCCCCCTCTCTCCCCCTCTCTGTTGGCGTCCCCCAAGGCTCGGTCCTCGGGCCCCTTCTCTTCTCCCTCTACACCTCCTCCCTCGGCAAACTGATACACTCCCACGGCTTCAACTATCACCTCTATGCCGATGACACGCAAATTTACCTCTCCACTCCTCGCCTCACCCCTTCAGTCTCTGCCCGTATCACCCACCTACTGAACGACATATCAGACTGGATGTTGCTCCATTTCCTCAAATTGAACCTTTCCAAAACCGAGCTCCTGATTTTCCCCCCAGCCCGTGCCCCCCCCACCCTCTCCATCACGACTAACAACGCCACCATCAGTCCCACCCCGCAAGCCAAAGTCCTAGGTGTCACTCTAGACTTAAACCTTTCCTTCCAACCCCATGTCTAATCGTTGGCAAACTCATGCAGGCTCCACCTCCGCAACATCTCCAAAATACGTTCCTAACCCTAGACACTACTAAACAACTCGTTCACTCCCTTATTATCTCACGTCTAGACTACTGCAACTCCCTTCTCACCGGGCTAACTCATCGCAGACTATCCCCGCTTCAGTCTATCCTGAACTCAGCGGCCAGACTCATCCACCTTACCAACCGCTCCGCTTCTGCCACCCCCCGTCATTCCCTCCACTGGCTCCCGATTGCCCAACGCATTAAATTCAAACTACTAACACAGACATACAAAGCCATTCATAATGCTGCCCCAAACTACCTCACCGACCTGATACCCAAATACCACCCTACCCGTAATCTTTGCTCCTCACAAGACCTCCTACTTTCTAGCTCCCTGGTCTCCACCTCCCACGCCCGACTGCAGGACTTCTCCAGGACTTCCCCCATCCTCTGGAACTCACTACCCCAATCCATCAGACTGTCACCTACCCTCCTCACCTTTAGGCGCACCCTGAAAACCCATCTCTTCAGGGAAGCCTACCCTGCCCTCACCTAACAGCCGATTTCCTCCACTCCTCCTACCACTCCATCCCCCACAGCCACTTCCTCCTGTACCACTATCCCCTCCCTCCTAGATTGTAAGCTTGAAAGAGCAGGGCCCTTGAATCCCTCGTGTTTTGTTTTGTTACTGTATTGTCTCATGTACTGTCCCCCACTATAATGTACAGCGCTGAGCAAACCTTTTGGCGCTATATAAATACTGTATAATATTAATACTAATGGCACTGGGGAGGAAGAGGTTAACATTTGGGGGCAATCAAAGAGTTAACTGTATGCTAGGAGCATTTTATTAGGGGGCGGGGTGCTTCACTGTAAGCACACTGATTGGGATGGCTGTGCTCAGCCATCCCGATCAGTGTGCCCAAACTGACAGGGAAGACGACTGCATTGTAAACAATGCAGCCGTCTTCCCTGTCAGTGCTTGCCGGCAATCACCAGGCGCTGGCGGGTAATCAACGGCCAGGACCCAGTAATTGACACCCGGGCCCGTGAACAGTGGCGCAAGTAGGGCGGTCACGTGCCTCGCGTGCCCCCCCCACCCGGAAATTCAAAATCACATATATATATATATATATATACTTGATTTTGTGCAGTGGGGCTGCCCTGCAGCAGTAAAGGTACTGTGGGTGGGCCTTAATCGATTAATATAGCAGAGCCACTACTTGCTTCCAACCTCTTTCTCTAAGGATGTCAGCTTATATGGCTGATTTTATAGGATAGTATAGTTTGAGGGTCTATTAGAGTGGCCATCGGATTGGGAAATATTGGTGTCATGGCTACAGATCAACCAGATCTGCAGCAGATCTCAAACCTAGCAGATTGATTTGTTCTTCAGCAGCTTTAAATGTTAGGGATTTTATTTTTTCAGAATTATTGTTTAAGATGTGTAGCACCCTCCTTGATAAGTGCTAGGATTAGTTAGAAGTAGTGCTGGCTCACTGTGTTCAGTTGAGCTGCGTGTATTTATGTCTGGTAAATTTAGCTTGTCTTGCTGTTTTCAGTGTGGCTGAAAAAAGGAGTTCACTGTCCTCAAGTTGTACATAGTGTCTGTTTTTGAGTATCCCACTCTATTCCCTCATCCCTATCCAAGTTCTCCAACAATAAAAAAACAAGAACAACACCTGGACTGCTTATTAAGAAAACAAGTAACTGTGTTCATGTGCCTGGCTGCAGGCAATCCACTGGGGAACAACCTGGGCAAGTTTCCAGCGGGAGTAATGGGAGTAAGCACTACAGCTGGTAGGATATCTTTCAAGATCTAGAAGAATTCCACTGTAGATGATAACTCTGAGTGACAGTGGCTTACTTCCTGTGGCAGATAAAAATGATACTAAAGGTTGTTCTGTCTCAGACTGCCAGTTGGTTCTGTATGTTAAAAAAAAAGTATAATTGGTATTGTTTGGAAAGCAATAATCCCATGGTATTTTGTCTAAAAGAGAAGAAACCTCATATGAAGATAAGCATGTTAGTGGTTAGACAGGGATTTTATGCCCTTTGTTCAGAGCTCAACGTAGGTTTTAACCATTCCCTATTTTATGCAAACCTTACTTGACTTGTGTTGAAACCTACAAAATCTTCTGGAGGAAAATAGATACCTTCTCTCAATATAACAAATTGTTTATTGCATTATTACAGTATATTATCAGATTTTAAAGGATTTCTCTCATCATAAAAAGTTGTTTGTTATTTTACTTACAGAAGGGCTGGAGTTCAGATATTTGTCCCCACCTTCATGATGTCTTCCCCATGGTCACAAATCATTGCTAATGTCACAGTTCCTAGCATCCTATATAAAATAAATCATGTATAGTAAGGAAAAAACATTGTTGACTCTTAATTATTGATCTTCTTTCATGTGTTAAATTAATCAGTTGTCAAGCAAATTAACCTCAAGATAATAGATAAGTATATATAGTACATGGTACACATTTATTTTTGTGTTGTCAATATGAATATAGACTACTTTGCTTTTGTAACCTCCTCCATCTGGTAGCATGAGATGACTTGAAGCTATAAATATCATTTCAAGCCAGCATATTTATTCACTACAGGATTTTAAGAGGTTAAATCAAAGATGTGTGATCCGTGGTATGTTCCTACAGTCTAGCAGGATTCACAATTCTTGAGAAGCTAGAAGAGGAGGAAATTTCAAATAGACTGTGTCATGATGTGTATAACTGAGCCTACTCACCAACCAACATTACAAATCTCTTTTGAACCAATGGCTGCACCCACGTCCTGCAGACTAAAGTGGAAATTAGAAAATCATTAGTCCTTGAAACATACCTATTCATCTGAGAAATACTTGGACTGATGTTTGGAAGGTAAGGGGTAAAGTAAATCTGTAGGTGATTATCAAGCCTAGTCTATTAACACTCCCAGTTGGGATGTACACTTTTGTTGGCTTATATGTGATCGCCGAGGCTTTGGTTCATTCAGTATGGTGATGTGATATTTATACATTCTCCTTCACCTTCTGACCACAGCCCAAAAGACAGAACCAAGCTCAAGATCACTGAAGACTACAGATTTATCCTTCTCATTGAACTCATTTATTATACAGTCTAAATGATGCAAGTTACATAACAGCCTAATGAAGGACACACAGGGGACACATCTAACTTTCAATTACCATGAGCAGCTTACAAATGATTACTTGCTCACTCAGCGAGGGTCCCAGATAGACCACGCTGGAATCACTACTTCCATTCCTCATATTTAGCTGATAAAAGCAGGAAAATTGCTCATAAAACTGAGTAATTTCTTCCAGCTGCTTCTAATTCCCATACAATCTTCTGCCCACGGGACTGATTATTAATAAGGCTTACGAAAGCTAGCTGAAATCATTTTTAGAAAAATGGCTTAAGCAGCAAACTGTTTTTTGTATAAAGCTACGGTTCAATTATTCTTTTCAGTTTTTTAAACTTAGATGCTATTAAATTATACAAATTATAAGTTTAAGGTAAAAAAAAAATCAGACGATCAGTCTAGTTTTAACAACTTAAACCTCTGAATTGTTGATTATTGAAAACTTACAGTATCTCATCTACATTCCAAAAATACTGCGCCTTTAAAATGAACCTAACCAATTTGGTCTACTTAGCAAATGATAATTTAACAGAGGTGTGAAAATTAGTCTAAGCTGTTATTTGAAAGGTAGTTAACACCTTTCCTGAGCTTTATCAAGCTGAATACAAGTGATCTTACCTTTAAGAAAAATAACTCAGTGTCATTGCTTGATTCCTGGGGGACAAAAGTCACTTAGTGCTCTATAAATTAGTTTCAATTTTCAAAAGGGAAAGGGTAATAATAAAGGGATAAGTCACTCTTAACCTACATGTAGTACATATGTTTGGCATTTCTATGGGCTATGGTAACATATTTGTATAAGTTTTTGTGGGCTCTATGTTTATTGTGTCTTGTTTTTTGCTGTATATGTTTACTATGCAATTTTTAAAATGCATTTCTTGTAGTCATATTTACATGTGTGTGTGTAGCAGCTTCTTTATACAATGACAATTGATCATTTGTAGGTATACTTCATGAAAATGCACTAAACTTTTTATTAAATGACTAGTGTGAATGATTAATTTTGCTTTTATAGGTTTGTTTCACATAATGTAATTTACATAGAAAATCTCTCTTTTTTTAAACAATCACATGACCATCGGAGCTCCACCCACACATTCATATAGATTGAAATGATAAACAGCAAAGCAAGGAGGAAATTCTCAGCTGTTAATCAAGATCTCTGAGCCATTACAGGCTATGTGTATGTGTGGGTGGGGCTTTGGTGGTCAAGTGATTTTTTTTTTTTAAAGAGGTCTATATGTAAGTATCATTATGTGAAATAAACCCATGAAAGCAAATTTTGCTTTCATAGGTTTGTTTCAAATAACGGTTTATAGATATAGAGCTTTTAAAAAACATTTGTGTGACTGCCGGAGCCCCGTCCACATAATCTGACATATATTCATACTGAGTGGTAGCGTGGCCTCTCGCAATTCAGCTCAACCCAACGCCATTTTGCGCAATCGTCAGGGGGTGTCCTCAGGGGCCTTTAGTGTTTGTGTGAGGTGGCCATAATTATGTAGCCTATGCCACAACATCACTTCCAGTTTCAGCGCCATATTAGCGTAGTGCAAAAACATACACAGAAAACATAAAACATACTCCATTTTCCTTTAGAGCATATCTCAATACATAAATATCTACAGAGATATAAAACGTAAAACCGCTCTTAAAATGATAGAGATCTATAGATATCGGAGTAACTCTTAAAGCTAATAACTAAGATTAGAATAAATATTATTATGAAATGTATTTATATTAAGTGCCTAAAAAATGTAGGAGTCTGAAAAGGCTACATATCACAAAAATATCCATCATAATATATTAGCAAAATAAGATAAAATATTGCTAAAATAAATAAATATTTATATATAATTTTGCAATAATTGTTGTATAAAAAAAAATTATAAAACATATACAAAATTAATTCATGTTTAATATAAACATAATTTACATGAATGGTGGCTGGTATCAGTAAAACAACTGATATTCCCATCCACACTCAGGTCAAACTGGAAATGGGATTTTAGCTCATATAGCCACGTCATCTCCATTTTAGATATTTCTCTCATTCGACTGTAACTCCTCCAGTGCAGTTGTAATTTATCAAATGCCACAAATTTAAAACCACTAGGGTCTCTATTGTGACACTGATGGAAATTGGCTAATTAGCTTTGTTTTATGAAGCCTGTCTTAATGTTATATGCACTCACCAGCCACTTTATTAGGTACACCTTGCTAGTATCGGGTTGGACCCCCTTTTGCCTTCAGAACTAATTAATTCTTTGTGGCATTGATTCAACATGGTGTTGGAAGCATTCCTCAGAGATTTTGGTCCATATTGACATGATGGCATCACGCAGTTGCTGCAGATTTGTTGGCTGCACATCCACAATGCGAATCTCGAGTTCCACCACATCCCAAAGGTGCTCTATTGGATTGGGATCTGGTGACTGTAGAGGCCATTGGAGTACAATGAACTCATTCTCATGTACAAGAAACACGTTTGAGATGATTTGAGCTTTGTGACATGGTGCATTATCCTTCCGGAAGTAGCCATCAGAAGACTGGTACACTGTAGTCATAAAGGGATGGACATGGTCAACAACAATATTCAGGTAGGTTGTGGTGTTTAAACGATGCTCAATTTGTACTAAGGGGCCCAAAGTGTGCCAAGAAAATATCCCCCGCACCATTACACCACCACCAGCCTGAACCATTGATACAAGGCAGGATCCATGCTTTCATGTTGTTTATGCCACATTCTGACCTTACCAGTGGAATGTTGCAGCTGAAATCAAGGCTCATCAGACCAGGCAACGTTTTTCCAATCTTCTATTGACCAATTTTGGTGAGCCTGTGTGAATTGTAGTCTCCATTTCCTGTTCTTCCCTGACAAGAGTAGCACCCAGTGTGGTCTTCTGCTGCTGTAACCCATCTGCTTCAATGTTCGACATGTTGTGCAATCAGAGATGGTATTCTGCATACCTTGGTTGTAATGAGTGGTTATTTGAGTTACTGTTGCCTTTCTATAATCTTGAACCAGTCTGCCCATTCTCCTCTGACTTCTGACATCAACAAGGCATTTTCGTCCACACAACTGCCGCTCACTGGATATTTTCTCTTTTTCGGACCATTATCTGTAAAGCCCTAAAGCTGGTTGTGCGTTAAAAATTCCAGTAGATCAGCAGTTTTTGAAATACTCAGACCAGCCTGTCTGGTACCAACAACCATGCCACAATCAAATCCCCTCTCTTCCCCATTCTGATGCTAGGATGTAAATGATTCAATTTGATAGGCATAGACTGGAGGTATATGAAACAGGCTGTGATTGGCAGAACCTCCCCTAGATAGCCCACATCAAGATATGGTGTAGACCACAGGTGTCAAGCTGATGGCCCTCCAGCTGTTGCCAAACTACAAGTCCCATGAGGCATTTCAAGATTGACAGTTACAAGCATGACTCCCGAAGGTAGAGGCATGATGGGGCTTGTAGTTTCACAACAGCTGGAGGGCCGCCAGTTTGACACCCCTGGTGTAGACTGAAGGGACGTGAAACAGGCTGTGATTGGCAGAACCTCCCCTAGATAGCCCACACCAAATGTTTTGCGCACAAATATTAAAGATGTGCACTCAAATGCATATTTGTTACTTAGATTTTTTTATTATTATTGAATAAATACAGTGCCATCATTCATATACTGTACATAAAAAGAAGGGATCATGTGAATTAAACAGTGTGTGTTTAGCATCGCTTTAAGAGATTTCTTTTTGTCCTGTGTGTTTTTCAAATTTTCACACATTATTACCAAGCTGTTGTTGGGTAAGCAATATTTCCCATGTTTTTTTGTTACTAATGTTATTTAAAGTTCTGGCAGTGTCTATGTGAAGATCAAATTCGAATTTGCTAAAGCGAGTGTGAGTAGTGAGTACTAATACTAAAATGGTCAAGAAGCAAAAAGACTTTCCACGTTGTATCACACTGTGCCAGGGCATTACTTAATCGGTGTATCCTTTGTATGCAGTCTTGTTCTCAAGCAAACTTTTATCATCAATCTCCACTATTTCTTCAAGGCTTGTCTCCAAATCAAAGCTAGTTAAAGTAGAGGGTAACGAGATAATGTATGAAAATTCTGACTTTTAGCAATACATTCAGAAGTTGGATTTAGAAAAGAGATATAGTGAAAAAATTGGGAGCTTTTAATTACCCTAACTTAGTCTTAATATCATCTTTCTGTAATTCCCAGCAGCATCATCCAATTAGATGCTATTGAACTGCAAAGCGCTTTCAGTCTAATACAGGGAACATAAACAAAAAGGTAAAGCACTGAGATAAGTGTGCTGATGCTTTTTGCTGTCCAATCAGCAGGCTGGGACTGAGAGGTTAAATCAGAGAAAGTTTATTTGTAACAAAGAACGTTCTGTCACTTTTCTCCCTTTGCAATGTGGGGATTATGTATAATATTATTAAAAGCATCTCAGAAATGTTCACATGTATCCATTAGGCAGGTAAAATGTGAGCTGTTGTGTAGAGGCAGCAGACAACTATGTAGTTAGGAATCTGTGCTATCTGGCTCTTCTTTACCACAGCAAACTAACATCTCACTTGTTGGTATGCAGATGTGTTCAGTTTGTTCAGTGTTGGGATACACAAAATGCAAAACATTTTACTAAAGTTTGAGTTTCTTCATCAGGATTGGATCATTATCATTGGACCAGTCAATCTCACACCGCTCTGTCACATGCGTAACAATGCCACTCTCAACTACACCCTGCACAAAGATTTTCCAGCTTGTAGGACCACAATCTATGTGCCAGCAGCCTGAGAGCAATTGTCACTGGGTTAGGTTAATTATGTAATTAACCCTTCACACTGCCACCACCACCTTTTTACAGAGAAGGAGGAAACTCACAAATCCTAGCAATAACACTATGATATTAGCATAAGCGTCTGCAACACACACTGTCACCACGGGTAGGTATATTCAGAGAATTATTGTATACAGTAGCACTTTTCAAGAGACAGGAATTCTTTAGTTTGCATTAAAAGCTTTGGAGACAGTTTCAACACTTTTCAAAATAGGGTTTATTACTAACGAGGTCAAAACGGTGCAATTAAAATATTTACAGAAAAAGATGTTACAAAGACATAAAGAGAACAATAATGTAACAGAAAAATAAAAGGAAGGAGTTAAGAAGGCAGAATACTTGCAAAGTCCTGGTTTTGCATAGTCCAATTGTGCGAGCAAAAATGTTGCTTTGGCTCTCAAGTCTGTTAAGATGTTTCTTGATTGATGTTAACTGAGAGCTCCCCTTCACCAGGCCTGTCAGTCCTTTTCTATGATATTAAAGGGGTGTCGTCTGAGAACAACTGACCAATCATCCAGTTTAGGGGATGGGTGCTAGGAGGTCACCAAGTTTATGACCAAGTCCCAACTACAATTTCATACTAATACTAATACCTTCCAGTATGTGCAGGTGGTATTCTAGCAACTGGCAGATTAATATTCAGAATAATATTTCAAACCCAGGGATATCAAACACAGCGTACCTTTGTCAAGGGAGGGAATAGACTGCTTTCTCCCCTTTCCTTTGTGCTAACATAGTCATGTAGAACCTTTATTTGTTTGGCCTGATATGCCCTATTCAAATATATACCTAATATTAATGTGCCCAGTTCCTGTTGAATTCTATGAATTGTATGTGTAATTGTTACATGTGGAATAGACGTTTTATGGCACTCTCTGCATTCCTAGATCTCTAATGGCCTAACAGATCATGTGTGACGGCTGGACTGAGTTATTGCTTTATGATAGGGCAGGGGAAAATGGTTTTCATGGTTCCTTAAAAATAGACATCCTGTCAAGACTAATTAGTGGTTTACAGCTCTGGAGATGGCCTCTATTTGTGTTTTAATTAAGATAAGAGGCTCCTTTGAAGTTCAGTACAAGTTACAGCTACAAATTCCATTGTTTGCAAAGAGTCTTGAATCCAAAATGGCTGAGACCTTAACAAGATGGCTGTCACATACAGATTCCATGTCTGTATTGCGCATAAGCTGTACTTCCTGAATCCACTTCTGCAGTTCCCAGTTTGGTAAAAAGATGGTCTTCTGTCAACTTCTTTCTTGGGTTTTTTCAATGTTGCAATGTGGCTACAGGCTTAACAAAGATGAGCAAGCCATTTAAAATTCACTTCACAACTGAAACTTCACAACTGAAATTGAACCCATAATTCAACTTACCAGCCAATTACTCCAACGCTAATTTGTAAACAAAACAAAATAAGGTTTTATGGATTTTTTTTTATGAGGAGTTGCTCACTAAGGATGGAGGGTAAGCTGTACCACAATTGTATGATAAACTGGAGCAAGAGCAATTTGGGTTCCTGAGGAGAAATACACTGGGTCATGGGTTATTCATGGTGCTTACACTGAATTATAAGTTACTCATGGTGGCTGTTCTGACTATGCAAGGAAAATGTATAGTTGTAAGTCAGGAGTGTTCAACTTGTTGCCCTCAGAGCCCTCTGATGTAGCCCTGGACGTCGAACCAGGAAAACACATGCCCAGGGTTGGCAACCTGTTGATCATGCTATCAAAGTGCATTGAGCCATCCGTAAGCAGGCAGCCGTGGAGAGAGCAGAAGTCGCATAAGCTGATGCCAGGCAGAGTGATACCAAGTGCACTTTGCGTAGGACCTCTCTAGCAACCTGGAGAGCAATGCCAGCAGAAGCTGGAAGAGGAACGGTGGTCCCGTTTGGACTCCCTGTCACATTCTGTTTTACACTTGGACAGGAAAGGCAGAGGGGGTAATGTATACAAGAACCAATTCTCTCTGTTTTCCTCCTGCAACCGCTGAGAGCCAGCTTCTCCTCCCCTCCTTCCCGCTGGCATTTAGTGGCTGCAGGAGAAAAATGTTCATTATATTATTCAAAATAAAAAACTGAAATTCTGAACCATTTCATTTCACTCATTGTGGCTCATGACCAGTCACCAAATCACTTAAGTGGCCCTTGCTCTTCTGAAGGTTGAGCACTCCTATTGTAAGAAGTATGGTACATAACCGGGACTGTATGGCATGCATTGTGAGTGGAGATTTAATAGCACTTGCTGGGGTAGCAGTGCATGAGTTGCAAGATTCATGAACGCATCTCTCTTCATGCTGTGCTGTATGTTACATTCTCTAAATCATTACACTCTGTATGTCAGCCTTTCTCAATCAGGGTACCATATTGCTCCTTCAGAGGAAGCTAGGGGATTCCTTAGCATAGAGCACAGGTGGATAGATCCCTTACCTGATAGTGTCTGAATAGTTTGAGCTCCAATGTCACAGCTTTAGACCAGCTTGCCTTTAGTTAAGCTGTCTCTAAACTTGTCATTCACCAATGTAAGGGGACATTTTTCCCGCTGACCATCATTGAAAGGAGATACAACACTGACCATTAATGGAAAGGGATACTACCAATTTCATTGTCTGCATTTCTTTTCTGGGCACTATTTTTTCTTTTCATTTCATGTTTTATGCTTACAGTTGATAGAAATTTTGCTGGGGGAGTTGGGGTGTTGGAAAGTAATTTGCTCTGGGTGTCATATATGCTACGTACAACACATTCATTATTATTTTTTTGTAATCAGGTATTGTATCTACAACTTTTTAGCTGGGGTTTCCCAGACCTCTCTAATTTGTATCCTAGTTATTATACACTGCTCAAAAAAAATAAAGGAACACTGTGTAAACACATCAGATCTTAATGGGGAAAAATATCATGTTGGATATCTATACTGATATGGACTGGGTAATGTGTTAGGAACATAGGGATGCCCCATCGTTTGATGGAAATGAAAAATAGCAACCTACAGAGGACTGAATTCAAAGACACCCTGAAAATCAAAGTGAAAAAAGTATGCAGCAGGCTAGTCCATTTTGCTGAAATTTCATTGCAGCAACTCAAAATGGTACTCAGTAGTTTGTATGGCCCCAACGTGCTTGTATGCATACCTGACAAGGTCGGGGCATGCTCCTAATCTGTCTGTTGGATGGTGTCCTGGAGTATTTCCTCCCAAATCTGGTCATGAGCTCATGGACAGTCTGAGGTGCAACCTGGCGGTGTCGGATGGACAGAAACATGATATCCCAGAGGTGTTCTATTGGATTTAGTTCAGGCGAGCGTGGGGGTCATTCAATGATATCTATTCCTTCATCCTTCAGGAGCTGCCTGTATGCTCTCTCCACATTGTCGTGCACCAGGAGGAACCCAGGACCCACTGCACCAGAATAGGGTCTGACAATGGGTCCAAGGATTTCATCCCAATACCTAATGGCAGTCAGAGTGCCTGTAGAGGTCTGTGCATTCCTCTATGGATGTGCCCCCCAGACCATGACTGATCCACCAACAAAACGGTCATGCTGAGCAATGTTTCAGGCAGTATAACATTCTCCACAGCTTCTCCAGACCCATTCATGTCTGTCACATATGCTCAGGGTGAACATGCTTTCATTTGTGAAAAGCACAGGGCACCAGTGAAGGACCTACCAATTCTGGTGTTCAATGGCAAATGCCAACTGAGCATAGGGCCCACTAGAGGATGTCGGGCCCTCATGCCAGAAATGAAGTCTATTTCTGATTGTTTGGTCAGAGACATTCACACCAGTGGCCTGCTGGAAGTCATTTTGTAGGGATCTGGCAGTGCTCATCCTGTTCCTCCTTGCACAAAGGAGCAAATACCGGTCCTGGTGATGGGTTAAGGACCTTCTACTGCCCTGTCCAGCTCTCCTAGAATAACTGCCTGTCTCCTGGAATCTCCTCCATACTCTTGAGACTGTGCTGGGAGACACATCTTTCTGACAATGGCATGTATTGATGTGCCATCGTGGGGGAGATGGACTGCCTGTGCAACCTCTGACACTGACCCTAGCCAAATGCAAAACTCATTGCACCTGTTAGTCACTGCACCAGTTAGTTAACTGACCAGATCAATATCCTAGGAGTTTAACTGACTTGATGCTATATTCTGATCAGCGGTCCTTTAATTTTCTTTTTGAGCAGTATATATATATATATATATATATATATACATGTAATATTTTTTTTAATAAAAGGCCTTTAGACTTACACCCTTATCAAAGTATACACAGATGGAACACACTAGACTTGCCTTCAACTATTTCTTTGACTTAATGCATATAAGCTGATGGTTTTTTAAGTTCCTTTTTGCAATACTGTTCATTGAGGCTAAATGACTACTAAAACAACCTCAGTGTTTGAGTTTTTCCAGTCTGGCTCTGGGATCGTTTCAAGGTTCACTTATGATCTATAATTGATAGTGGGGTGGGGCAAAAAAGATTTGTAATTACTTTTTTTGGGTCAACTTAATCGTTTTTATCATTTACAAAATCACCATGTAATAGCAAAATGTATAATATTAGGCTCCAACTGCTTGAAATCAATAATACAGCATTCAAGGAATGTTCAAATGGCTTTCTTGAATGTATCCATTTTAAATTGGATCTGTTATCTTATCCAGTCTGAGAGCCAGGGCAATCTAATGATGACTGTATTCAGTGAGATGTTGTTAGGGTAATGAAAATGTCATGTAAGTGGATGGGAAACGAAGTCCTTGCCTTGTATTAGCAAGAACGATATCATTTCCATTTAATTTCTGTGTCTGTGAGAGACAATCAGAGCAATTTAGCTATCCTGCTGAGAAATAAAAGGCAACATATTCAGATTTAAGTTGCTTTGAGTTTTTCTCTTCCAGGCTAGTGATTAAAATTCTGGATGCTTTTAATAATAAGGCTTTAAATTAACATATGTTTGTTTTCCTTAAAAGGGCAAATAACTACACCAATGTAACTAATTTACATGACGTTAGATTGCAAAATTTATAAGTAATAAATTGATAAGTAGTAAAAGTTACTGTTACTCCGACTGCTATCAATCCACCTGGAATTTAATTCGATCTTTTTAAATCTAGTTGTAAGTGGAGAATGCATTCAAGGTGCTTTAGAGCCCACATTTATACTGTAGACCTTGATAAATAATACATAGGAAGTAATTTATTTAAAGTAGAACTTAGCAGATAAACCTACTGTGTAAAAAAGCATAAAACCTTTTGGAAATGAATAAGATTGCAGTGATTATTAGGGTCGCCTACCTGGGGACAAGCTGTTATTTTTGCGCATCATTTTTTAGCAGCTATATCATTAAACACATAAGTGATTTACCACTTGTCCATTATGTTATATTAGAGATTCTGTCTTTAACTGTGAGTGTGTTAATGACTATGGACATGGCTCAGTGAATCTCTTATGATGTGCTTCATTACTGAATGTGACCTACTGAAACATGAAAACTTTTACTTTTTGACTAATACCAAAAACTAATATTATGTGTAGATGCACACACTTTTTAAAACTTGCTCTGACTTTGATTCAGCTTTGTCATCCATTGCTTTTATTGGGTTTAATAGTTATCTAATTAGTTTCCCTCATGCTGCAGGACCTTTTTTAGAAAGGTTTGCAGATGAAAATATTATATGCATTGACCATGCATGAAGGCAACAGATAAAAAAAGTTGTGATAACACTAGCATAAAATCTGGTATGGAAGACAGCAAAATATACTGTATATTTTACCTGTTGGATTTGAGGGAATGCAGTATAGAGAAGCACCCATGCACCCACCCCCCTCCCCCAGGGTTTGGAATGTCATAAACATTTTTCAAACATACAGTATATGTTTTATGCAAAGCAGAAAGTAGAATGGAAGACTGCTTGGAAAAAATGGATAAAAACATTTACATCCATAAGGGCTCTTTCACACAAACGTTCCGATTGGGTGAAAGAGCCTGTTTTCCAGGCAGACCCAATCGGAACCTCCATTCTCCTCTATGGAGCTGTGAGTGTAAACGGACATGTGTCCGTTTACACCTGCTGACATCCTGGGGTTTATTTACTAAACCTGGTTGAGTCAGAATCTTGTCCACTTCTGCATAAAAACCAATCAGCTTCCAGGTTTTATTGCTGAAGCTTAACTGAACATGCTAAGGTTAGAAGCTGATTGGCTACCATGCACAGGTGCCCAAGATTCTGAGTCAACCAGTTTTAGTAAATCTCCTATCCTGTGTCTGCTCTGCAGGGGAGGGGACACAGAGCTGTCATCCGCTTGCTCAGCAGGGATCAGCAGAGAGATCCCCTGCTGAGCAAGCGCATCTGCTAAATGGGTCCGTCCCATGTGAAAGAGACCCAAAATGAAACGCTGCCTGCTGCAGGCTGGTTTTTAGGATAGTAGTCAATATCATTAGTTTCAGCAATTAATTTTTTTTTCTTAAGACCTGCTTCTCATACTATTGACATGCTGTTTGCACTTCAGCACAACTGATTGGTATTTGTCAATTTTGCTTGCAGCAACAAAAAATGCCCCAGAAGCAACAATAAACTCACCAGCTGCACCAGGAAATCCTCCAGCAGAAACAATAAATCCCCTGGTGCAACAACTATCCAAGCAGCATTAATAAATCCCCAAGCAGCAACAAAAAATTCTCCAGCAGCATCAATAAATATGGAATGAGGATTTGTGGAATAAGGAATGTACAACATGGTATATGAATAAGGCAGTGGGGAATAGGGAATTTACATCATTGCAAATGGAGTACACTAGCAGATATTTTTGTACCTGAATTAGATGATGTCATCAGTCGGAGCTTACTGTCTGTTTACATGTGACAGCAGCGATTGACTGGTCTGTCTCTGACAATGGGTCCATGCTGATGGAAGATCTGAAAGGTTCACAGCTTACTTAACCACTTCCCGACTGCCCTATAGCAGAACTACTGCTACAGGGTGGTAGGGCTGTGCAAAATCACAAAAATATTTTGTTTTTGCATTTCTGGGTAGGGTCCTCCATTGGCGGCTACAGCTGTCAATGACTAGGTCCTGGCCGGAGATTTCCTGCTGGCACCCGGGAATCGCCAAGAAACACTGACAGGGGAGAGGTCTGTATGTAAACAATACCGATCTCTCCCCTCTCAGCACCAGCATGCTGCTTTGTATTGTTCTGTATAGTAGAACACGCACAGGCCACATAGTAAAACAGCACACAGTTAACTCTTTGATCACCCCAGATGTTAACCCCTTTCTGCCCAGTGTCATTAGTACAGTGTCAGTGTTTTTTATTAGCACTGATCACTGTATAATTGTCATTGGGGATGTCAGTGGCAGTTAGTCCGTTTCCTCCCCAGTGTCAGGATGCCCGCCACAGTCCTGCAGTCCCGCAGTCTCATTATAAGTCGCTGATTGCCACCATTACTAGTATTGAAAAAAAAAGATTCCAGTACATATACCGCCATTTGTAGACGCTATAACTTTCCCATAAACCAATTAATTTACATGTATTGGGATTTTTCTTTTAGCAAAGACATGTAGCAGAATACATTTTGGCCTAAGTTTATGACGAAATTCGATTTTAATTTTTTTTACTGGATATGTTTTATAGCAAAACGTCAAAATTATTGTTTTTTTTTTTCAAAATTGTCAGGTTTTTTTTGTTTATAGCGCAAAAAATAAAAAAAAACACAAAGGTGATCAAATACCACCAAAAGAAAGCTCCATTTGCGAGAAAAAAAGGACATAAGTTTAATTTGGGTGCAGCGTTGCATAACCACGCAATTGTCAGTTAAAGTAATGCAGCGCCGTATCGCAAGAAATGGCCTAGTCAGGAAGGGGGGTAAATTCTCTGGAGGGCAAGTGGTTAAAGGGGCAAATATTGCCATTGCCCCTGAATGGTGGGGTATCTCCTAGACATTACTTGTGCCTGCTAGAGGTGTCAGTACATGTGCCAGTACTGAATATCAGACTGTATCCACTGAAAACAAATCCCTGCCTGTCATTCTCTATGCATGACACTAGCTAGACCAACAAACCACATACAAGCCACTGACAAGCGTGAACAATCAAATGTTCCTTATGAGGACCATGAGGATAGAGTCATAGCATTCCCCACACACTCTGTGCGGTATTATTCTGAAATGTCTGGGACTCTCAGCAACCTTTGGCATGTAGGTAGCTTTACATTTCAAAAAATCTTCATCACAAATTGTATTTGTTTGCAAAATTTGTTTTGCATTAATTTTAATTCCAAAAAAACACTTGTCAACATGAACATACAAATTAGAGACTGGAGCAGTAGTAAGGTCCCACAGCCACAAAGCAAAGCCCACATTTTGTTGAAAGTGTACACATTCCTATAGTTTACATTGTTTTGGGGGACTTAAATTAAGACAGTCCTGTCTTGGAACAATTAGAATGCCTAATTTATTAAAAATACCATTATAGCTAACCGTAATTGTTAATACTAGTTACTTTGGTAGACACCAACGATTATTTATATTTTAAGATTATTTATCCAAATATTTGTTTATTGTGATTGTAAAGCTTTATTTTTTTAATAAAACAATATGTTACATGATATGTGTTATACAGTATTTACCTGCTCTGTGCAATGGTATTGCACAATGCAGCCCCAAATCCCTTCTTCTCAGGTCCTCCGTTGGGGCCCTGGACTCCTCCTTTTTGGTGCACCGCCACAGGAAGATGCTTCCTATGGTGGCACACCTGCAAACTCGCTCCTGAACCAGGCTGTGTGCATCTATTTGCACACACAGTGTGGTTCAGCCCTGTCCCCCACTCTCTGCTCACAAGATTTGATTGACAGCCAATGGCTCCCGCTGCTGATTCTGTGAGCAGAGAGAAAAGAGAGCAGCTGCAGATGGGCACAACACTGGATTAAAATTGGGCTCAGGTAAGTATACAGGGGAATGAGGGAGGGGGAATACAAATACATGCACATTTTTACCTTAATGCAGGGAAAAAATGTCCATCCTTTAGAACCACTTTAGCTTCCACATTTACACCCCAGGACAAGAATTTTTATTTCCAAAGGAAAAAAAAATGAGGGTTATATTTAGCATTGTCCAATAAGATTTAAAACTTACAGGCACATGGTTAAAATAAAGATAATTTTCCTTGGGTTAAAGCTTAGTGAATTGGGTCTGTTATGATACTATGTAAATATACAGACTTACTATAAATAAAATTCTTCTCTCCTTATGTCTACTTTAGGTTATGACAACTTTGGTGCTACTATAATACACAATACTATATTGAAAATATTATAAAGAGACAATTTATAATTTTAGTGATTGTATGGTTTTATCTGGGAAGAAAATATAGTTTTGTAGAAGAATTTCGAAAAAAATACACATAATTAACAATCATCATATGTCATACCCATTTATATAGAAGCAGACGTAAGAATAAACACATATTGCCACACCCTAATGTATTTGCTTGCAAAGCTATAAAATTGTATATAAGATAAGAAGACTGGATCTTTCTTGTTTTATCCTCTTATTTCTACCCTGATTCTCAGCCAGCCATGGAGCATCCATCTGAAGCAGCAGACCCTGTTCTCATTTTATTTATACATTAAATCAAGCTAACTATGCACTCTATTTTACCTTATCTTTACAAAAAAAGGAGACAAAATAGAAAAAGTGTTATGTTGAGGGGCCCATTTAGAAAGTAATGCCTTCTTTACCGCTACTCATCAAATTTATTGATCTATAAACTAATATATTTAATGTTTAAAAAGTTATAATGGTTTAGAAATAGATCTATCAACAAAAAAGAGTATGTTAGAATTCTGTTAGAACACAGACTTTAGCTAAATGTGTAGTATGATTGTTTTATTTGTGTAGTGTCTTCTACATTTAACTTTTTAAGATTTATGCATAGTATTGCCACTGTCAAAGGAGGTATGTTGATGGGATTGGCACCAGCCCATTGCAGGCACAGAGCCTAATTATTTAAAAACCCATGAGAGTAAAATCATGTTTATATTCCTGCCCCCTCTAGGCTGACATTCTTGCATCAATCTAGTCAACTGACCATCCAAGATCAGACAAGATCTGTTTAAATATCATAAATGCTCATAGCATGCCAAAACGTAGGACGAGGGACCTGAAATAGACAGCCTAAATACAAGCATCCATACACCTAGAATCACCTGCTAGATTGTAGGGCAAACTACTAGCAGTTCAGTTCTACATGTCCTAATCCAGAGTGGACAAACTGTGAGCAGTAATTCAGCTACGCAGATGCACAGGATATGCAAAGGCAGCTAGAATGAGGACCTATCCTGAAGACACTGGCTGGCAGGCAAATTGAACCTTTTATTATATGGAGGAAAAATACATTTACACTGTCATCAGCACAGTGTATGGACAGCTGGTTGACATCCTACGGTGCACATACGATCCCTTGATCTTTGTAGAAATACATGTATTATTGGGTATATCCCAGCGTATCTATAGAATTAGCTATATATATGTAGATTTATTTTCACACTCATTTTAATGGTTCCTTTTTAGGGTTTTCATTCAAAGCCCACTGGCATGGGCATTCATACCTGGTATGGGACTGGGGACCCAAAAGAGTTGCAGAGTTGTGGCCCAAAAGAGGCAGTGCTTATCATAATATACTCTATATTCTGCACGATTGTATCAAATAATAAAATATATACGACTAACAAAGACTGGTGTCTCAAACCTAAGAGTATTGTCTTCTTGGTATGATTACATGGATGCCTCCCCATGGATAGCCATATTGTGGATTAATGGATAATCTGTTCTTAGTCAAAGTAATATTTTGTTTTATCCCTTCATCCCTTCAAGACTGCTCATAGCTTCTTTATAAAACAATTTTTGTATACATTTTATATTTTTCTGGGATTGTTTTTAATAGTGCACAATCTGATAGACAGTATAACAAAGTGTAGAATCAGCAGAATCTAATTTAAACACCAAACTTCCCAACCACTTTTGAGTTTATTGAAAACTAATGTGGTTTCTTACAGACACATTAGCACAAGTCAAGAGTTTATAGACCTAGAAGCTCTAATGCAGCATGGATCTGTACCGTCCCAGAAGGCCACTCTTTTAAAGCTTGGCCCCATATAAAGAAAGATACGTGTTTCTGGCATTGTCAGATTACATGTTTAAACAGGCACTGGGACTATCATGAGCCTCAGATGTTTGGTAAATCTTTAGCTCTCTGGGGGAGAGATTAAGGATGCGTGAAGCAACAAAGACAAAACACAATTCCCTGTTCTCTAAAGATATTTACTCTGCTGTGTTTTCTACAATGTCCTTGTCCATTTGAAGGTTCATTGCAGAAAACTGTCAAGATAACAGACACAATTTCATTGACCATTTCAACATTCTGTAACTGATTCTACCTCCATCATTCTCAGCTTCTCATTCAAATTTGTCCTACAATCAATCTATACATGTCCACAAGAATTCCTTTTATAAAGTGTTATGTAGTGTCATTGCATACATGCACAACATAACATGTTTTATATGAATTCAAAATTCTCCATATAGGAAAGGAAAATGTAGAAGGTAAGCACACAGATCACAAACTCTTAAAAACTCATTTTCTTCTCCCATATTTAAAAATAAAAAGACATGTTATACTTGTGCACTTTGACTTTTAGTCTGGGAACAAAGGGTCTACATGAAAATATTAAAGAAAATGTGCATATTCCCCATATAAATTATTCAAGCTTCAGCACTGAATTGTCTGTTAAAATATCATGAATGCTGAAATAAGATTAGCTGCAACATAATCCTTTTTTATTATAAATACTGTATGTGGCCACGGAGGGCACACACAAGGCCATTTACATCTAGCAAATTGGCTAATGTTGAGCTGCTAAACTTTCACATACAGTGGGGCAAAAAAGTATTTAGTCTGCCAACCAGCCAACCAATTGTGCAAGTTCTCCCACTTAAAAAGATGAGAGAGGCCTGTAATTGGCATCATAGGTGGACCTCAACTATGAGAGACAAAATGAGAAAAAAAATCCAGACAATCACATTGGCTGATTAGGATAGAATTTATTTGCAAATTATGGTGGAAAATAAGTATTTGGTCAATATCAAAAGTTCATCTCAATACTTTGTTATATATCCTTTGTTGGCAATGACAGTGGTCAAACGTTTCCTGTAAGTCTTCACAAGGTTGGCACACACTGTTGCTGGTATGTTGGCCCATTCCTCCATGCAGATCTCCTCTAGAGCAGTGATGTTTTGGGGCTGTCGTTGGGCAACACGGACTTTCAGCTCCCTCCAAAGGTTTTCTATGGGGTTGAGATCTGGAGACTGGCTAGGCCACTCCAGGACCTTCAAATGCTTCTTACGAAGCCACTCCTTCGTTGCCCGGGCGGTATTTTTTGGGATCATTGTCATGTTGGAAGACCCAGCCACGTTTCATCTTCAATGCCCTTGCTGATGGAAAGAGGTTTGCACTCAAAATCTCACGATACATGGCCCCATTCATTCTGTCCTGTACATGGATCAGTCGTCCTGGTCCCTTTGCGGAGAAACAGCCCCAAAGCATGATGTTGCCACCCCCATGCTTCACAGTAGGTATGGTGTTCTTTGGATGCAACTCAGCATTCTCTCTCTTCCAAACACGACGAGTTGTGTTTCTACCAAACAGTTCTATTTTGGTTTCATCTGACCATATGACATTCTCGCAATCCTCTTCTGGATCATCCAAATGCTCTCTAGCAAACTTCAGATGGGCCCGGACATGTACTGGCTTAAGCAGGGGGACACGTCTGGCACTGCAGGATCTGAATCCCTGGTGGCGTAGTGTGTTACTGATGGTAGCCTTTGTTACGTTGGTCCCAGCTCTCTGCAGGTCATTCACTAGGTCCTCCCGTGTGGTCCTGGGATTTTTGCTCACCGTTCTTGTGATCATTTTGACCCCACGGGGTGAGATCTTGCGTAGAGCCCCAGATCGAGGGAGATTATCAGTGGTCTTGTATGTCTTCTATTTTCTAATTATTGCTCCCACAGTTGATTTGTTCACACCAAGCTGCTTCCCTATTGCAGATTCAGTCTTTCCAGCCTGGTGCAGGTCTACAATTTTGTTTCTGGTGTCCTTCGACAGCTCTTTGGTCTTCACCATAGTGGAGTTTGGAGTGTGACTGTTTGAGCTTGTGGACAGGTGTCTTTTATACTGATAACAAGTTCAAACAGGTGCCATTGATACAGGTAATGAGTGCAGGACAGAGGAGCCTGTTAAAGAAGAAGGTACAGGTCTGTGAGAGCTAGAAATCTTGCTTGTTTGTAGGTGACCAAATACTTATTTTCCACCATAATTTGCAAAGAAATTCTTTCCAAATCAGCCAATGTGAGTGGCTGGATTTTTTTTCTCATAGTTGAGGTCTACTTATGATGCCAATTACAGGCCTCTCTCGTCTTTTTAAGTGGGAGAACTTGCACAATTTGTGGCTGACTAAATACTTTTTTGCCCCACTGTATGCATAATTTTTCAAGAGTCTTCCCAAATGTTTAACCACTAGCCTACAGGGCACTTATACCCCCTTCCTGCCCAGGCCAATTTCCAGCTTTCAGAGATGTCGCACTTTGAATGACAATTGCGCGGTCATGCAACACTGTACCCATATGAAATTTTTATCATTTTTTTGTGACCGATAAAGCTTTATTTTGGTGGTATTTAATCACCTCTGGGTTTTTAATTTTTTCTTAAACAAACCAAAAACCACTAAACATTTTGAAAAAAAAGTTTTTTCTTACTGTTTGTTATAACATTTTGTAAATAAGTGATTTTTCTCCTTCACTGATATCTGCTAATGAGGCTACATGAATAGGCTGCACTGATGGACACTGATAGGTGGCACTGATGAGGAGGCACTGGTAGGTGGCACTGATGGGCATTGACAGGCATCACTGATGGGCACTGAAAGGCAGCACTGATATATGGCACTGACATATGGGACTGATAGGCGACACTGACTGGCACTGATAGGCGGCACTGACTGGCACTGATAGGCGGCACTAACAGGCACTGATAGGCGACACTGACTGGCACTGATAGGTGGCACTGATTGGCATTGATAGGTGGCACTAACTGGCACTGATGGGTAACACTGAAAGGCAGCTCAGATGGGCACTGATATGTGGCATTGATGTGCACTGGTAGCACTGATATGTGGCATTGATGTGCACTGGTAGGCACTGATATTTGGCATTGATGTGGCACTGGCACGAGGCACTGATGAGCACTGACACAATGGACACTGACAGGTAGCACTTCTGGGGTTACACTGATCATCAGTGCCCTGATGATCAGTGTACATGTCCACTCAGCGTGACAGCTCGAGAGGAGAGAAATGCTGATAACTGGCATTTCCCTGTTACATGTGATCAGCTGTGATTGGACACAGTTGATCACATGACCGAGCCGAC
Organism: Staurois parvus; assembly: GCF_062004578.1. Taxonomy (NCBI): domain Eukaryota; kingdom Metazoa; phylum Chordata; class Amphibia; order Anura; family Ranidae; genus Staurois; species Staurois parvus. The sequence goes on along the minus strand of NW_028318250.1, from coordinate 5,360,792 downwards.
ACTTCGACTCTTTCCATGATTGGTGATCCGCTGTGTCTGAGGGACACAGTGCACTGCCGATCGCCACGCTGCACGCTGCGTGCTCACTGAGCCGCGCATGTGCTGTGAGAATGGGAGGACGTCACATGACGTCCTCCCAGAATGAGAGAACCACCTTGCATCCGTCATATTACTATATGGCGGGCGGAAGGTGGTTAATGTACATGAACATCAGACAGCTGGGTTATGTAGTGCATGTTGCTGTGACATTACAGTGACTTAAGATCCTTTTAATTATTTAAATATTAGGGTACAATGGTGACTAAAGATTTGATATTATAGTACCAGGTCTACTAGGGATACCTGCCACCGAACCTGCCTATAAAGAGGACCTTTAATTATTGCATCATGCATATGTACCTATGGCTAACGCTACCAAAAGAAAAAACTCACCATTATGGGATATACAGTGCAGGAAATAAGTATTTGATCCCCTGCTGATTTTGAATGTTTGCCCACTCACAAAGAAATGATCAGTCTAAAAATCGAATGGTAGGTGTATTGTAACACTAAGAGAAAGAATAGCAACAAAAAATTCAAAAGAAATGCCTAACAAATTATGTTCTGATTTTCATGTTCATGAGGGAAATAAGTATTTGATCCCTTATCATTCAGCAGGATATCTGGCTACCAGATGTCTTTCATACAGGTAACATGCTGAGATTAGAAGCAGTCTCTTAAAGGGAGTGCTGCTAATCTCATTTTGTTACCTGTATAAAAGACACATGTCCACAGGAGCAATCATTGAGATTGCAAACTCTCCACCATGGCAAAAACCAAAGAGCTGTCCAAGGATGTCAGGGACAAGATTGTAGATCTACACAAGGCTGGACTGGGCTACCAAACTATTGCCAGGCAGCTTGGTGAGAAGGTGACAACAGTTGGTGCAATCATTCACAAATGGAAGAAACACAAAACAACTGTCAGTCTCCCTAGGTCTGGTGCACCATGCAAGATCGCACCTTGTGGAGTGTCAATGATCATGAGAACAGTGAGGAATCATCCCAGAACTACACGTGAGGATCTTGTCAATGGGTATTTTTCTGCTATGGGGACAGGACAACTGCACCGCACCAAAGGGATGATGGACGAGGCAATGTACCGTCAAATCTTGGATGAGAACCTTCTTCCCTCAGCCAGAGCATTGAAAATGGGTCGTGGATAGGTGTTCAAGAATGACAATGACCCAAAACACACACCCAAGGCAACAGGAGGGTCATTTGTGGCATTGGCACATGGTCAGGATAGGTCCTGATCGAAAGAGCAGACCGAGACCTTTCCGTGAGTACCGGACATGTGTGTTGGGAGCGCACAGGGCACGCACTCTCAGCACATATGTTTTTTCTTACCTGAACGCAAATGTGCGGCCGCTCGGATTCTAGGCCCGGACGCCTGTAGGCCGCACATTTGTGTACGGCCAGCATAAAGGGGTTAAAAACAACCACACCATCTTTTTGCAGAGTTGCCTGTGGGGTCTTTTGAGGTTGCCTGTGGGTTTTTCTTTGAATCCCGGACAATTCTTCTGGCAGTTGTGGCTGCAATCTTTCTTGGTCTACCTGACCTTGGCTTGGTATCAAGAGATCCCTGAACTTTCCACTTCTTAATAGGTGATTTAACAGTACTTATTGGCATATTCAAGGCTTTGGACATCTTTTTATGTCCTTTTCCATCTTTTAAAGTTCCATTACCTTGTTACGCAGTTCTTTTCTGATCCCCATGGCTAAGTATCTAGCCTAGTCAGTGCTTCCATGTGAGAGCTAACAAACTCATTGACTATTTATACACTGACCCTAATTGCAATTTAAAAAGCCACATATGTGGGACATTAACCTCTAATTGGCATTTTAGCCCGTGTGTGTCACCTTGTGTGTCTGTACCAAGGCCAAACATTCCAGGGTATGTAAAGTTTTGATCATGGCCATTTGGGTGATTTCTGTTATCATTATGATTTAAAAAGGAGCCAAACAACTATTTGATAATAAATGGCATCATATGATCATCATCCTTCAATAAAAGAGCATTTTTTGGCATGATCAGTCATATTTTCAATATCAATGCCAACATTTCACAATTTCTGCCAGGGTATGTAGTCCCAGCACTACAAAACACCTTCCACATATTAAATACAAAAGTGACTTGGTGATATAGCTGGTGACTGTAGCAAGTAATTTGTAATCCGTGCTATCGCTAATGTTCCCCCTTCAGAACCTCAATTACTGCAATATATTGACCTTTTGTTCATAGGTGGGCCAAAAGCTCTTTTTGGGTGCTTTCCTTCCTCAAGCCCCTGCAATGGATTTGCTTCCTGTGAACCACAGGGATGAATATCCACTCTTTTAGGATCCTCCTGACGGAAGGGAACCTTCCAGAATACCAGATGACCACTTGTCCTCCTCCACCACAGAGATATGCAGTAGGAATGATCAAAAGGAAACTTCCATAGCATTATACAGTTTTATATGAATAAAACCACATAAAAGTGCACTGACATAGTTTCCATGTATTTGGCACTTTAAAACAATTTGTTCTGGAATGCTGTTGCGCTACACATTCACTCTCGTATGAATCGGAAGTGACGCAATTAGCTCTACCCAACGTGTTTCATCATTGTGACATCATCAGAAGCTGGCAGGAAAGCAGAGTGAAGTGCAGCGTGGGGCATGGAGTGTTCGAGCTTGAAAAAAGAGCGCGCATGTCCATGTCCAAACGCACCGCTTCTCCTAATTGATGTCACGCCACCGCTATGTCCATGCTGCGCTCCATTCGGCTTTCCTGGATAGAGGTGCCTGCTAGCTTCTCTGCTGCATACTGCCTGCGCTTCCATCGTGCTGCACTTGACATCCAGATGGCTCCAGCCACCCATTACACATATGAGCATTATCTTACTCATGGAAGGTGAGTGCATTTTATCTCTTTTTTGCTAATAAATCATTACAGTCTACACTTAGAAGTGCTGTGTTTCTCTTTCCTTACATAATGCCCCCAAATACCCTGCACATGTAATACACAGTACATATAAAATAAGTAGTGAGCGCTCTAAAAGATGTCAGCAGCTAGAACACATTAGGCAACCATAATGCCTTAAATATAAACAGTCAAACTAAAATAATGAAGTGCAGCGCTAAGAAGAATAAAAAGTCAATAGAGTGATAATCTGGTATCACAATGATAAACTGTAGAGGTACGGAATCCCACGGCTTCCACTTTATCAGAGTAACAGAAATGCGCACTCACCGGAAACGCATGGGTTATGCGCATGTGTGATTATGCATCACGGGCAATGGGAACATCAGAATCCAGGCAGCCAGGCGTCTCCCTCACGGTGGGTCATCACAGACTCCTGTAACAGGTCCGGGGGATCCCCTTAAGGTAAGCCAGGTGTTCCCTTCTCCAGGAAAAAACCTCCTCTCAGGATGGCAAAAGTGCTTTCTCTATGGGAGTGAAAGCTCCAGATAGGAGCCCCAGAAAACAAAAGCCCAAAATAGTGTAGTATGTTCAAAATCTCAGGTTTATTCATCAAAATAGCAGCAGGACAGTAAGCATATGGTACATCATGGTATGTGAAGTACATAGAGTAAACAGATGCAGTACTGACCCCCAGTGGTGTAAAACGCCGGGCCTCCTCGTGGCTCCGGCGGGTATATGACGTCACGCTCTGTACAGTTCCTCCTTAGGCCTTTCGTGCTAAAGGCACATCATCAGAGGGGAGACTGCACAGCAGCGTGACCGACGCCAGTGTAAGAAATAGGGGAACTGGCACATGCGCAATGAGCCGCGGCCATTTTCCCGAAGACAAACGCGCACTGCGCATGCGCGAGCACGGCAGCGCCATTTTGCCGTGGATCCGCGATCTACCATGTAATGAGGAGGAGACAGAGAAGTCTCAATGTAAAAACCCAGACACGATTGTTAACTGTGTCACAGAACCCAGGGAGTGAACTGTAAACAATATGTCACAGACCCCAGGGAATAAATAGTAGATGCTATACCTTTATAGGGAGTGAAAGTGCCAGTATCTGTAATATTAACAGTGCACAAAAATGAACTATGGGGTATAGAGATCCCCTCAGTGAATGGCATAAGCTATATAACGGACCACGGCAAGATGCAAGATACAAACGCATACATGTTACAATAAGGAAATAAGATGAGGATATAAAATTTTAAAACACAGATGTTAAATATATCGTGTATTGGATCTGGCAGAATCTGAAAATCTGGCAGCATCTGAAAATCACCATCCCTATCCTCATAATGAATATGATAGGTTGTATGGGAATCAATACCCCTCGGGGTCGTATAATTATGACCAATACCAACCTCAACAGTTTAAAGGGCAACATAATACACAATACTCATCTCCCAGGACTAATAAAGGGGGTAAAAACTACAACAGAGGTAATTACCATAAACCCAAACATGACAACTCCGGATCAGGACCAGCTAATTATAATAACAATAAGAACAATAATAAACCATTTAACAATAACTTCAGACCACCACCCAATTCGGATTACTATTACAACCAGCAACAAAATCCTGATTACTATCAACAAACTACCAATTATCCCCGTCAGCCTTTTTTAGGGGTGAGCAATACAAGAAAAAGAAGGGACACAGGAGGGGAAAGAGAGGAGGGAAGAGAACAAATGGACACTCCAAAGAAAAGGAGGGTGTAAACACACAAGGTATCTTTAACCTTAGTGGAACTAACCTTACAGAAAAAGAGCTTCACTTGCTTGATAAAGGATTGAAATATGCCCCATCAAAAAACCTTAATAAGTTTGAAACCTATATGGACATACATAAGTTCGCACGACAATTGTCCCTGAAAAGGTATTTTGCGAATAATCCTATCAATAGGGATGTATCGATTGGAATATACACTCATTCTAATCTACGCAATGCATCCACCTATAACCCTCCCCCACAAACTCACTCGTATGTGAATCTATTTAGAGACAAGGTCTTGAAAGAATTGAGGGAAATACCATTTAAGAGATCTTTTGACAGAACAGGCGACACTAAAGCCATTAAATCATTATTAGAAAGGAAGAATTTGGTAATAAGACCAGCAGACAAAGGTGGGGGTGTAGTGGTTCTCAACAAGGAAGACTATATCAATGAGGTTAACAATATTTTGAGTGATAATACCACTTATGTTCGTTTACCTAAGGATCCTAAAATAGAGTACAAACGTTCTCTTAAAAACATCATTAACAAGGGGTATGTAGAGGGTATTCTGAATAAGAAAGAAAAGTCCTATTTATGTCCAACAGCACCCAAGTTACCAGTCTTGTATATATTACCGAAGGTTCATAAGGACCCCATAAAACCACCGGGGAGGCCAATAATAAGCGGTATTGGTTCTTTATCCTCTAGGATTGGTGAATATGTGGACTTTTTCCTCCAGCCACTCGTTTTACAAACTGCAGCGTATTTAAAGGACACCAAACAGGTCCTAAATGAGGTCAGCTCCCTAGTTACTTCTCCCGACACCTTTTTGGTTACAGCGGATGTCGCTTCTCTATACTCAAACATTAACCATAATGATGGCATGGAAGCGGCTGATTTCTTTTTAACACAATACAGTCCCTTACCTGTCACCCAGAAGAATTTCATTCTAGAGCTTTTAGAATTTGCTATGTTAAAGAACTATTTTTGGTTTAATAAAGACTACTATCTGCAAATAAGAGGCGTGGCAATGGGGGCAAAGTTTGCCCCCTCCCTGGCAAACCTATTTATGGCTAGGTGGGAGGAGGACCTTATTTTTGCCAGAGATTGGCCTGAACTGTTGTTTTACAAAAGATATATCGATGATATCTTGCTTCTTTGGAATGGGGAGGAGGAGTCTCTCATAAACTTCTTTAACTCATTAAATAATAATACCCTTAACATCAAACTCACATATGTTTATAGCCGTGAGGAGATCAATTTCCTAGACTTAACTCTTGTCAACTACATGGGCAGGATTACCACTAGATCTTTCTTTAAGGCAACAGATCGCAATAGCTTTATCCCTCTTGGGAGTTGTCATCATCCCAATTGGCTGTCTAATATCCCTAAAGGACAGATAATGAGGATCAGGCGCAATTGCTCGGATTATGAGACTTTTCACGTTCAGGCCAATATCTTAAAACACAGGTTTCTAGAGAAGGGATATAGTGAGACAACCCTTGATCATACTATTCGGGTAGTGGCGCAGATGAATAGAAACACCATGCTGACTGATAAAACAAGGAACAATCAAAAGAAAAAAATCTGCCCATTTGTCACATCCTTTTCAACCCAATATAAGGCAATCAATAAAATAATGAATAACAATTGGGGTATTTTAAAAATGGACCCGGTTCTAACAGCAATACTACCGGAGAAACCGGAAATTGTATTTCGGAAAGCAACTGCTGTTAGGCACATGATTGCACCAAATGTTGTGGATCCTCCTAATAACATTTCTCTGTTTAAGGATCTAAAAGGGTTTCACCCCTGCAATAAATGCATCATCTGTAAGTGTGACAATACCAGAAAGAGGAAAATCAGTACATTCCAATCATCAGTTACTGGAAAAATTTATAACATTAAACATTTCATCTCTTGTTATAGCAAATTTGTAGTGTATTTACTACAATGTCCCTGCCACAAACAATATATTGGCAGAACAACAAGACGTCTACGTGACCGTTTACGCGAGCACGTCTCCAATATCAAGAAGGGTTTCAGGGAGCACTCATTATCTAACCACTACCGCCTCCACCATAATAAAGACCCTTCTTCACTCAAATTCATTGGGATTGATGTAATCAGTAACCATTGGAGGGGTATTAATAAAACTAGGGCAGTTTCCCAAGCCGAAACCAAATGGGTGTTTGAGCTCCAAACTTTACATCCTCTGGGCCACAACATGGAGGTAGACGTCAATTGCTTCATTGCTAACAACTGACGGTCTCATTTCATATTTTTTATATTTTTTATTTTTCATCTAATCATATATTGTGACTTGAGCTTTCTTTGTACATTATGTTTTATTTATGTTGGACTATCACCTTGGGTTTATTTCCAGCATGAGAGTTATTTTCCCAAGCTTATATCATTTTTCTATGTGTATAACATTTTAGCGTTTGAAATGTATCATGGGAGATTTTTTTCCATATGCTTAAACTTCTAGTATTTGACATTTTATCATATACCTACTCTGACTGTTATACCAGTCTTTTTTATCATTAATTGCCCCCTCCCGCCCTGTTTCTTGCGTTTATTTGGGCGACGGGCGTAGGAAGGAGTATACGGTTTCTATTCACTTTCTTCTGGTTTTAAAGTGTTTTGGGTTTTTTACCCTTTTTTATCCTGATTTTCTGTTGTTTCCATATATCATTATTATGGGGCTTCTATTCGATATCCTGACTGGGTCTGGTATTGTGATATTAGATATACTATTCTGCCAGATCCAATACACGATATATTTAACATCTGTGTTTTAAAATTTTATATCCTCATCTTATTTCCTTATTGTAACATGTATGCGTTTGTATCTTGCATCTTGCCGTGGTCCGTTATATAGCTTATGCCATTCACTGAGGGGATCTCTATACCCCATAGTTCATTTTTGTGCACTGTTAATATTACAGATACTGGCACTTTCACTCCCTATAAAGGTATAGCATCTACTATTTATTCCCTGGGGTCTGTGACATATTGTTTACAGTTCACTCCCTGGGTTCTGTGACACAGTTAACAATCGTGTCTGGGTTTTTACATTGAGACTTCTCTGTCTCCTCCTCATTACATGGTAGATCGCGGATCCACGGCAAAATGGCGCTGCCGTGCTCGCGCATGCGCAGTGCGCGTTTGTCTTCGGGAAAATGGCCGCGGCTCATTGCGCATGTGCCAGTTCCCCTATTTCTTACACTGGCGTCGGTCACGCTGCTGTGCAGTCTCCCCTCTGATGATGTGCCTTTAGCACGAAAGGCCTAAGGAGGAACTGTACAGAGCGTGACGTCATATACCCGCCGGAGCCACGAGGAGGCCCGGCGTTTTACACCACTGGGGGTCAGTACTGCATCTGTTTACTCTATGTACTTCACATACCATGATGTACCATATGCTTACTGTCCTGCTGCTATTTTGATGAATAAACCTGAGATTTTGAACATACTACACTATTTTGGGCATTTGTTTTCTGGGGCTCCTATCTGGAGCTTTCACTCCCATAGAGAAAGCACTTTTGCCATCCTGAGAGGAGGTTTTTTCCTGGAGAAGGGAACACCTGGCTTACCTTAAGGGGATCCCCCGGACCTGTTACAGGAGTCTGTGATGACCCACCGTGAGGGAGACGCCTGGCTGCCTGGATTCTGATGTTCCCATTGCCTGTGATGCATAATCACACATGCGCATAACCCATGCGTTTCCGGTGAGTGCGCATTTCTGTTACTCTGATAAAGTGGAAGCCGTGGGATTCCGTACCTCTACAGTTTATCAATGTAATACACAGTAACAAATGTTATTTTATAATCCTAGAACTATTCCCCTGTTTAGTTACATTCTTATCCACTGAGTGAGTTGTGTTGACCGTTCTATGCTATACCAGACCCTCTGCTCTCTAGAAATCAAAGATTTTGAGCTTCCTCCTATCTTCCTGGATGGACATTCAATATCTCCCTTATTAATACATTATCTGCGTTTTCTCACCATTGATCTTTTGATGTTTGCTCCACAAAGATTGGTCCCTGAATCCTTTTTTTTCTGTCTGTACTTATGCTGTTGGTCAGCTTATTACCCTTATTTGGAATCCATTAGTCATATACAGAAATGATATTCAAATTTCTCTCTCAGGTCCTCGTCTCATTTACTGACTAAAGCATGTTTTATTTTTTTTTAAATCATACTTACCTAGGGGATGCAGCTTCAATCCAATGCTGCATCTGTCCCTCATCAGCTCTAAGAGTGAGAACTGAGCGATCACATGACCGCTGATTGCTCAGTTCACCCTGCCGCTCTGAGCAGAGAGCAGTGACTTTCAGCTCTGCCCCCCACTGAGCGCTGGGCTGTGCAGGGAGTGGGAGCAGTTATCTCAGGCTCTCAATGACATCAGCTGACAGATTTTAGCCTGCTGTTGGCTGAAAACAGATCCACAGGAGAAGAAAAACCAAATGAGCTGGCCATACATACAGTAAATCAAAATGTGGCTAGTTCAGCAGGGACCAGCCAAATTTAGATCCATGTATGGGTACTGTGGTTGAAGATAAGTCCATCTACTAATCGATTTCTCTTTAACCACCCTGTTGGAAAATTTTTACTCAGTTTATTCTGATCAATTTTATTCTGATGGAGGATAAGTCTCACCAATGTCAGAATACAATGACACTACAGGAAGGATTCCCCCATCACTCCGAATATGCGGATGGGGGAATCAGGTCAGCTTTTTTTATTTAACCCACTGATTGAAAAAACCCGATTCATCTATGGCTAGCCTTTCTAGGGTTTCTAATTACCATTTCTCAAGTTGTTGCCCTGCTCGATTTCCTGTTGCAGCACCCTCTCCAAGTTTGTTTACAAATTGTAGATAATTGTACACTTCAATCTTACATTTATTCACAGCCTAACATAATTCCAACTCAAATATTTCCTGCATGAACCCCTTGGTCATGCATGCTGCATAACCAAAATGCATGTGCATTACTTTCCTGTATCCTATCTTTACTACTGAAGATTCTCATTTCTGGTCAACACAAAGAACTGACATCACATCCATCCATCCTGAGCACTATTGCTTAGTCATCTGTGCTAATAATTCTCATCCCTCAAATGTTGCATCTACCTGTCAGTACCACCATTGATTGACAGTTGTATAGAGCATATATTTTTATCTCATAAGTATAATCTACAAACCAGACCAGTCCTGATTTAGACAAGTGCAATCTAAGCTCTGCAAACAAATTTATGAGATCCTTTACTTCATCTTATTGCACACTTAAGGATTACACATCAACCTTAACCCTTATTTGAAATTCCTTTACAAGTGCACACATCACCCTTTTGGGGCTCAAAGTGGATAAAAATTAATAAGAAAAACAGATGGTATTGTTTTATAAAATCCTTCAGATGGATACCATAATGTATATAGTATGTCTTGGATTAATCAAGAATTGATGTCTGATGTAAGGAATGGGCGACAAGACTAAGTACTGTGAAGAGATTTTTAGAGATCACATAGTTCTGCACTGGCCACATACAGTTACAGCACCCAGACTCCCAACATCATATAAGCTGCTATGTTTTAAAATGTGTGTGCACTACTATTTGCTACACTTTTGTTAAATCAGAACTATATGCTATGGTGGTGCATAGAGATGGGCTTGATGTTCCAGTCGAACGTGAGTTCAACTCAAACATTGGCCGTTATTGTGTCCGGGTGTTGCAGTGTATTGTGAAAGCCATGACTGGCCAAAGCAATGCCCCTGACTGCAGGTCAGGAGCAATACTTTGGCCAATCACAGCACAACTGGGCGGAGCTAGCAGTGACATTGGCGGTGACTGCCAGCTCCGCCCAGTTGTTTATATCTGATCGGCAAATCTCAGATTGTTGAGAGTGCTCAGTGGGTGCGGACAGGTTGGGCGTCGGTTTTTTATTTCAGAAAGTCGGTGCCATCGTGAAAACACTGAACACCGTGATTGACAATGGATTACAATGATGGAACCATTTTTCTGGCTTTTTTTTTTTTTTTATTAAAGGACTTGTCAAAAACTTTTTTTTTTTTGGTGTTGTTCAACTAAAGGAATTTTTCAAAAGTCTGGAATCTTTATTTTTTCTAAATGTAACCCTTTAGTGAATGGGTAGGGTTACAAATACCCTTTACTCATTCACAAGGGGGGGGCAGCATCAGTGTGCCTCCTTATTTAAAGGGGTACCTTGATGCTAATGAGCCCCCCCTGTCCACAGACCATCACAACCACCAGGTCAGGGTTGTGGGGAAGAGGCCCTTCTCTCCATCGGCACAGGTCAGGTGCAATGCTTTGGCCAATCACAGCACAATTGGGCACAGCTAGCGGTGACATTGGCAATGATATCACCGCTAGCTCTGCTCAATTATTTAACGGCAAATGTCAGATTGCAGCGAGTGCTCAGCGGGTGCGGATGGGTCAGCGGTTTTTTGTACTTCGGCGAGTCAGCGGCGGCATGGCAATGCTGGACACTGTGATTGACGATGGATTACAACGATGGAACCATTTTTTTTTACCTTTTTTTAATAAAGGGCTTGTCAAAAAACTGTTTTTTTTTGTTCCATTAAAGAAATTTTTCCTGGCGTCTTTTTTTCCTTCTAAATTTAACCCTTTAGTGAATGGGTAGGGGTACCCCCTACTCATTCACAAGGAGGGGGCAGCACCAGGGTGCCCCATTATTTAAAGGGGTACCCTGATGCTAAAGAGCCCCCCTATCCACAGACTCCAACAACTCCCCCTGTCCGCAGACCTCAACAACCACCGTCCCAATACCAAGGCCACTTGGCCCGGTAAGCTGCAGGGGGGGGGAACTTGATCGTTCTCCCCTTTCCTGCTCTGCCAGGCTTGTGCTTGGATCAAGGGTCTGGTAGGAATTTAGGAGAGGCCCCATGCTTTTTCCTCCATTTTTGAGGGGTTGGGTTCCCCTAAAGGCCCAAAGAGCCTGGTATGGCTTTTATGTGGAACCCCATGCATTACCCCCCTCCCCAATTTTTGAGAGGTTGTGTTCCCCTTATAAGTCCTAACAGGCCTAAAAGGTCTGGTATGGCTTTTAGGGGGAACCCCATGCACTTTTATTTTTTTATTTTTTTACTGTGGGGTCCCTCCCTTCCATTTTTCATAAAAAATGTCAGTCAGTCCTGCTGTAGCAGGTTCTATACATTATACAGATGTGCAACTTTGCAGGTAGTTTAAGGGGACCCCCAGGCATGATATTTAAATGTTTTATATTTTTATTTTTTTTTCACTTTAAGTAATGAAACATTACTTAACAGCCAAGATAACAGGGAACAGAGATAGCATTTAAAAAAAGAAAACTGATAGGGGTTCTACTCATTTACCCAGAAACTATAAAAACGTTACAACTTTAGATACACTTCAATTAATTGAGCATGGCGTTGTCATTATTTATCTATAATTTTAGTTTACGGAATGCATATCTGGATGTACAGGTGAAATTCGAAAAATTAGAATATTGTGCAAAAGTTAATTTCAGTAATGCAACTTAAAAGGTGAAACTAATATATGAGATAGACTCATTACATGCAAAGCAAGATAGTTCAAGCTATGATTTGTCATAATTGTGATGATTATGGCTTACAGCTCATGAAAACCCCAAATCCACAATCTCAGAAAATTTGAATATTGTGAAAAGGTGCAATATTCTAGGCTCAAAGTGTCCCACTCTAATCAGCTAATTAAGCAATAACACCTGCAAAGGGTTCCTGAGCCTTTAAATGGTCTCTCAGTCTGGTCAGTAGGAATCACAATCATGGGAAAGTCTGCTGACCTGACAGTTGTGCAGAAAACCATCACTGACACCCTCCACAAGGAGGTAAAGCCTCAAAAGGTAATTGCAAAAAAAGTTGGATGTTCCCAAAGTGCTGTATCAAAGCACACTAATAGAAAGTTATGTGGAAGGGAAAAGTGGGAAGAAAAAGGTACACAAGCAGCAGGGATGACCGCAGCCTGGAGAGGATTGTCAGGAAAAGGCCATTCAAAAGTGTTGGGGACTTTCACAAGGAGTGGACTGAGGCTGGAGTCAGTGCATCAAGAGCCACCACACACAGACGGATCCTGGGCATGGGCTTCAAATGTCATATTCCTCTTGTCAAGCCGCTCCTGAACAACAAACAACGTCAGAAGCGTCTTACCAGGGCTAAAGAAAAACAGACCTGGTCTGTTGCTCAGTGGTCCAAAGTCCTCTTTTCTGATGAGAGCAACTTTTGCATCTCATTTGGAAACCAAGGACCCAGAGTATAGAGGAAGAATGGAGAGGCACACACTGCAAGATGCTTGAAGTCCAGTGTGAAGTTTCCACAGTCTGTGTTGATTTGGGGAGCCATGTCATCTGCTGGTGTTGGTCCACTGTGCTTCATTAAGTCCAGGGTCAACGCAGCCGTCTACCAGGAGATTTTGGAGCACTTCATGCTTCCTTCCGCAGAAGAGCTTTATGGGGATGCTGACTTCATTTTCCAGCAGGAATTGGCACCTGCCCACACTGCCAAAAGCACCAAAACCTGGTTCAATGACCGTGGAATTACTGTGCTTGATTGGCCAGCAAACTCGCCTGACCTGAACCCCATAGACAATCTATGGGGCATTGCCAAGAGAAAGATGAGAGACATGAGATCGAACAATGCAGAAGAGCTGAAGGCCGCTATTGAAGCATCCTGGTCTTCCATAACACCTCAGCAGTGCCACAGGCTGATAGTGTCCACATTGAGGCAGTAATTGCTGCAAAAGGGGCCCAAACCAAGTACTGAGTACATATGCATGCTTATACTTTTCAGAGGTTCGATATTGTTCTATGTACAATCCTTGTTTTATTGATTGCATGTAATATTCTAATTTTCTGAGATTGTGGATTTGGGGTTTTCATCAGCTGTAAGCCATAATCATCACAATTATGACAAATCACGGCTTGAACTATCTTGCTTTGCATGTAATGAGTCTATCTCATATATTAGTTTCACCTTTTAAGTTGCATTACTGAAATAAATGAATATTCTAATTTTTCGAGTTTCACCTGTATATATCACTAATTAGAAAGGTATTCTTGAATATCCTTTCTAAAATATTTAGTAGCTGTCCATTGCGGTTTAACCCAACAGAATCTAATGTTGTATACTGCAATTTAGGATGCAAAGAAGTCATATCCTTCCAGCATAACCACTTCAAAAGTTACATGACATCAGCTGTCATTCCATCTTGCATCTAGCCATTCATAATGTCTTTCCCCTGAGTTTTCACAGTAGTTATCCCCTTCTGAGCTAGTGGCATCTATGATTTACCTGCATGACATCTTATTAGCGGCAGCCTCTGCTAAGGCTCTGACCTCTCTTGTCAGGTTCCCTTAATTTACTTTCTGCTTAGAGGTACCGAAGCAACATGGTAAAATCAATTTCTCCTTTTTGGATTGTCTCAAGTCACTAGCGTCTATCATTGAGATGAAGCATAGCCCATAATCCATGTTTTTCTCACCTGAAAGGCCCGTTAATCAGCTCTGTTAAATATGTGCTTACTATAAATCAGTTTTGTTTATATTGGTGTGTTTTCTTATTATTTTACTGTCTAAACTGTGGTCCTTGTAGTAAGATGTTGCCTCCCACAGGCAGCCTAGATAAGACACCACCAGTCATTGTTCTTTTTTCTTTTTCTTTCACTTATCAGGATGTAAAAATTCTGTAGAACTCTGACTATTTGGAGGGTGGCAATGTACGTTTTTTATATTTAAATAATAGTGCACTTTTCAACATCAGATGGGTTTTTAGAAAGTTTTCTGATAGGATCTTTACTTTCTGTGAAGCTAACACGGCTAAGATCACCTAGTATTATCATATATTTTTTATTAAATTTAAACACGTTTCATCAAACATACAGTTGTGTTCAAAATAATAGCAGTGTGTTGAAAAAAGTGAATAAAGCTCCAAATCCTTTTAATAGCTTTTATTTCCATACACACAAATACATTGGGAACACTACACATTTATTCCAAATCAAAACATGAAGAAAAATATATCAAATTTGTGTTGTTCCTCTAAAAACAAATTGAAGAAAAGTGAATATTAGACTGTTCAAAAAAATAGCAGTGTTTGTATTCTTCTTTACAAACTCAAACATTCATTATATAAACTGAAAAATGTTTGAAGATTTTGCTTTCCTTTGAATCACTTAATGAATATTTAGTTGCATAAGCACTGTTTCTGAGAACTGCTGTACATCTGTGTTGCATGGAGTCAACCAACGTCTGGCACCTGTGAACAGGTATTCCAGCCCAGAATGATTGGACTACATTCCACAATTCTTCTCTATTTCTTGGTTTTGCCTCAGAAACTGCATTTTTGATGTCACCCCACAAGTTTTCTATTGGATTAAGATCCGGGGACTGGGTCGGCCACTCCATAACGTCAATCTTGTTGGTCTGGAACCAAGATGTTGCATGTTTACTGGTGTGTTTGGGGTCGTTGTCTTGTTGGAACATCCATTTCAAGGGCATTTTCTCTTCAGCATAAGGCAGCATGACCTTTTCAAGTATTCTGATGTATTCAAACTGATCCATGATCCCTGGTATGCGATAAATAGGCCCAACACCGTAGTATGAGAAACCTCCCCATATTATGATGCTTGCGCAACCATGCTTCACTGTTTTCACAGTGTACTGTGGCTTGAATTCAGTGTTTGGGGGTCGTCTGACAAACTGTCTCCGGCCACTAGACCCAAAAAGAACAATCTTACTTTCATCAGTCCACAAAATGTTGTGCCATTTCTCTTTAGGCCAGTCAATGTGCTCTTTGGCAAATTGTAACCTCTTCAGCACGTCTTTTTTTCAACAGTGGGACTTTACGGGGGCTTCTTGCAGATAGCTTGGCTTCACATAGACGTCTTCTAATTGTAACAGTACTCACAGGCAACTTTTTAATCAAGGTACGCTGTTCTTCTGAACAATGTCTGGAACGACCCATTTTTCTCAGAATTTCAGAGAGAAATGCACTGTAACCAGTATGTACATTTGCTGCCTTCCTTCCTTAAAGTAGGGCAATAATTACCACCTGTTTTTCAAAGAATGAATGACCTCACTAATAGAACTCCACACTGCTATTATTTTGAACATACCCCTTTCAATTAGTGATTCAGAATCAGCAGCATGCATGCCATGATTAGAGATGAGCGAATCAAACTTGGCGAAGTGGAATTCGTTTCGAATATTAGAAAAATCAAAATTTTTCCAAAAATGGCGGCGACATGTGCGGCGACGGAGCGGGGATCTGTGGGAAGGCGCGCTGACCCATAATGCATTCATTCATGACATGTGATCGCATTAGCCAATCAGCAGCCAGCCAGCCAGCACTGTGTAATGGTGGAGCTATAAATTGCGGCCATTTTAGAATTCTCCATTAGCCTCCAGTCATTCAAGAGAGACAGACCACCTGTCTGTATTGAGGGACAGAGTTAGGGCCACAGAATCGTTACTTAGGGACACAGAACCGTTACTTAGGGACACAGAACCGTTACTTAGGGACACACAATCGTTACTTAGGGACACAGAACCGTTACTTAGGGACACAGAATTGTTACTCAGGGACAGACACAGAATTGTTACTCAGGGACAGACACAGAATTGTTACTCAGGGACAGACACAGAATTGTTACTCAGGGACAGACACAGAATTGTTACTGAGGGACACAGAATTGTTACTGAGGGACACAGAATTGTTACTCAGGGACAGACACAGAATTGTTACTGAGGGACACAGAATTGTTACTGAGGGACACAGAATTGTTACTCAGGGACAGACACAGAATTGTTACTCAGGGACAGACACAGAATTGTTACTCAGGGACAGACACAGAATTGTTACTCAGGGACAGACACAGAATTTTTACTGAGGGACACAGAATTGTTACTCAGGGACACAGAATTGTTACTGAGGGACACAGAATTGTTACTGAGGGACACAGAATTGTTACTCAGGGACAGACACAGAATTGTTACTCAGGGACAGACACAGAATTGTTACTGAGGGACACAGAATTGTTACTGAGGGACACAGAATTGTTACTCAGGGACACAGAATTGTTACTCAGGGACACAGAATTGTTACTCAGGGACAGACACAGAATTGTTACTGAGGGACACAGAATTGTTACTGAGGGACACAGAATTGTTACTCAGGGACAGACACAGAATTGTTACTGAGGGACACAGAATTGTTACTGAGGGACACAGAATTGTTACTCAGGGACACAGAATTGTTACTCAGGGACAGACACAGAATTGTTACTGAGGGACACAGAATTGTTACTGAGGGACACAGAATTGTTACTCAGGGACAGACACAGAATTGTTACTGAGGGACACAGAATTGGTACTGAGGGACACAGAATTGTTACTGAGGGACACAGAATTGTTACTCAGGGACAGACACAGAATTGTTACTCAGGGACAGACACAGAATTGTTACTGAGGGACACAGAATTGTTACTGAGGGACACAGAATTGTTACTGAGGGACACAGAATTGTTACTCAGGGACAGACACAGAATTGTTACTGAGGGACACAGAATTGTTACTGAGGGACACAGAATTGTTACTGAGGGACACAGAATTGTTACTCAGGGACACAGAATTGTTACTGAGGGACACAGAATTGTTACTGAGGGACACAGAATTGTTACTGAGGGACACAGAATTGTTACTCAGGGACACAGAATTGTTACTGAGGGACACAGAATTGTTACTGAGGGACACAGAATTGTTACTCAGGGACACAGAATTGTTACTCAGGGACACAGAATTGTTACTCAGGGACAGACACAGAATTGTTACTGAGGGACACAGAATTGTTACTGAGGGACACAGAATTGTTACTCAGGGACACAGAATTGTTACTCAGGGACAGACACAGAATTGTTACTGAGGGACACAGAATTGTTACTGAGGGACACAGAATTGTTACTCAGGGACAGACACAGAATTGTTACTGAGGGACACAGAATTGTTACTTAGGGACACAGAATTGTTACTGAGGGACACAGAATTGTTACTCAGGGACACAGAATTGTTACTCAGGGACAGACACAGAATCGTTACTCAGGGACACAGAATTGTTACTCAGGGACAGACACAGAATTGTTACTGAGGGACACAGAATTGTTACTGAGGGACACAGAATTGTTACTCAGGGACACAGGATTGTTACTCAGGGACACAGAATTGTTACTCAGGGACACAGAATTGTTACTCAGGGACAGACACAGAATTGTTACTGAGGGACACAGAATTGTTACTGAGGGACACAGAATTGTTACTCAGGGACAGACACAGAATTGTTACTGAGGGACACAGAATTGTTACTGAGGGACACAGAATTGTTACTCAGGGACACAGAATTGTTACTGAGGGACACAGAATTGTTACTCAGGGACACAGAATTGTTACTCAGGGACACAGAATTGTTACTCAGGGACACAGAATTGTTACTCATGACTCATGACTGTTGGGTCTGTTGGATTTCTATTACTCTACTACACCTGCTAGTAAATTATTTGCCATGTAGAAATATAATTTCTACCAAAAACAGTGATTGATCAGGTAAGTGATGTCTGACTGCTATTATTTTTAACAGAACTGTACATATACATTAAAATATACTATTATTCTGTAAAACATAAAGAATATTAACAATCACCTTGATGGTTCATGGGTTCCATAAACATGCTTAGGCTGTGAGTTAAAGTGATTGTAAAACTTAAAATTTTTTAAAATTAAAATAATAAATATGTTATACTTACTTGCTCTGTGTAATGGTTTTGCAAAAGGCAGCCCTGATCCTCCACGTTCGGGGTCCCCCACCAACACACCTGGCTCCTCCTCCCCAGGGGCATATTTACCACAAGGCAAACAAGGCATTTGCCTAGGGTGACATTTTTCAGGTGGGCAGGGGCATTTTTCAAGGATGCATCACTGCCCCCAGAAGAATGGATGGAAGAAGGGACACACGCAGGATGGGGACTAGGTGGGATCCGAGAGAGGCTGTGGGCTGCTCAATGGTATATGCAGAGCCCAACTCTTGTTCCCGGGATGCCCGGAACTGTGAAAGAGAGTGTCTTCTCTCTCTCATGGGAATGGGGGGGGGGTGACCAGTGTATGGGGGTCAGTGCTAGTAGAAGGCTCTCTCAGGTGGGGGGGTATGGGGTGTTGGTCAATGTCAGGCTCTTTTCATGGTGGAGGGGGGTGTTGGTAGGTTGCAGGGTTTCTTAGTGGGGGCAATTTTTGTGTTGCTTAGGGCAGCACAAAACCTAAATACACCACTGCTGCTCCCTCCAAGTATTCCCATAGGAAGCCATTTCCTATGAGGGGACTCATGCCTGCTCAATCCCTAGCCAGGCTATTTGCTTCTCTGTTCACAGCTTTTGACGGGCAGCAATGGGAGCTAGTGGTTCCCTAGGCTTGGGTAAGTATTTAGGGGGGCTGTGGGGAAGCTACTATTAAAAGGTTTTTTGCCTTAATGCAGAGACTGCATTAAAGTAAAAAAAAAAAACATTACCTGTACAACCACTTTTATGTTTTTATGCAATCATAAAGAAAACTCTTCTGTGACCTCTAATATCCTTATATTTTACAGTAAAAGTACATTCCTTATTTGAGTACAAAAAAAAAAAATACATTCTGTGCTCTGTTGTACAATGTAGCTGACTACATAACATAGAATAAAAAATATATTACCCTCTATACAATAATTAATTATGGCAGTGGGATCATAACATGCAAATTAAATTCTCTATTAAAAAATTATTTCAAAATATATTAAAGGTAATATCACCAATAGAAACAAAACCAAAAATTTTTATTCAGGTGAATAATGTCCTTTTTTTTATCTGATCACTAGTGGTGATTTCCCAAAAAGTTTCACCTGTTGAGCTGGGTAGGGAAAATGTGCTTACAACTGGGGTGTATTTAGTGTAGTTTAGTTTATTTAATGTAGTGTTCTTTTCTAAATAAAAATTTCTGTACTTGTTATTTGTGCACTGCTGCTTTAATTTTTTTTTTCTTTAGGCATAACCATTTTTATTGAGTTTCTGGCACAGATAATCAGATACAAACGCATCTTACATTTCCGAGTCAAAAAAAGAATGAATAACATCTGTAATTACAAGAGTCTAACATTGGTTAAATATCAATAAAAATAATGGATTGGAATTCAGCTACTAACAGGTATCAGGTCCAAGTTTACACTTGAACAGTGGCAGAGGTAAGTAAGTATGAAGTCGACTTTGCTAGAAAAGACCAGATTTTGATTTGGGCCAGGCTCCATGTAACATACTTGAGAGTATGATTCTCTGCAAGTGGCTCTTCCATCCTCATCATATGTTTCAATTTAGCAACCCATACTCTGATTGTTGGGACAATGGAAAATTTCCAATGCCTGGGAATTAGAGCTTGATGAGCTAAAAAGAGAAATTGGAATAAGCCTCTTTTAAACCTTTTGATGGATCCTGGGATCATAGATAGAAGAACTACCTCTGGCAGTTCCAGCCATTGTCTACCCATGGTTAGGTGGCTTTATTTAAAAATGGTAGTCCAATTGTCTAATTCAGGAACAAAATCACCTTAAATGCAGATACAGTAGGTACCACCTGGCTCCCTGCACCTCTGGGATAGAGGAATATATTTTATGGAGATGTAATGGGCTCCTGTACCACCTAGTCAATCATTTATAGTTTCTCTCTTATGCCTGGAAAGCTACTATCAATTTATAGGTGAAAAGAGTCTGTCCCTGTCTTCGAGGAAGGTGTGAGTGCTTTAATTTTTTTTTTATTTTAGTTCCTTTTTCAGTGTGTTTATTACATCTGTAAAAAATGTTGAAATAATAAGGCAAATGACAGTTTTTTGGCATGTAATCTGATCCAGAATAATGTAAAGAAGCTGTTTAAAGCCCATTGCACCCTTAAAAACACTTTAATTTTGTACTCCCCATTGACTCTAATGTAATTCATCATAAAGGTGGTTTTAAATTGAAACCTCAAGATTTTTACTGAAATTTTGGGAAAATTAAAACTCTTAGTTTCGCTCATTCCTGAAGACTGCCTATGGATGTAGATCCACTTTCATATGTATAGACAGATACCTCCCTCATACATAGAGCCGCTTAGAGCTAATATGCTCCCATGCAAGTAAGCATCAATAATGCAGGTGCAAAAAACAGGCACATATCTCATCGATGGTGCAATGAAGATGACCACATTTCATTCCATGAATTCAGAATATAGTCCCTCTTGTCAAGGTGTGAGAGAAAAGTATACTTATCAATCCATGGTACGGCCTCTGATGCTACGGGGGTCTGGCGAAACTGTTCAGGCAGGGTCATTGGTCGCACCTGGATCTATGATGTGTCTATGTACCATGGATAGAGAAGGTTTTTTACCTTCATGCATAGAATGCATGAAGGTAAAACACCTTGAGCCTTTACAAACACTATAAGGATCAAACCTTGAACACAGGCAGAACAGTAGAATCCCCTGCAGAATCACTCCATTTACCACTACATTTAATTGCTAATGTTTTCTGTTTATTTTATTATATTGCTCAAAGTTTAAGGCCAAAGTTCTGGGTTTGATCGCTGCAATAAAAAACAAACCTGTTTTCACTTACATAAACCCATAGTCAGGTAACTTTCAGGTCTCAATTCTTTACTCCTCTACTGGTGCCCACATAACTATCTGCATAATGTGGAAATTTCTTATAGACTTTCCAGTGGCAGGTCCTATCAGAATCTAGTAGAGTAGTGATGCTATGAGTCGAAGTTGGTAGGGGACCACAATGGCAAAGGTTAACTTACACATATGGAACGGCAGTCCCTGCAGCAGAAAACAAAGCTGGACCTAAATGAAACACTTAGGCAAGTAGATCTTTCTTCACTTAAGGCTTTCTTCAATTAAGACTAGAAAACTGTCTTACATGAAGAGGTGGAGTGGGATGGCAGGGAGGGTGGGAACAAATGTCCACTTTTATCTAGAGTGTGGCTTTAACAAATATTTCTGAAAATAAAATGTACTGTATGTATCACAAAAGTGCTAACATAAAAAGTTAAGATATAATATAGTATGTATATTACGAAGGTTCTAACGTATTCAGATCATGGTATAGCTAGTAGAAGTTAATCACATTCAACTTGACTTGTTCTGTAAAGTTTTAGATGTTTCATAAACTCTCCAAGCCACTGGGAACTGGCCCCGCTCTTCTCTATTGGCAATCACAGGATTAATCCAACACCTTCATCTCTTCTCCTCCTCCGTCTCTTGGAATAGCAAACATGGATCAGGACTGCTCTGATTATTCTGATAGCACAGTCATAACTAGAAACCATGAAGCAGATCTGACAAAAAACACAAACCATTATTAAAACACTCTATTCAATGCATCAACACATTAAAAATGAGTATCAATGCACATCACAAACACACTAAATTCAGTTAAAATACAAAAAGGTGTGTACCTAGCCTTAAAGTGATTCTAAAGGTTTTGTTTTTTTTAAGAAAAAGTAACAAACATATCTATACTTACCTGCTATGTGTAGTGGTTTTTCACAGAGCATTTCGGATCCTCCTCTTCTCGGGTCCCCGCAGGCTCTCCTGGCCCCTCCCTCCCGTCCGTTGCCCCCACAGTAAGCAGCTTGCTATGGGAGCACCCACTGCTCCATGTGTCCTTTCACACATGGAGCCATTGCTCAGCCCGCCTCCTCTCTCTTCTCATTGGCTCACTGGCCGTAACTGACAGAAGTGGGAGGCAATGGCTCCTACTTCTGTCTCAGCCAGAAGAGGGAATCCCGGGATAGCCGAGACTCCAGTACACATCGCTGGATCGAGAGGGGACTTGAGTATTGGAGGGGGGAGGGGGCTGGGAGGCTGCTGTACATAGAAGGTTTTTTACCTTCATGCATAGAATGCAAAATACCTTAAGCCTTTAGAACCACTTTAAAGTTTTAATCATACTACTCTCTAACTTTATTTGCGGCTTTAAGGCATTTCCCAAGAAAGTTATTTAAAGGATTTGTGTAGTTTTATTGTTGCCCTTTGACATTAAAGACCCTCTCTCTGCTGAACAGTATTCATTTTTTTCTTATTTTGCATTGGTCTATACCCAGGAACCCATGCCCTTTTTTTAATAAAGCTTGCAAATTAAGAGTGGGAATGAAAACAGTGCAGGGGCATGAGTACATAATGCACAAAGTGAAGGGGCCAAGATTAAGTAATGCACAAAATGGATAGGTCAGACAATTTCCTTCAAAAAAAATTCCCTCTCCTTCTAATACAATACCTTGTAGGATAAAACCGTCCCCAGCACAAATCCCTCCCTCTCATAGATGTAGCTATCTTGGAAATGATTTTTATTTCATTGTGAGTGCCCTTTGTTACAATACTGCAACTGCCATATTTTTGTTTCTTTTAATTTGTGTGCTTTGGCAGCTTCTGGCTTCTGTGTCCTCCCCAACCAGTCAGCCCAACACCTGACAGACCTATAGATCAGAGCAGAGTTATGAATCTTTTCCTTGACTCTGTGCTACAGGTCTTACAAGTGACTGGCAGGCTGGAAAACAGGCACAGAAGCCAAAAGCTGCCAAAGCACACAAATTAAAAAAAAAAATGGTGGGCATCTGTGGCATTGGGACCTGGAACACTCACCAATAGTTGGAGGCATGTGCCCTGATGCCTGACACTAGTGATGCCCCTGTGCTAAAACTACATTGGATTGAAAGATGAAATACAAATATACACAAAATACAATTGGATGCACCCCTATCTCAGTTTAGATTAACAAAATTCACTGCAACACAAAGGCAGGAATACATGCATTAAATATCACTCAACAAATACTTTAAGCCTGGACTGCCTTAGACAGGCTGAGGTAGAAAGTAAAAAAGAGCGGAAGCTTTGAAACACGTCGCCTGACATATCACCTGACCCGTCCTCACATTCCTATTGGCTGCTCCCTGGTTCCAGACTTCCGTGCATTCCATGCTGGTTACAGCGCCTGTCATGGTGTCCACCGCTGACACACATCCCATCCCTGGGACACGGACACCACTGGATACCATTGGCCTTTGCACTGACCCTACTGAGGACATGTTCTAACATCTTAACTTAGTACCTTCTTGTTAGTAGTGTGATAATTGTGCATAGAGAAACGGACGCTGACAATCATATTTGTATCATACCCTACAAATATCATTCTCACTCCATCAAGTCCCCCTCTCCCTCTTGGAATGGAATGTGATCTGTGTGTGTATGCACTGGGGTCACAAGTGCATAAGGCACAGCTGGATACGCTTCATGGTTGTAACCCCAATTAAGCTTGGTGTCAGAGGGTCTGACAAACACTTTCATCTGCCCGGTTGTAAAACTATAACTCAGTCGTTCACTTGACATGAAACATTATCTCAGAGTGGCCATAAAACGTACATCCCACTTGAATCACTTTTTCATACAAATTCATAAACTTCAACAGGAACAGGGCACATTAAAATAAAGCATATATTCAGATAGGTCATTTTGATACGAGTCATCTGACACCTTACATCCCTATATGGCATCTACAGGAGGGTAGAAAGCAATATCTTTATCTGGAATGGTAAGATATGCCATATTTGGTGTCTGGACATTCAGAATGTGATTCTGCATATTAATCTGCATATTAATCTACCAGTGGCTAGGATGCTACATGTACATATTGAAGGTTATTGACCATGGTATAAACTTAGGAGTGATTTGGTCATAGCCTGGGTCCCCCGCCTAACACACCTGCCCAAATGCGGCAATTGGCCCTTGGCTTCAGTAGACACCCCCTGCTGAGACACTAGAAAAAAAGCTGTCATGCCTGAAGAAAGGAGGAGATTCTCCCTTTTAACACTAGAACCATCTTTGGGAGAAAAGACAACCTTTTGTTCGGACACTTGGACTCTGCTTAAACCAAGGACTTCTGCAAGTATCCTACCTTCTGAAACGTCTTTCTTTTATCTCTGTTGTGTTATTGCTCTTTCTATTTATATATAATATATATATTTGTTACATCTTTTCTGTAATTATTTTAATTTCACCATTTTGACCTTTTTAGAATTAAAACCTATTTTCTGAAAAGTGTTGAAACTGTCTCTAACGCTTTTAATGCAAACTAAAAGAATCCCTGTCTCTGAAGAGTGCTACCGTGTGTTTTAACCCTCTGCATACATCTGTCTGCGGTGGCAGTGTGTATACAGACGCTTATTCAAACATCATAGTGTTACTGCTAAGATTTGTGAGTTTCTCCTGAGTGGCATTGTTACGCAAGTGGCAGTGCAGTCTTAGATTGGCTGGTCCTTCTGTCACAAGTTGGTGAGAAGGGCTGAGGTCTGACACCACGCCTGTCACAAGTAGCTATTGGCTTTTTTAACATACTGCACTTAGGCTGGCACCCCCTTGTGTTCTTTTATATTCCTACAGAGTCTGCTTCACTCTATGGGGAGCTGCTACCAATAGTGTTCACACCATGGACTTTATGGACTTGCTTTTATATATTACTGATTGATGTTCTTTATAATCTTATCTGTTGTTACACAACTGAGCAACTGCCTTCTCTGAACGTCAAAAAATTGTATAATATGAGATAGAAAATATATACAAGTATTTTGAACAATTGGACTTTTGGTGGTGCCCAAGCATCTGCTAGAATACAGTAGATTTGAGTCAGAATTGCAAGTCCACAAGCATTTAAGCCTGCACTATGGAGTCCCTTGGGGGTGAGCGTAGGGGTATTCTGGTAAAGCAGAGAAGCCACCTAACAGCTGGAATCACTATACGTTGTTAAAGTTGTGGGTATTGTAACAATGTCTCAAGGAATGGCAACCTAAACTCACAATGAGAGGGAGGAACCAATTCCTCTGCCTGTGCTTCAGGGATTTAAATCCAGTTAGGTTTCTCCTCTGTATTTCCAGATATCATCCCAATATGACCATATCCCTCAGCAGCGAATCATCATTTACCAAAGGAAATAAATCTCATAGTGTAGTAATTTTATTAAAAGAAGGCAATATAAAAACAGGTATGCACTCACATGATCCAGTACCCATAATCTCAGCACTAATACATTCAGCTGTAATGTGTCACCGCCACTCCACACTGTAGAGACGGATTGCGTTCCAATGGCTGGAACTGGAAGCGACATCAATCGATAGACCCGGGAGTGACGGATGTGTCACTCTGCCTCTACACAAAATGGTGGTCGGACCAGTACTAGCCAATTGGGGCACAAGGAAGAGTATATCAGGCCCTGGGAAAGTGGTGGCGTGGAGCTTCCTGAGGATGCCAGTTCAGCAGAACGTAGAGGCAGAGTGACACATCCGTCACTCCCAGGTCTATCGATTGACGTCACTTCCGGCTCCAGTGATTTGGGATTAGGTTTAATTTATTTAATTTCTGTTGAAGGTTTGTTAAGGGAAGACGCTCAGTTTAATTTTCTTAGATCTGCTTCAGCATGCAAGATGTCCATCAGTGACGGCCTCCTCCTCATCTTGAGGTAGAAAGTACTTTTGTGTACATGCAGGCACATTCACATGAGTAGACCCATGTGATATACAGTTGTACAGCCTCTACAAAAACATTATTGCTCTGTTGGGATTGAAAGTCTGTATGTATAAACATTGAGGAAATTCTTTGTTCTAGCATGTCCTGCAATCGTGTACCATTAGCGATCAGCTGGAGATTTATATGTTGCCATTTTTAAGGGATTAATTCTGACTATGCACAGATAAGTGATATCAGTATTCAATTACAGAAACCGTTTTCAAATACTGTAGCATTTTGTATCAGCTTTTGTGAAACCTTTTGGGTTACATTATGCTAAATACTGACTTCCTAACATTAAACTAGCAAATATGACAAGTTTAGTGTCCTTAAGTGTCATTTGTCATTTACATAATTTACCCAGAATTCTCAAAAGAAGGTATTTTATCACATTTTTTTCTCTCCTTTGGATTCTTAAATGTTGGACCTTTGCGAGAGCCCGGATAATTTCCCTTGTGGCTATGTGTACAATAGTCATTAGTTTAATCTATTTATGTTGGAAATGTGATCAGGTTGACATTTTTTTTTCTTATAGCCTCATAAATATGCAAATGATAGCACTATAAGTGGTCTCATAGTTAATTTGCATATCTCTAGCCAATGTCTGCTACAATGAAAAGCAGAATCCAAAAATTTTGAAGAAATTCTTTAGACTGTTGTCTGTACTGTAATATACTGATATCAATGAGACTGCACTTACCCATACTTCACTGCTTTTTACTATTAGTTGTGTGATCTCTGCTTGTCTAAAAACACACCTATAGCAGAGTTAGAAAAATGAAAAAAAAAAAAAAAAGACTGAAAAAAGGTACCTCACCATACATTTGGCAATGAGACAAAAAAAATAATTGTAGCCGGTGCTGCAGCTGGTTTCTTTCCTCCCTCTCACAACTAACAGGGTGGATCTATGTGAAATCCCCCACTCTGCTCCCCTCCCCCATCCCTTCTGGTATGGACTTGAGCCAATCAGGGAGCAGGAGAATTGGAACGGTAATGGCTATTTTGGGCCTATAATAATTTTCTCCTTCATGAACATTATTGTGAACTTTTGATAGGTGTCTAAGTTGCAGTTCTAAAGAAATTCCAGGAATTGGACATTTTGAGAACTGCTGTAATAAAGTGACAAATAACTGTGGGAAATGCCACTTCAAAAGACTCAATTTAAATGAGGGGGAAGGAAGGCAGCTGGGAATTCCATTTTTTTAAACTAAAGTGACCAGTGTTTTGAGCCCACCCATTGGAGGTTAAGATATGTGGAAAGGTGTGAATTTACTTGGGTAGGTGAGTCTTGGGGTGGTCTTTTGCAAAGAGTATATAACACCAAAGCAAAATCCCCAATGTCTCTTTGTCCCTTTCCTCTCTTGAAGCCCAGTCATCAGGATGTCTGCGTAACATATTATTCTGTTTCTTTTCTGTAACTTTCTTTCCTGTAGTCATCTCTTTGTATTGGTAACATTTTGTATTTGCATTGTAATATTACTATTTTCAAAATTATACCGGCTACATTATATTTTATTATATTTGATTGATAGCAAGCTCCTTTTCTATGTAAATAAAATTAGATCTTTATTTTTACACAGTTGTTATAATTTGGTATCATCTTTACTGGTATTAGCCACATCAGGATTGGCTAAATTCATGTATAGACAAAAGGTTATAATCATTTATTACATTTATAATCTTAGATAGAACCAAGGGAATAAGTGCTGTAGAAAAACTGCCAAAACAGAACCCATCAGAAGCAGGGAGAGTACTTGCATTCAGACACCAGAGGATGCTGGGAAATGTGGTCTTAAAGTGGCATTGTACAATATATTTGAATGGCGGCAAAACTACAGGAGCCACAATTCCCTGTTTTCAGAGGAGGAGAGCTTCAACGTTTCCCTGGGCAAATCTGGTGAGAGTGAGTCCATCTACATGGGAGAGAAAAGGATACAGATCTACTGTCAGGGTCTGTATTACACATCTGTGGGACCAGAGCCAAGTAGAGGAGCTAGCTGAACCATTGCTGTGCCTGTCCATCTACAGAGAGAAAGAAAGCATGGACCAGCTTCCAAGTCTGCCAAGGTGCTTATGGATTGAACTTGAGGGAAAGAGTCATTGTGCCTTCAGGATCAGAGACAAGAGTGCCCTGCATGAGGATCTGGAACCTGACATCTGGGACCTGCTGACCGCCAAACCATTGGGATCGGGATAGTTCCCTGTCAGGAGCAGTGAGCTGAATTACACATCTTAAGCTCTTGCCATTCACTTAAAACATAGAGGCGTTCTTACCCAACTGTTCATATACATTCACCAAATTCATATAAACTTCCTGAGGATGACCAATTAGGTTGAAACACGTCAAGGCTTAGTGGCGCACTTCCGGTCACGTGGTTTCCAGGCAGTTGGATATGGATAGCAGCCATCTTGCCACCTGTACATGAGCTGAAGATAATGGGTGCCACTTGATGGGACACTGTTTATGTGAGTGAATTTTTATACTTATTTAATAAAATTATTAGTGTGGTTTTATGCTATGGGACCCTCTCTTCTTTTTTGAGAACATATGCCTTCCCAAGCAGTACGGGTACAGGAGATCAACAGAAATGAATGACAAAGGGGTCTGCCCCACAAGAGCTGTTGACCATACTGGAGATAGGTGGTCAATAATACAGGGTGAGGTTACAATTATGTAGGGCCAGGAGCACTGTCCAGTGGAACACTATTAGAGCACCACCACTTTTTTGCATGTATTGGAACACCATTGTGGAGTTACAGGACTGGTTTCATTTGAAGAATTGCATAAAGCTGATTCCATTTGAAGAATTGCACTTTACAGTATCTAACGGGACATTATATATCTATTTTTAGGATTAGCTTCATATACAGGACCGGTTTAATTAAAAGAATTGCACAAGACTGGTTTCATTTGGAGTATTGCACTTTATTTAAGGGAACGTTATATATTAACTTGCAGGTTTAGGTTCATATCTATCATTATGTGATATGCGTGCTTAAGTTATATATGAATTTGTTCTGTATTTTTATTCACACATTTTTAATTGCAGCAGTCACTAAGATACACATATATTATAGATTTGAGATTTGTATTCCTGAGCGCAGAGGAATTTCTTTTGACATATACATTCACCCCCAACACTCTTAAAGGGACAGTTCACATTCACCACTTAAAGAACCAGATACTTTCAGCCACCATAAAGGGGTACCCCATACATTAGGAATGCATAATTACACCAACTATGGAGGTCATATGCAAAGTGTACTCTTTTGAGTTAGTTGATACCATTACAGAAACTTTAGTTGTACCCACAATAGTTCGAGTTGATTTTGCTACAGTCTTTTAAATGCAATACAGTGATTTGTTGCTTACTTCTGTATTATAGTGTTCACAAATCTATCATATTGCTCTTATGTCTACGCTTATATTTGTTTGTTGAAAACGTATCTCCAAGTTGTAGTGGCTTAATTCCTATGCATTATTACAGAGTGGTAGCTTACCAACTCTTAAGTCACACAGGTGTAAAAGGTATTTAGTCTACAACCAAGTGTGTCAGAGAGAATTAAGCAGGTAAGATAGTCATGGCAGAACAGAGAACCCGCTGTCTCCAGTGGCTCCTGCTGGGGTAAAAAAATAAATAAATAATAGGAAACCTCATATACAAGGTTGATATAGTATCTAAGAGGCTGTGTCCATGTAGCCAATGCGTCCCATAGAGTTACATATATGGGCTGTCTGCACATATGTCTGCAGCCTCAACAAAACACCCTATTCATGGTGTACAAGCCTTAGCAAGCATGTGATTGAGGCCAAAATGGTAACTTTATAAGAAAACTTTAATAGCAAACAGCAACATTTTAAAATGTTACTCTACTTTCATGGACTGCTTCTGTCAATACTCGTGTCACAACCTGGGTCACCTGCTGGTGGCACTATTGTTCCCAGAGTTGAAGGACACAGTTCTGGTGGCCACCAATGGGTATCTCCAAGCAGCCAACTTATCCTGGTAATTAGGCTGCACCTGATACTGGCTGCTGGCAAGATATTTATTCCCTAACTTGGTGAAGATTGGTGCTTCAGTGTTCTCCCTGTGAGCCGTGTCCCTGCCTGATCCTGTGCTTTGTATTCTGTGACCTGCTTCCAATACAATGTTCCCAGCATCCAGTACCCTGTGTTCTGTTCCACTCCCCTTGTTTCCTGTCCCAGTCCTCATTCTGCCCTGTTTATGCGAGCTCCTTCCATTCTTTACATAGCGTTTGTTAGTTAGGTTGCTGTTCTGGGTTTGCTGCACATTCATTTTTTAGTTTTACATTGTTTATGGTTTGTTGGTGTTGTAAGGGTGTTATTTATGTAAATAAACTTTATTTTATCATACTTGGTCTGGTTTCTGCTTCCTTGAGGTTTAGCCTCACTGATCTGGACATCCCTGCTGGATATCTACATTTGGCATCCCTTACAGCTTCCATGGCCTTTTTGCTTATGTTCTAATCAATCAAGCTACATTCAATATTAGTCCCCTTTAATTACAGTAGTCTAATGCATGAGATATACAGGTGTAACTGCTGTCAAATATCTGTCCAGTGGAAACACAGATGGCAATAAAAAACTTGATATAGGCTGTAAACCTTTCTCTCCTTATCCAAATGCAAAAGAAAATGTATATGGTTTCCTGCTGTATTATCCTTCTACAGTTGAGATAGGGTATATATGGGTATATAGGACAGAGGACAATGATTGACTGATGCAAAAGAGCAATGAGAAGTGTATTTGCAGGCTGCTCAGAAGAAAGGAGAGGACAAGCTAAAAGCTAACAAGGATATCTGAAAAAGACCAGGCTGCTAGCTGAACAGAACCCAGTCATAGCTGAACACCATCAGACAAGACCTCAAAGCAGCAAAAAGATGGCTCATCGCACAGGACCTTGCCTCAGAGAACTTTCTCCCTGGGAGGGTGTGAAGTGTGATTTGGATGACTAGTTAGATCAGACTGTACTAAAGAGCACTCCTACCACTTGTAAGGAAGGAAAAGAGGGTCTGTCTCAGCAGGACTGAAAGAAATAACAGCAACTTCTATCCCTGTCTCACTTGAACTTGACTTTTGGGCCTTATGCACACCACAGCTGTCAATCTAAATACACCAAAATAACGTTCAGGAGAGTAGCTTTTGAGCAAAAAAATTATTGATTTGTCTAAACGCACACAAAAATGTATCTAAGCACATTTAATATTGGAGCATTTTTTTCATTTCAATGGCCAGAATAATTTAATATTCTGGCCAATGAGATAAACACCCAAGTATTTGACATGCTTAAACACATTTGCAAAAACACAGCTTAGGTACATTTTTGAAGCTGCTTTTCTTTTCCTAGGAGAAAAGTGTTTACAAAAGCTCCAGTGTGCATGACAACTTACTGAATCAGAGCATGTCCAGAGACACAGAAGAGGGCGCCCTGGGTCTGGGACTAACATTGCACACATTAATCTGTTGTCTGCTGGGAACTGTTGTGTTTTCTTTAAGGGCCCCAACTTTTCTGGCCAACCTTTTTTTTTTTCCATCATTCACTGGCCAGTGTGACAAAATGGTGACTGTTACAGCAAGTTAGGTTTGTTTTTATATACTGTTGCTAGGTAAATACAGTTCAATTATGTTAGTTACTGGTAGTCAGAATACTGCAGGTCTTTAACCACATCTCTTGCAGTAACGGTATTGTCTTATTGATTGTTTGCATAAGTATACTTGCTTATATATTTTTTTAATTTTATATTAAAATTCAACAAAAAAAGTTGAGGTCATACCCAAGAAATTGACACAGTGCCACTTCCCAATTATGGATTAATATGTCAAAGAAACAGCTCATGGACTTTTTATGCATATAAACTCGGTACACAAATGATAAAATCTAAAACTTATCAAATGTGCATTAAAAATGCATTGTACAATTGAAACCCAGTATGCCCCCCCCCTCCCCCATCAACCACAATACAGGCTGTTCCAATGGAAGTTAAGTAGGGATGGTAGATACAATTTACTTCTTTCAGAATGTCCAAGCTGTGTGGAAAATGCCCAACATGTTTCGCTACTGGAGTCGCTTCCTCCAGGGCTAGCAAAGCATCTAAAAGATGAACAGACTTAAACAATAATCACTGTAAAATTGAACAAAGGAGTATAAATACAGCACAGATACCACCTATCAGGCACTTACACAGGTAAATAGTGTGTGTTGTATAATAGAGGACTCCTCAATGCAGCAACCATGGTCCCCCCGGCCAACCAAAGACAGGAACCCCAAATACTGGGTATGGGGGCGCATCAGTTCAGCAATAGGCAGACAGAAAACCTCTCAGGGATCACAGGCATTCAGCAAAAAATCAGAGGTACAGGGCAACAATCGGCATCATCATCATATTAATAATCCAGCTAGCAAGGATTATTAATGGAGGACAGCGTAGGCCTATAAACGACCGAGAGAAAAGGATATTAAAATTAGTAGTGCCTTGCAAAAGGCAACCCATCTATGGATATACAGTACTCCAAAATATTAAAAAGCTGGTTACCTCTGTAAATAAAGCAACGTGTTCCCTGTATAGGCCTAAAAGACATATGTGGACAACTGTTATCCAAAAAACAAAGGGCTAGAAATCTCACAGCAGATTATCTCCACTATAAGGATGAAAACTGAATGGCCTGAAAAACAAGCAATACCCCAAATTCAGAGACTCCCCTCTAAACATTCAACCCCCCCATGAGGCATATGGCCATTATCATTACAACTGCAAAGGAGTTCAATATATCTACTACATTATAGCCAAAAAGAGCCACAGATTGCCCTCTTGGTGTTGGAGGAATCCCAGAGGGAACACTAACTCAGGGTAATCCTTAACGTATTTATTTAATATGTCTTCCTGCAGGAGATGCCAATGATATTGTATCATATTAAATAGTTCCTGGTGTTGTACAGAGTACTGTGTAATAAATCCTACAATTTAGTGTTCGGCCTTAGATTTCAATGTAGAGTATAATAGCGATGTCCTATCCCTCGCCAATGCCTTATTATAGGCCTTACATAAAGGAGTCCTACTGTAACCCCTTGAAAGGAGTCGTTGGCGTAGAAGAGTAGCTTGGTTTTTAAAATCTTCTAAATATGTGCAATTGTGCCATAGGCGAATATATTGTGCAAAAGGTATGCTTTTTACCGGCACTGAGAGATGAGAGCTTTGTGCGTGGAGAATAGTATTTCCAGCTGTTTCTTTGCAAAACAGTTTAATAGCCAAACAGTTGGTAGTATCTTTAAAGATTTGTAAATCAAGGAAGGCAATGGTCTCCATATGTCAGTTCATCGTAAATGTCAGATTAAATTAATTCCTATTGAGTGACTGCATAAACTCCTCCAAGCTCGTGGGGGTACTGGTCCAAATGACAAAAACATTGTCAATACACCTGAACCAGCACAGGGCATGGTCCAGATATCCGACGAGGGTGTCATCTGAGAAAATATGACATTCCCACCCTCCCAGGTACAGATTGGCGTATGCCGGGCACAACATGTGCCCATGGCCATGTCTTGCACCTTGAGTTAGTGGGAACCCATAAAAGTAAACAAATTGTGTGTCAAAATATAATATAATAGATCTAAAATAAAATCAAAGAACTTCCATTGCCTATGATCTTGCTCCAACAAAAAGGATCTCACCACTGCCACCCCCAGGTCATGTGGTATGCTCAAATAAAGAGCATCCACATCAATGGTCACAAGAAGAGCATTGGGGGGTATATATAAACCATCAATATGTTTGAGTAGATCCAAGGTATCTCTCACATATGATGGAAGTTGTGTAACATGTGGAAGAAGAAAGAAGTCAATAAACCTACTTGCATTTTCGGTTAGAGAACCAATACCCGATACAATAGGTCTTCCCGGTGGGGTACGTATATTCTTATAGATTTTGGGCAAGGAATAAAATGTAGCTTCTCTAGGGAATTGGGTATTCAACAAATCATATGTGTCTTTATCAATTAGAGCATCAAGATAAGCCCTATTAATGAGATCTTTGTACTAAATTCCAGCGAGCTTACTAAATAAGCTCGCTGGAATTTATTTATACCATTGGGGGTTATTAAATATTTTCAGGCACATCTGCTCATATTGATCTTGTGACATAACAACAATATTACCCCCCTTGTCAGATGGTTTAATAATTTTTTTTGTTTTATGCTATGCTTGGCCTAA
Source organism: Staurois parvus (assembly GCF_062004578.1). NCBI lineage: Eukaryota > Metazoa > Chordata > Amphibia > Anura > Ranidae > Staurois > Staurois parvus. The sequence goes on along the minus strand of NW_028318250.1, from coordinate 5,326,212 downwards.
TAAAGTACCCCAAGGTGTGCTGGTAAGTGCTGAGTGAGTAAAGTATATCATCTTCAGGTGTGCAGAGAAATAACAAAACAATATAGCAGCCCTTCTGGGAGTAGCTCTACACACAGGATATATATCCAATGGCTATATGTTTGTACCCTCTATGCAGACAGGAAACCATATGAGTATAGTGTGAGGGGGTTTCAAGAAAATGCATCTCTCTGACTCCCTCAAAATACTTAAACCTCATCTCAGAACACCAGCCCATAGCTATTGGCCATGAAGCTTTTCCTAACCAAATGTGGTGTAATAGTCAAGAGTTAATGAGTAACTTACCTGCCCCATTGGACTCTTTACCAATGGGAACTAGCTTTTCATCGTAAGGGTAGATTTCTGTGGGATAAACAAATTATACCCATGCATGAAAGGTGAGTGTTCCTAAAGGTCACAATTTAATGTGCCACATTTCACATCTTTCTAAAATTAGTTCTCTTAGAGCAGTGGTTGTCAACTCATCAGCTAAAGGGGGTCTCAAATGCAGCCCCTGATATCACCAAAAGGCCGCCCATAATGTTCAATATATGTAATGTTTTAGATAACTGTCAGAAACTGCAGACCTAATAAAAGAAATGAGGAACAGAGATTGAGGAAATGCTAGATTTTTGGCTGGGGATATGCTGCAGAAGATAACACGAAACTGAATCATGTTACATGAGGCTAGTAAAGATTAATGCTATTACCTAATCAATGTTCCCACTGCAGACTGCTGAGAACCGAAGGTCTCATGTTATATACTAAAGGGCTGCAGGTTGGGCACCAGGACCTTACAGTTATTTGTATTTAGTCACTTGTCATCACAAAGGATATTGGTGCTGAAAGACTTCCCTCTGCCAGATGCTCTGATCATGAGTCTAAACACAGGAAATGTAGCTGTATGATGTCCAGCAGTTATCACTGACTGCAGGTCCCACTCAGACAGATGTCTGCAGGGCAAAAAATGGCCACTTAGGGCCACCAGTGCATTATAACTTATCAGTAATGGTATAAGTGGCAGATGACTCCCTGTCCCTCAGTCCAGTCCTCATAGACAAACTTTGTGTTTTGCAAATAATAATGTTTTACTATTAATGGAGTATCATTCATATACTGTACTGTATGCATAGCTCTGAAACTACAGCAGCTGTTAGATGGACATGTAGAGATGACTGTACCTGAAAGCAAAATATAGAAAATTGAAAGGGAAATAGTTAAATATGGAATTTAAGCTGTTTTTCACAAGACCCAATAGACAGGAGAAGCAGGTGTTAGTAGGAACTGACTAATACTAAGAAACAGATGACAGACATCACGCTACGTTACAGGATTTGCATTTCATAGCTGTTAATTACATTTTTTTTTAAATTACTAAAAAAGTATAGCTCCAAAGCATGATAATGCCTAATAAAAGGAACAGACAAAATCAATAAACATAAGCAATATGACTTTTGCCTACATCCCTTTCAATGGGTAAGAATGTATTATTTAGTCCAGTGTCGAACATCCTGAAAATACTTTTGTTTGTGCCACTTTTCTAATGCATTGAATTGATTGATAGCAATGAGTGCAAAAAGTCAAATAGAGGAAGCTCCACTTTCACAATACATTCTAAACCCTTTTCTAGTACAGGATTTTTGCGATATGACATACTGAGCCTGATTTAGTAAAGGATATGTGAGTATGATCACACATCGATCCTGTGCAAACAAGGAAATTGTATGCCCACAGAATTTACCATGCACTGGCCGTGCGTGCAAACACAGAATATAAATACGAGGAGTTTACTAACAAGGGTGGTTTGCTCTGGAACATCCAATGAAGCATCTTAACATACACCTTGCCTAAAATAAAAATTAGATTTTTTTCTACTGTTTGGGACCTAAACCCTCTGGATCTAAATTCTTAGAATTTCTAAATGTACATACTCTATAAGATTAATACTACATCTAGTGTGCATGTATGTCATAAAAAGCAAACCGTATTGTGTAAAGAGCATCAATAAATAGGAATAAACTACACATTAACCTCTTAATTTCCATCCTCCCACTGTAGGTACCCTGTACATTACTTGTATCACAGCAATAAAAACTGAAAAATGGCCTGGTAATGAAAGGGTAATACAGGCTGGTTCTCAAGTGTTTAAATGTTCAGCACTATAGAAAGAGCCAGTGGGAGCCAGCGGCAAGGGGTTAAAAATTATTTTGACCAGATTTTGTTTTTTACTTTCAACATAATCCATCATTATCCACATACCGTATAAAGGTTATCCTGTGATTGCTAAATATGTTGGCATCTAGGACACTAAAGCTAACCACAGAAGGTTAGTTTCTTAGCTGGCTCAATATAGCCCGATAGCGGGACCCGCCACTGATCAGCAGCTGTAGCCAACTGACTGAAGCCATTGGTTGACAAAAGTTTCCCAACCTGTTCCTTCAAATCCAATCAAAGGATCGACTTCTGTCAAGCAGGAACAGCCACGCACCAAAAGAAAACTGCCCAGTTCCTGCTGAATCACCTTAAAGCGACTGTAAAGGGAATATTTTTGTTAACCACTTGCCTACCTGGCACTTTCACCCCCTTCCTGCCCAGGCCAATTTCCAGATTTCAGCGCTGTGGCACTTTAAATGACAATTGCAATACTGTACCCAAATTAAATTTGTATCATTTTTTGAAACAGAGCTTTCTTTTGGTGGTATTTAAGCACCACTGGATTTTTTATTTTTTGCTTAACAAACCAAAAAATACTGAACGTTTTGAAAAAAAAAATGTTTTTCTTAGTTCCTTTTCTAAATTTGCAAATAAGCAATTTTTCTCCTTTACTGATGTACACTGAGGCTGCACTGATGGACACTGATAGCCTGCACTGATGGGCACTGATGAGGCGGCACTGATGGGCACTGATGAGGCGGCACTGATGAGCATTGATTAGCACTGCTGGGGCTGCACTGATAATCGGTGCACTGATGATAAGTGCCCTTATCAGTGTAAATGTTCCCTGTCAGAATATCCAGTTACTGGCTCTCCTCATGCTGTGACAGCTTGTGAGGAAAAGACTGCCGATAACTGGCAAATCTGTTTACTATGTGATCCACTGTGATTAGCCCTTTCCCGCGATCTGTGATCAGCTGTGTCCAAAGGACACAGTGGTTACAGAGCTCATCCTAGGGGCTATAGCATGGTTGGCAAGAGATTAAATAACAAACATGTTATACTTACCTGCTCTATTCAGTGGTTTTGCACAGAGCAGCCCCAATCTTCTCTTGACCACTCTGGAACTCTCTAGGCATTTCTGGGTCCCCCCCTCCCACCCCACTGAGTGCCCCTCCCCCATAACAAGCTGCAACTCGGCCCTGTCCTTCTCCCTCCTCACTGCCTGTGATTGACAGCAGCAGGAGCCAATGGCTCCCACTGCTGTTTCTGAGCCAGTGAAGAGAGACATAAAGAGATAAGCAATGCTGCTCTGTGCACAGTGCTGGAACATCAGACTCAGGTAAGTATATGGGGGATGGGGGGGAGCTTTGCACAGAAGGTAAAAAATGCCTTTTACCTTAATGCATAGAATTAAAAAGCCTTCTGCCTTTAGATCCACTTTAATTTTTGATCAGTTTATAACCATCTTTATTTTAAGCTCAATAGCTATTGTTATATAACGTGTTGATGGCAATATTACAATCTGCTTTTCCCATTTATAAGCATTCTTGTATCTATGCCATCAAGAACTTAAATTTGAACTCCAGGATCAGCAGTTATTTTCTATATACAAGAGTCATCATGTTTTCTTCCTTGAATTTTGTGTGCTTTGTGTATTTCTGCCAGATCTCTGTAGTATTCCATTGTAAAATGTTGCCCCTGTTTAGGAGTTAACCATAATAAAGACCAGCCACTGCTACTCTCTCTCCTTGTGCAGGGTGACTGGCAGGGGCGGACTGACAACTCATGGGGCCCCCGGGCAATAGGGGATCATGGGGCCCCTGTGTCCTTAAAAAAGCCTAAGAAAAAGGTACCAGGGCATCTCATGGGGCCCCCTACTGACCCTGGGCCCTCGGGCAGTGCCTGAGTTTCCAAATGGTCAGTCCGTCCCTGGTGACTGGTCTTGTCACCACCTGCACCCACCTCAATACATGCATCTCCCAGTGCACTACAATACACAGATGGAAAAAAGGGTCAAGATCACAAGTGTGAACTTAGCTTAACCCATATGGCAAAAGCAATAAAAGGATTAACTTTTTTGTCCTTTTTGTAACTTTTTAAATCTTTTACTTTTACTGTCACTCCATAACTGATAAGTCCAAATGTGCCAGAATTCATAGAATCTCATCAAAGGCTTATGACTCTCCGGGGGTCTAAGAAGTGATCAGATAACTCTTTTGTCATCTTTTCACTTCCAGTGGGGAAAGGATCACTTTGTGGTAATATCAGAGTTCTAATCAGATCACTGATGCCTCTTCTTTGCCTCCTCTTTGCCTCCTCTTTGACCTTGTGATGCATGTGGATTTCAGGGACTCAGTGACAATCCCCTGCCTTCACCCATCTGGCTTGATGCCAGGATTCTGAGCATGAACTCAGAAGTACTCGGGAGTGAGCACTTTTGGTTCATTTGCCAGCCACAGATCAGCATTAGTTAGCATGCCTGCCTGCCAAAACAGGGGAATGCCACCAGAGCAGGGGCGGACTGACAACTCATGGGGCCTCTGGGCAATAGGGTATCATGGGGCCCCTGTGTCCTTGCCCAAACTCAAAAAATCCTATGAAAAAGGTACCAGGGGCACCTCATGGGGCCCCCTACTGACCCCGGGACCTAGGGCAGTGCCTGAGTTTACAAATGGTCAGTCCGCCCCTGCATCAGAGCCTCTACCACTGGACAGGTGTGACTACAAGGCAATGGGAAGTTGTTCCACATATTATGGGAGGGGGTGGAGAAGTAATGATAGTTTAATTTAAACAGAGAGTCCGAACATGCTGACAGCCAGAACTGGATAGAGTAAGTGCTTATCCATTCCTCTGTGTATAGCGGACTGTCTTCAATACAACTACAGCTTGCTTTTAGGAATTTGCAAACAAGCGTAAGAACATTGCCCATTATTTCTGGAACAAGTACTACAGATTTATTGGTGTTTATAACAGGTTGATCACTGACAAGTTGCATTTGTATTGCATATGCATTTTTATTTATAGCCAGCTTTCTAGGTACCTTCACACTGTGAGTTCATGGTTATTGAAGTGACCATGAACTTATAGTTTGAGAAAACAATCCTGTTCCAAAGTAACACAATTGCCACAAGCAAGGAAAGGATTAAAATGTTTTAACACCTTTGAACCCAAATTGGGTAAATACCTACTTCATATTTGCTATGTTTTGCCAATCACAGAGCATAATTTATAAAACTTAAAATTGTTGCTTAAATTTCTACATATCATTTTCTGAAAACTTTAAGTGAAAAATCCTACTTAACTCACCCTCTTTATTTGTAATGTAAATGAAGGGGCTGGGGAGTTGTGTTTACCATAATTAATGCTGCCTGTACTGTGCTGGCAGATCTTATTACCAGGTGTAAACGGGTGTGGGTCCTGCATTCTATGTTAAAGTGGAACTTTACCCATAACAACTTGATAAAAAATAATGTTACATAGTTAAATAGTTAGTCTGGTTGAAAAAAGACAAAAGTCCATCCAGTTCAACCATAGAAAAAAAAAGTTATAATCCTATACCCACGGTTGATCCAGCAAAAAAACCCAGCAAAGCATGATCCAATTTGCTCCTACTGGAAAAAAAAAAAACTTCCTGATCTCCCAAGAGGCAATTGGATATTCCCTGGATCAACTTTACCTATAAATGTTAGTATCCAGTTATATTCTGTGTATCTAAGAAAGAATCCAGGCCTTTTTAGAAGCAATCCACTGAGCTTGCCAGAACAAACTCTTGAGGAAGTCTATTCCACATTTTCACAGCTCTCACTGTGAAGAAACCTTTCCGTGTTTGGAGATTAAATTTCTTTTCCTCCAGATTTAAAGAGTGCCCCCTTGTCCTCTGTGATGACCTCAGGGTGAATAGCTCTACACCAAGTTCACTATATGAACCACTGATGTATTTATACATGTTGATCATATCCCCCCTTAATCACCTCTTCTCAACAGAGAATACATTCAGTTCACCTAATCTTTCCTCATAGCTGAGCTCCTCCATGCCTCTTATCAGTCTGGTTGCCCTTCTCTGTACTTTCTCCAGTTCCCCAATGTTCTTTTTGTGAATTGGTGCCCAAAACTGAACTGCCTATTCCAGATGAGGTCTTACTAATGATTTGTACAGGGGTAAATGATATCTCTCTCTCTGGAGTCTATACCTCTTTTAATACAAAAGAGGATTTTACTCGCTTTAGAAACCGCAGCTTGGCATTGCATGCCATTATTAAGCTTGTGATCTACCAGAACTCCCAGATCCTTCTCTGCCATTGATTCCGCCAATTGAACCCCCCCCCCCAGCATGTATAATGCATGCATATTCTTAGCTCCCAAGTGCATAACCTTACATTTATCAACATTAAACCACATTTGCCACATAGTTACCCAATTAAACAGTGCATTGAGGTCAGCTTGTAAATTGAAGACATCCTGTAAGGACGTTATTCCACTGCAAAGCTTGGTGTCATCTGCAAAGACTGAAATGGTATTTTTAATCCCAGACCCTATATCGTTTATAAATATATTAAAAAATAAGGGTCCCAACACTGAACCTTGGGGTACACCACTGATGACCCCAGACCATTCAGAGTATGAATCATTAATCACTACTCTTTGAATACAATCTTTTAGCCAGGTTTCTATACATTTACATACAGATTTTTCCAAGCCTGTAGACTTTACCTTACACATTAGCAGTGTGTGGGGAACTGTGCCAAACACTTTTGCAAAATCCAATTATACCACGTCCACCGCCACCCCTCTGTCCAACGTTTTGCTCACCTCCTCATAAAAAGAAATCAGATCTCTTTGACAACTTCTGTCTTTCATGAATCCATGCTGACTGTTGGTTAAAATATTTTTTTCCAGCAAGAACTGATCTGTGTGTTTTTTTTTAAACTATCCAGTATCTTCCCCACTATAGAAGTTAAACTAACAGGTCTACAATTACTTGGTAAAGATTTTGACCCCTTTTTAAATATTGGCACCACCTTGGTCTTACGACAATCCAGTGGTACTATGTCAGTCATCAAAGAGTCCCTAAAAATTAGAAACAATGGCTTTGAAATGACAGAGCTCAATTCTTTAATGACCCGTGGGTGTATGCCACCTGGTCCAGGTGCTTTATTCACCTTTATTCTGTCTAAATATTTTTAGATCATATAAATTGTGAGCCAATGTGGATCATCTGGAGCTGTGTCAATACCATGGCAATTATGGACAAGAGCTCCCCCATGCTCCTTTGTATACACAGAGCTGAAGAAGGTATTTAATAAATTTGCCTTCTCTTTGTCCCCAGTCACCCACTCTAGATTATTTTGTACAGGGCCTACATGCTCAGACTGGATCTTTTTACTATTATTATCTTTGAAGAATTTTTGGGGGTTGGTCCTGCTTTTTTTTGCAATCTGTCGTTCGTTTTCAATTTTTTCGGCCTTCATTTCCTTTTTGCATATTATGTTATATTCTTTGCAATGTTTAAATGATGATAGCCTACCTTCATTTTTATATTTAATAAAAGCTCTTTTCTTATTATCTATAGCTTTTTTAACTTTGGCCGTAAGACACATATGTTTGAATGTTAGCCTTTTAAACTTGTTGCCCATGGGAATATATTTTGCAGTGTTTTCACATGCAGTCTTTTTGAAGAACTCCCATTTCTATGTTGTGTTCACTGATGCCAATATTCCCTCCCAGTTTAAGTCTTGGAGAGCAGCTCTCAGCCTTGGAAAATTACCTCTTAATATTGAGTATTTTTATTTTTCCCATATGTGCTCGCTGTTTACAGTTAATGATAAATGAAATCATGTTATGGTCACTGTTACCCAGATGTTCTTTTATATGGACATTCGTAATAAGCTCTGCATGGTTTGACATTACCAGTCCAGCAGATCATTATTCCTAGTAGGGGCCTCTATGAACTGTACCATACAACTGTCCTGTAGTAGGTTTAAAAATTTTTGCCCTTTAACTGTTCCTGCAGTACCATTACTCCAGTCAATTTCTGGGTAGTTAAAATCCCCCATTATTATCACTGTCCCAGCCCTTTTGTTCTGTGCAAGGATCTGAGTCTCCACCTCCTCATTAACACTGGGAGGCCTATAACAAACTCCAATGATTACCTATCATGTACCTGGTGATGGAAGCCAATGGAGAGAGGGCTTCCCTTGAGGCTAAGTTCCAGACTTCCCTGAGAGTGGGACAGCGGGAGTCAGGCCCAAAGTGGCACAGGTCGCCTGTAGGAGTGGTGGTTGGTGGTCCACCCAGAAGCACAGCTGATGTACAGAGATAGGTCTGCATACAGGTGGTGCCTGTGTGTGGTATGCAAGCCCTTCCGGGATTTAGAGATTTACTGGATAGCCGGTTCAAGCCAAGGTCGAGTGCCAGGTGGGAATCAGAGCAGACGTAGTCAGATGGGATAGCCGAGGTCATACACAGAGGAGCAAGAGAGAGAGTATCCGTAAGCCAAGCCGAGGTCAGATCAGGGGTTAAACAGAGTAGACAGGTCCAAGAGCAAGACGGGTCGGTATCAGGAAATCACAGGTCACAGGAAACAGGGACAAGGCACGGGGAGCTAGAGATCTTCCAGCAACTTGAGGAAGAGATGAGCCTCATTTTAAAGGCCCTTTGGCACCAAACTGAGGCTGATGTGTGCTTCTGCGGCCATGCAGGGTACTGGCAGAAATGCCAGATCTTCCAGAACTTCTGCTGTGGACAGGACCCTGACATTACCTTTATAGTACGCACCCCCATGTACAGTTCCACCCATAATGCTTCAGCCTCATCACACTCTCCTTCAACTAGGTCCTCTTTCACACTCGCTCTGAGATCACTTCTCACACAGAGACAGACACCACCACCTTTCCCATTTACCCGGTCTCTCTGAAAGAGAACATAGCCAGGAATATTAATGGCCAAGTCATGCAAAGAATGAAGCCAAGATTCAGCAATACCGATTAAATCACTCTTCATGCACCAAAGCTTCCAACCTACCAATTTTGCTTGGCAGACTTCTGGCATTGGTGAACAAACACTTTAATGCATTGACACCTTGTTCACAAGTATTTTGCATATTTTTGATTTTTGTACAAATGGTACCAATTCCACTGGTTGTTTGTAACATGGGAACCTTCTTATGTGCCATAGCCTTCCCCCCATCTTTCCCCATTCCACCCACCAATAAGTACTGACCAATGTCTGATCTGTCTACCCTGTTATAGTCTAATTCTCGCTCCCCCCTCGATCCTAGTTTAAATGCTCCTCCAGCCTTCCCATAAACCTCTCTTCTAGCACAGCAGACCCCCTTCCATTTAGGTGCAAACCATCTCTAGTATATAGGTTGCACCCCAATGAAAAGTCTTCCCAGTGCTCTAGAAACCCAAATCCTTCCCTCTTACACCAGGTCTTCAGCCATACATTGAGTTCTCTAATCTCCCCATGTCTTTCTTGAGTTGCACATGGCACAGGTAATATTTCAGAGAATATCACCTTGGAGGTCCTTCCCTTCAACTTGCAGCCTAGTTCTTTAAATTAATTCTTAAGGAGCCTCCACCTTCCATGTATTCTGTCATTGGTTCCAACATGAACCAAGACAGTGGGGTCATGCACAGCCCCTCCCAGTAATTTATCAACCTGGCCCACCACATGCCGAACCCTAACACCGGGAAGAAGGCAAACCATTCGGTTGAGGCGATCCTGGTGACAAATGATTCTATCAGTCCTTCTGATTATAGAATCCCCTACTACCACAAGCTGTCTAGCCCTTCCTGCACTACCCTCACCACCCCTCCCAGATGGTCTGTCCTCCCAGCTGTTAAGGATACAAGTGACATCCAGGACTGCCACCCCTTAGCTTGCCACCCCCACATCTCCACCCAACTTGGCAAATCTGTTTGCGTGCACAAACCCAGGGCTGGACTTCCTTTTCTGTGAGCCCTTACCACTCCCTCCCATTACAGTAACCCATCTTCCTACCTGATAATCCTGATTAGCCCCTCCACATCAATCCCATTAGCTACCTGCTCAGAGAGCAGAAGACCCCTTTCAAGGTTGTTGGTTCTGCCCAGTGTTCCAACTTGCTCCTCCAAATCTCTAACGCAAGTTTCCAGAAGGGCAACCAACTCACATCTGTTGCAGCGGTATCCATGCTGAAGCTGTTGCTCCATTGCTGCATACATATTGCACACTGTGCACTGCACAAAACCTTCCACCCTGCTAGCACTCATATCCCAGTTACAATATTAACAGGAAATATCGGTTGTCACTTACAGGTTAGTAGACTCCTGTTATATTCTCCGGTTTTTGACTCCACTTAGTCAAAGGTCCAGCAAGCAAAATACAGGCAAGCTCAGAGTGAGCTCTGCATCAAGTTATATAGGACCTGTATCACCTGTGACCAATTAACCCCTCCCCTTAATTAGCAGAGTGAAGAAAGACAAGGAATGGAAGAAAAAAAATTAATTCTATTTAAAAAGTGACAGAAAAAGTTATTTAAAAAAGTAAAAGCTTTTAGCAAGACCCAAAGAAGAAAATAAAACAACTACAAGCACCAGCAATCACCAACAGTCAAAAGTAAAACTTTTTCACTCTCCACTCAAATTTCCCACTCTTTTTAGCTATCAGCCAGCAAAAAATGCCAGGTTTAAGCCAAGGATAACCTGAGATAAGGGAATGAGCAGGAGATGTTATCCAGTAGAAGATGTTTGTCCCCTTATGAAATTCCCTAATCATCAGAGTAATATGTATAATGCACAAGGTGACCAGGATCATGGACAAGGGAGAGTTATCAACAGTTAAGACTGAAAATGGTCTGTGCACCTTAGTCAAGCGAATCTGTAGACAGTATAGATAGATTACTATTAATGAAATTGCTAGCAGCACCAGAATCTATGAAAGAGAGGTGATGAAAGATCAAGGCAGAACAAAGTTGTGCAGCAACAAATAATTTCTCTCAGGAAGAACCTGGTACAGAATAGTCCAAAGAAACAGACCTGAACCACACTAGACTCTTGGCATGTAAGTTTGCAAATCTCCCCGGCAAATAAACAAGCCTGTGTAGAGTCCATCTTCACAGACAAAAAATTATTGTTAAAGTCTTTTTATAATGTCAGTCTTACCCCTAACGCAATTGATCAGACACTATAGATGGCTTCTGTGTTCTTCACCTATAGCAACCCCCTTTCCCATAAGACAAGCTGGCCTACCGGTACTTGGTTGCCTCCAGGTCTTATACACAATGCTAAAGTGCTTTGCTACCAGGTGCAGGCAGAAACTGAGCACAGCAAACAGGTACTTGCGGTTAACAGGCAGGCAGAGTGGTTCAGTGACAGTTCAGGTACAAGGCAGGCAGGGTTCAGGATAGTCAGGGTCAGATCTGTAGTCAAAAGATAGGCAGAGCTCAGAGAATAGTTGATATCCGATTCAAGGTAATCAACAAGGGAATCCAAACAGCAGAGCAGGACAGACAAATAGGGAGCTTGCAACACATGTTACAAATGCAACACCTCAAGCATGAGACTGCAGGCTTGGCTGGCTTAAATCAGGTTTGGTCTCCTCCCAGGGACTGGCCACATCAATCAGCTTACAGGTAGATGGACACACAAGGGGAGTGCATCATAGCCAAAACCAGGATGCTGGAATGAGACCAGTGGTTGTGATGGATTAGGAATGCTAGATTCTCCTGACAATCAGCCTCTACATTTTTATCCAAACAACAGAGAGAAACTGAGCATGTGCAGAGCAGGGTGAGACAATATATTACTGGATTTTAACCTCTTTCCCACCACCCTATAGCAGAAATACTTCTACAGAGCGGCAGGGCTGTGCAAAGTCATATATATATACATGATCTTGCATTTTCGGGTAGGGCAGCGCACACTGCCATCTGAGGCTATAACTGTTGATTACCAGGTCCCGGCCGAAGATTCCCCACCGACACCCAGCGATTGCCGAGGAACACTTACAGGGGAGAGGTCTCTATGTAAACTATACAGATTTCTACCCTGTCAGCACCAGCATGCTGCTTTGTATTGCTCTGCATAGCAGAGCAATACAGAGCAGCATGCTAACATAGTAAAACACAGCACATAATATGAAACACACACAGCACACATTTAACCCTTTGACCACCCAAAAGATGTCAACCCCTTCCTGCCCAGTGTCATTAGAACAGGGTCAACGCTTTTCATTAGCACTGATCACTGTATTAGTGTCACTGGGGATGTCAGTGACAGTTAGTCAGTTCCCACCCAGTTTCAGAATGCCCGCCGCAGTCCAGCAGTCCCACTATAAGTCGCTGATCGCTGCCATTACTAGTATAAAATAATGTAAAAAAAAATTTTACATTATATATACCGCCATTTATAGATGCTATAACTTTCACGTTAAACAATTAATTTAAATGTATTGGGATTATTTTTAGCAAACACAGTTGCTGAATGATGTTATTTTTAAAACATTTATACTGGATATGTTTTATAGCAAAAAGTCAAAAATATTGCTTTTTCTCAAAATTGTCTGTTTTTTTTGTTTATAGCACAAAAAATAAAAACAGCAGATGCGATCCAGAGAAAGCTCCATTTGTGGGAAAAAAAGAACATAAATTTCATCTGGGTGCAGCATTGCATGACCATGCAACTGTCAGTTAAATTAACGCAGCACCGTAGCGCAAAAAATGGCCTTATCAGGAAGGGGGTAATTCCTCTGGAGGACAAATGGTTAAACAGTATAGGCACTTATTTTTAATGTTTACAAAGCTATACCTGAAAAAGGGGATAGCCTGAAGTGATCTAGCAGGACTTAAAGAGAATGCTAATCCAACATTTCATATTTCTGATATTTCCCTGTACTTGAATGAAAAAATATCCTATTCTCTTTGCATTGCTGCCTTTGTGTGAAATACCAGGTGCTCTTGACATTCTCTATGCTTTCCTATTAATAACTGTACACATTAAGCAGGAGAACACACCATGGTCAGTTGTCTAGCTATGCTGGGAACTCAGCCTGCTCTCTTCCAATGATCAGACTTATCCTGACATGACACCCTTGCACAGCCTTTCACTGTGAAAATATCAGTGTGCTGCAGTTTCTCCTCCCCTAACTCTTATGCAGCAGAGAACAGAGGGCATGTGATCACTCATAAAAAAGGGGAAAAAATGTTTATAATGTTTTTTTTTTTGTTATCTATACACAAACGTTTTCATTTCTATTTTAAGCTGAATGGGTGAAGGTTTACATATAGTTTAATTTTCTGACTAAAGTTCCACTTTAATTAACTTTTAGCCCTGATTCACACTGAATGCGACTTGGGTTTTTATTTTGGAGGTACAGTGGGGATCGAAAGTTTGGGCACCCTAGCTAAAAATTTGTATTAATGTGCATAAAGAAGCCAAGGAAAGATGGAAAAATCTCCAAAAGGCATCAAATTACAGATTAGACATTCTTATAATATGTCAACAAAAGTTAGATTTTATTTCCATCATTTACACTTTCAAAATAACAGAAAACAAAAAAATGGCGTCTGCAAAAGTTTGGGCACCCTGCAGAATTTATAGCATGCACTGCCCCCTTTGCAAAGCTGAGACCTGCCAGTGTCATGGATTGTTCTCAATCATCGTCTGGGAAGACCAGGTGATGTCAATCTCAAAGGTTTTAAATGCCCAGACTCATCTGACCTTGCCCCAACAATCAGCACCATGGGTTCTTCTAAGCAGTTGTCTAGAAAACTGAAACTGAAAATAGTTGACGCTCACAAAGCTGGAGAAGGCTATAAGAAGATAGCAAAGCGTTTTCAGATGTCAATATCCTCTGTTCGGAATGTAATTAAGAAATGGCAGTCATCAGGAACAGTGGAAGTTAAAGCAAGATCTGGAAGACCAAGAAAAATATCAGACAGAACAGCTCACAGGATTGTGAGAAAAACAATTCAAAACCCACGTTTGACTGCACGATCCCTCCAGAAAGATCTGGCAGACACTGGAGTTGTGGTACACTATTCCACTATAAAGAGATACTTGTACAAATATGGTCTTCATGGAAGAGTCATCCGAAGAAAACCTCTTCTACGTCCTCACCACAAAAATCATCGTTTGAACTTTGCAAATGAACATATAGACAAGCCCGATGCATTTTGGAAACAAGTTCTGTGGACCGATGAGGTTAAAATTGAACTTTTTGGCCGGAATGAGCAAAGGTACGTTTGGAGAAGAAGGGCACAGAATTTAATGAAAAGAACCTCTGTCCAACTGTTAAGCATGGGGTTGGATCAATCATGCTTTGGGGTTGTGTTGCAGCCAGTGGCACAGGGAACATCTCACGAGTAGAAAGAAAAATGGATTCAATAAAATTTCAGCAAATTTTGGATGGTAACTTGATGCCATCTGTGAAAAAGCTGAAGTTAAAGAGAGGATGGCATCTGCAAATGGATAATGATCCTAAATACACCTTGAAATCCACGGGGGATTACATCAAGAGGCGTAAACTGAAGGTTTTGCCATGGCCTTCACAATCTCCTGACGTCAACATAATTGAAAATCTATGGATAGACCTTAGAGCAGTGAGTGACAGACAGCCCAGAAATCTCAAAGAACTGGAAGACTTTTTAAGGAAGAATGGGCAAAGATACCTCAAACAAGAATTGAAAGACTCTTGGCTGGCTACAAAAAGCGTTTACAAGCTGTGATACTTGCCAAAGGGGGCAGTACAAGATATTAACTCTGCAGGGTGCCCAAACTTTTGTAGACGCCATTTTTTTGTTTTCTGTTATTTTGAAAGTGTAAATGATGGAAATAAAATCTAACTTTTGTTGACATATTATAAGAATGTCTAATCTGTAATTTGATGCCTTTTGGAGATTTTTCCATCTTTCCTTGGCTTCTTTATGCACATTAATACACATTTTTAGCTGGGGTGCCCAAACTTTCGATCCCCACTGTATTTATTCCTAGGTATCTCCTGGTTTTTGTTTCCCTGCACCCTTGTTCCCCTGTCTACATTGCTTGCTTTTATATGGTAAACACTGTGTTGCATAGACATTCATCCCTGAAGGGGGATTTCTTACTGGTGCACCCCCAGTACAGTATATCAGCATTCCACTAGTTGGCGTTCTTACAATATGTACACTCTCTATCTCTCTGTTTCTCTAAAGTTTCTATCTGAAATAACATAGTTGCCAACATTTAAAAATAAATTTTAAGGACACTTTTTTTTACTCTATGTCCAGAAAGCCAGTGTAGGTGGAGTGATATGTAAATGAGGGGTGGGCTTAGAGACAAAAATATGGTGGTGCGCCACACCATGACAAAAAGTGGGCGTGGTTTAAGTTACACTAAATATTGGGCATGGCTTAAAGGGGGTGTGGTTAAATAGAGTCTGAGATTTTTTTGGGCTCCCCCCATACAATTTTACTCTCCACCCCAACATCCCAAAAAACAAACACACACAAAGACTTGTCTAAAAAAAACTTTAATAATATAAACATAAAAAACTGGTCTACACTCAGTGATTGGTTGCTAGAGGTTACAGCAGTTAGTACAGGGGAGGGTCAGAGATTGCAGGTGTAGTACAGTGGTTGGTCAGAGACTGCAGGTGTAGTACAGGAGATGGTCAGAGACTGCAGGGGTAGTACAGGAGATGGTCAAAGACTGCGTACATGGCACAAGGGATGGTCAGAGACTGCGTACATGACACAAGGGATGGTCAGAAACTGCGTACATGGCACAAGGGATTGTCAGAGACTGCGTACATGACACAAGGGTTGGTCAGGAACTGCGTACATGGCACAAGGGATGGTCAGAGACTGCGTACATGGCACAAGGGATGGTCAGAGATTGCGTACATGGCACAAGGGATGGTCAGAGTACAGTATACTCCACCACAAATATTACAGTATGCTCCCCAAATATTACTATATGCTCTACACACAAATATTACAGTATGCTCCACAAATAGCACAGCACAGCTCCATACCCACCAGAACATTTTTGCACCTATAGAACACCCTATACCGCCCAGAACACCTCTGACCACTCCAGCACATTTTTGAACCCCTTGCATACCTCCATAGCCCCTCAGCACGTGTTTTTTTAGCCTCAGAACACCTCATTCTCCCCCAGCTCAACTCTGAACCCCTTAGCATGCCTCTACGCCTGCAGCACATCTATGTACTCACCACAGCCCCAGCACACTTCCATACCCCCCCCCCCACGCACCTCTGCACTTCTCAGAATACTCTGTAGCATCAAGTATACCTCTATACCCCCCGCAAGCCTTTGTTCTCCAGTACACCTCTGCATCCCCAGCATGCTTTTGTACACCCCAGCAAGTCTTTGTAACCTTCAGCAGGCCTCTACAACCCCCCCCAGCATGCTTCTGCACTCCAGCACCCCTCTGTACCCCCTGGCACAACTCTGCTGCACAACTCTGACCCCCCCCCCCCCCCAAGCATACATTTTCATCTCTCCACACACTTCTGCATCTCCCAGCAAGCCTCTGTACCCCCCAGCATACGTATGTACTCCACATCTCTGAAACCCTTAAACTCCTAACACCCCTATATATCCACATGCATATCTCTGTACACCCCCTCCAGCACAACTCTGCACCCCTCCACACACACAACTCTGTCCCCCCCTCACGCACACACACAACTCAAATCTGCTACACTATTGAGTGGCATCTGGTCAGTCCACCACAGCTCTGACAGTGTGTCCCGTCAGTCCGCTGCCTCCTCTGCCTCCTCACATGCTCCAAAGAGTGATTGGCTGAAGGTGGGCTGGTGTGATCACCCTCAGATGGCCACGCCCCCTCACTAATACTCACCAATTATGTAAAGAAGAAAGCACCACCTGACTTCCTAGAGGTGGAGTAGGAGAGAGATCTGTAAGTGTGTCTATGTGGTCCGTGTCAGCTGTCCGTGACACATCAAAATATTTGGGATTCTGCCCGGGACGAGCTTCCAGCAGGACATTGGTCGGGTCCATGTCAGCTGTCCGTGACAGATCACAATATTCGGGATTCTGCCCGGAACAAGCTTCCAGCGGGACTGTCCCGGGCAAATCATGACTGTTGGGAAGTATGAAATTAGTATGTCTATCATCCAGTATGTCTTCTTGATTAACACTAGTAAGTCTTCGTATCATAATGGTTCCCACTGGTATAACAGGAAATCTCTGCAAACATTGAATTGTCATACACATCATTTAGGTCTATTGATATTACAGAGTTTAAATGCAGCGCATTACAGAGAATGCAACCTACGTGAATTTAGCTGTGGGACATGCATAGTGCATTCACTGCATTGTACCATATGACAAGCAAAAATTGATAACTCATAATGCACACTGAAATGCATTAAAACATGCATCAACATACACAAAAACACAAAATAAATTGTTCTATACCGTACAGAATAGCATACTAACTGTATGTGCAAAACCAGCTTATACAGAATAAAATATTTTAACATGTAAAACACATATTCTTACACAGCAGCATCTACTAGGTCAATGTACAATGGAAACAATTAACGCATACTAATTAAAACATGATCTTTTATCTGTTCGTGTGTGTGAAAAATTATTCAAAGTATGTTTACCATTCTTTATTACTTCACGAAAACTATGCCTTTAAGATTAAGACGGAGGTGCTCAGC
The DNA here is from genome assembly GCF_062004578.1 of Staurois parvus. Lineage (NCBI taxonomy): Eukaryota > Metazoa > Chordata > Amphibia > Anura > Ranidae > Staurois > Staurois parvus. The sequence continues at coordinate 5,308,361 of NW_028318250.1, read as the reverse complement.
AAATAACTGCAGAGCAATCATTTACTAGTGTAGGCCACTAAAGTCATGTAAATTCATTGATGAACATTGATCGGTAAAACAAATCAATTACCAGAATAATCAGCAGCACTTCTGCTCCAGGCAAGCTTCACAAAGAGCTGCTGATCAATAATATCTCACTGATAGCAAAAATAAAAGACATGGCTACCCTTCAGAGGAACCTGCCATGAGACATTGAATTTCAAAGAGTGCTCTTATTTCTCAAAAGTACATTGTTACACGTTGTACCTAAAGGTAGTTTATAGTGCTTTCATTTTTTTTTAATATATATTCATGTTAAAAAGTAAGTATACCACACAGAAATTGTTGACTCTTTCATCATATTTGAACAAGCAAACAGTAGATAGATCTTCATTTAAACAGTGCCTACAGACTGTACATGTGAAAAATCTCATATTGATAAATTGTATTAGAAAGGTATCTATTCATAAAGTATTACTAAAGGCAAATGTTGTTTATAGTTTTGAATGAGATGGAGATGAATTAAAACGTGTTTTTATTGTTGTTGGTGTCTCTGCTAGGGAAATTCACTATCTCTATATGTCCTGTTTACCATCTCAACAAGAATGAAATTGAAAGCAAATCTCATATTTTTTGTTGTCTCCAGAACAGGAGCAGGGGGGAAATCTTCTAGTGGCAATATTAGTTCTGGTGACCCTGGTAACAGCCAGGAATTTCCTTACTTTGGAGGGATTTCCTCTCACTTCCTATTTTGGCTGTGGGAGAGGAAGTGAAGGAAAAACTCACCAATTGGGACACAGATGACAAAAATAAAACTGACAGAGGTTACATCCTTCTTTGACTAATGTGAAAAAAGCTTAGCCTTTAGCTACACTTTAATTTAATTTGTATTCAGAATTTGACAGTACTACTTCAAGCAGCAGGACATTCCTCTGGTTATAATATAGCACTAGAGACTGAAGGGTTTTTTTTTACTAAAGGCAAATAGGCTGCTCACTTTTTAAGGGTATTTTCATTTTGCAAGAGAATGAGGTGGTGGCGCTTGTGAGTGATGAAAGAAGATGGCCTCTTGGTCATCTCGCTCCTCAATCCCCAGGTACATCAGCAAGGCTTTATTTTCCCAAAATGACTTGCCTCTCTCCAGGCATCCAGAGAGTGCCATGGGGAAAATAACCATTATGGTATGCAGCTTCAGCACCACAGCCTGCTCACAATGGGCCTACTTTCAAGCCGCCACAATGAAAGCACTGGCCTTTTAATGTCTTCAACGTCTTCCTGAACCTATAGTTGCCCTCACATCCACTGCCACAGCACTGTTCCAAGAGCTTGTGCCCACTCTCCCAAACAACAGGTTGCAATTTGAACACGTACACCATGTCCTGGGTCCCAGAAAGTCTGACGGTCCACCAAGGGACAGTATTATTGAATTCACCTTTTACAAAGGAAACCCTACTGCTGGCTACACATGACAAATAGGACCTCAGCTTACAAAATAACAGCTTCCAGCTGTTTGCAGACCTAGACTTGATCATCATCCAGAAATGCAGACAGGTAAAGCCCTGCACATTGATCCTCATTAATCAGCAGACCGGGTTTCCCTTTTAAATTAATCATCAATGTGATGGTGCTAACCAATCAGAATCCATCTTGTCCATTGTGGAAGTACAGATCAGAGAAAAGCAGGCATTGGTTTTGCCAGATATTTTTTTTTGAACGAGGTGTCTGTGTATGACTTTCAACTTCGATGTACTATACCACCTATTTATATGTTATGCCAGGGTAATCATGATGATTGTTGTTCTGTACTTCTCTCGTGCTGGTTGTATGTTTTGAAAAAATTATTATAAATAAATAATGAGTAAAAAAAAAAATCCCTGGACCACTGGAGCGACTGACAGCTCAGCTACCCTGGAGGTAAGTACAGCAGGGAGTGGGAATGGGGGGGGGTGTAATGGTATTAGTTCACCTTTACATTTTTTTCTCTAAAGGTGAGCCAACACTTTAATTTTTCCCAATTTTTCCCTTTTCTTCCTTAAAACGGCCCTAGTTAAAATATGTGGCAGCAAATGTGAGGGCAACTATAGGTTCAGGAAGACGTCGAAGACATTAAAAGGCCAGTGCTTTCATTGTTCCTTGTACCAGGGCTGAGAAAAATGTAGTTAGTCCTCAGTAACATAATACTTCTCGTTCATAAATTACTGCCATGTGTTAGGAAGAGGGATCTGCAGGGCATATCCTTTTTTGATGTAAAAATTAATCTCCCAAGAACCCTGCATCCTACAGTCCTTCTGCTTCAGCCAGCGCTGATATGATGACCTTCAGCCCTGCCTGAAATAAAACTACAAAGGGGCATGAAGGGGACTAGTCACCCAGTCAACAAAAACCAAGCTGGAGGTGTGACGATCACGGCGTCAGACCCCTGACCTTCTCACCAAACTCGTGACCAAAGGACTAGCCAATCTAAAACCGCAATGTCACGTGTGTAACAATGCCACGCCCAGCTGCACCCTGCACACCGATTTTCCAGCTAATTGGACCACAATCGATGTACCAGCAGCCTGGGAGCGATTGTTACTGGGTCAGGTTAATTACGCAATTAACCCTTCACACTGCCACCACCTCCTTTTTGTACAGATAAAGAGGAAACTCGGCAATATCAGCAAAACACTAGGATGATTGGATAATCGTCTGTATACCACTATCACCGCAGACAGGTTATACAGAGGGTTAAGCACTCATAGTAGCGTTCTTCAGCGGCAGGAATTCGTAAGTTGCATTAAGGAGCTACAGAAACAGTTCAACACTTTCAGAAAGTAAGATTTATTACTAAAAGGTCAAAAGGGTGCAATAAAAATATTTACAGGAAAAAGATGTAACCAATATATATATATATAAATATACAGAACACAGCAAACAGATAACAGAAAGAAGTTTAGATAGATAAGTTCTTGCCAAAAAAAAACCTTGGGTTAAGCAGTTTCCAGTCTTATGAGCTCAAGTCTGTATTTGATCTCCCTCTGCTAGTGATGTTAAACGCAGGAAGATCTTCTCTTCTTTCACATACACAAAGCATAAAAGCCTTTTTCTACCAAAATCAGCTGGTATCTTCTTACAACAGAAAGCCAATTGCCTTATTTGGGAACAGGATTATATAGGCAGGGAGCTCAGACTTCTTGAACTCAGCAACATACACTGATCACATTCCTGAGGGAGGGGGGAAATCAAAAGAGGTAGACTACTTTGTTTTTTAAGAAAAGTACAAAATGCAGAGGTTTGGAGCAAAATGGATGACCGCGCCCATATCTGTGAGCATGATTGCTACAGGAGGGACTGGTCAACACAACAGGGAGTACAATTATCAGGATACTGGTACACAAGGATTTTGTATGAGTGGAAACACAAGAAAAGAAAAGGAAAAGAAAAGTTGTTTCATTTACTGTTATTTTGAATGGGTTGACTAGTGCGCCAAAAAAAGGTGAAGCTTTATTTGTACCACACCATAACACAGGTCAGCAAGGTGTTATTCACAAAATAAATTATACTACATCAAACAAACTCATGTACCATTAACACCACACAATAGTATGAAGGTGCCCTATGGAATTAGAAAACGAATATTTTTGCTGTATCTCTCTTATAGTAGGTATCTAATGTGAATTTGTAAGTACTGGGGGTTTGTTATGGGTTCTAGTAAGGCTTGAGTATGTAAATTAGACCCATGTGGGTCACTGATTTCATGCACTGCCATTTGTATTATTATATTGTATGTAAACTCTAACAATAAACATGATCCCCTATTGCCCGGGGGCCCCATGAGTTGTCAGTTCGCCCCTGTTCACACCTATGCGATCTGATTCTGCACATCACACCACATTTTTGCGGACCGATTTCGGGGTGTTGTTCACTTAACATACACAACCGCAGTTCGCATGAACGGAATGCGATTGTGATGTGGTGCGGCATTCGCACAGAAAACACTGCAAATTCCTGACCACATCAGTGTGAACCAGGGCCAGGGGCGGACTGACAACTCATGGGGTCCTCGGGCAATAGGGGATCATGGGGCCCCTGTGTCCTTGCCCAAACTCAAAAAAACCTATGAAAAAGGTAACAGGGGCATTTAATGGGGCCCCCTACTGACCCCGGGCCCTCAGGCAGTGCCCGAGTTCCCAAATGGTCAGTCCGCCCCTGACCAGGGCTTAACCTTTTTCCCTCTGTTTTCCCATGGTGATCTGGCCAGTAACACACCTCCTGTATACAGACACTACTCTGAATGAATGAGCACAGGGGGCAGAACTGAACAGTAATATTGTCAGTCTGGAGGGAAAGGAGTGAGAGAAGTACTAGCAGATTTAAACACATTACCAAACTGAAGCTATACCAAGCTAATTGTTTATAATCAGTTACAGCAAACTGGGCAAAAAAGGACATAAATTTAATTTGGGTGCAGCATTACATGACCACACAATTGTCAGTTAAAATAACGCAGCGTCGTAAAGCCTGGTCAGGAAGGGGTGTAAATCCTCAGGAGGGCAAGTGGTTCTAAAGTTCAAAGTTGTTTTTTTTTTACCTTAATGCATTCTATGAATACAGAATATATAAAAATGTATGAAAAAAACCTTCTCTGTGCATCTTCCCCACCTAGCCCCTCCTCATACTTACCAGAGCCTGATCTCGATCAAGCACAGTACATGAGAGCAGCGGCTTTGGCTCCTGCTGCTGTCAATTACAGCCAGTGAGGAGAGAGTGAGGGTGATGGGCCAACTCATAGAACAGAGCTTGGGGGTGAATCTGCATGAGTGCCCCCATAGCAAATGGCTTTCTATGGGGGCACTCAGTGGGGGGAGGATCCAGGAGTGCTGGTGGGAGACCCTAGAAGAGGATGATTGGGGCTGCTCTCTGCAAAACCACTGCACACAGTTTGTTAGTTTTAGAAAAATATGCTTCAGAATCTGTCTCATCCCTGTAACTGCAATAGAGTTTTTCTGATAAAAAAAACAGCAGACGTACTGGCTGGATCACCAGAAGAAAATAGAAGAAATAAGGCCTAAATAAGGAAACTAATGCAGTCATCACATCTAAGAATTGGTAGGCTGCAATATAATGTTTGCTTTTGGGTTTAATTGAAGTATGTTGACACAACTGCAAAAAGACAAAGCAAGAGCGCACTGGCCTAGCGCATTATCTCAAAAAAAGATTTATTGTATTATAGATACAAACATACTCACAAACATGTGATGACAATTCCCATATCAAATGACAGCTACTATGAGCAGTGACCGATAGGAGCCAATAGACCCTGATGTCTAGATGTGAGCCATCCCCGGACCAAATAACGACTGATGCGTTTCAAGGGCAAACACTCTTCCTCATCAGCCAACACATCAGCCTTTATTTGGCCCTGGGATGGCTCACGTCTAGACATCAGGGTCTATTGGTTCCTATTGGTCATTGCACAAAGCGGCTGTCATTTGATATGGGAATTGTCATCACATGTTTGTGACTATGTTTTTATCTATAATACAATAAATCTTTTTAGGGATAATGCGCTAGGCCGGTTCGCTCTTGCTTTGTCTTTTTGCAGTTTTGTGAGATCAGCAAGGCGTGGTCTATCCATTGATACACACACTCATTGGAGCTCAATCAGGATCACTGCCTCCAGCTCTCCACACTTATGCACAGGAGACATTTTTATTCTTATTGTTCACGTATTCTGACATAAACCAAGCATACAACTTTACATCAAATTTCTTATTAGTATAACAAAAAAAATGTCCACTTCTACTTTTTTGTTCATAAAAATCACCTTATTACTGAATTTTAGATCTTTTTTATAGACATTATCTAAGTAAGTAGATTGCACCATTTACTCTTATGTGTTTACTTGAACAATGATTACTTTTAAGAAAATGCAGTTGACTTTTTTCTTTTAACCTTGATAAAAAAAACTCACAGGAAAAATAACCTACAGCCAAGCCAGGTACTTACAAAGACTCAATTTGTTTTTTATTTATTTATTTATTTATTTATTTATTTATTTCTATACTAAATATATAGAAGGTCAAACTGAGCCAACACAAGTGTTCCTCTCCCTGTTGTACATGCAGAGTTTTTGCAACTGGTGGGATTTGAAAATAAAAATGAAAGCTTTGCATGGCCTGACCTGGGAAATCGGCCAACAAAATTGAGGTCGCAAATGGATGCTGCAGTGATTTTCCATTTTCAGTTAAAATGGAAGTGAGAGATGACCTTAAAGAAAAAATAATAATGATTCTTTGCAGCAGCATAATCACCATGCTGGTGTTTGTGTAATTGGACTGTAGTGGCTAGAAAAGGTTTGCAGTGGTCCTGCATATGAATAATACATTACATCCATTGTTGAAGCCAAGCAAAGTAACTTCAGGAAAATGTTAAGAGTTAACCTAGACGTGTGATGAATTTAAAAGACATGCCCATGTAATGCATTCATTTTCCCCTTTTATATGTAAATAAATTATTATTATACAGGACTGAGTTTTTTTTTCTGGTAAAGAGCTTTTCATGGGCTACCTCAAGCTACATCCAAATTCTTAAAAGCTTTCCAATTTTAGTTCTTGGTCCCATAATCCCTGTAGACAATGCATTGTGTCCACACATGAATACTATTGCAAAGGTCTCATTTAGGATGTAGAACTGTTGTGTAGGGTTTTTTTGAGCTGATGAAGAGGATTAAATCTGCTAACATCCATTCCATCCTTAGTCTGTAAGAAAAGAAATCAGAAAAACCCAGGGAATTGTGCACCTTGTTTGGAAGAAGAAAGTCTGTCATGCAAGTTCACCTGTTCTGGTGCATTGCTGTGTGCTGTGTTAAACCGGGTTGTAGGTGGATCAAATCCCAGCCAGTTCCATCAATCAACTTCAGTAAAACTGGCATTTCAGCTTTTTTGCAAGTTATAGCCACCAGCATTAATCATTGTGTATTGTTGGCAAGGAACGATCCCGGGCCAACAGAACACAATAGCGTTACAAGAGCAATTCCCCCATCAACACTGAGAGGAATCAAATGATTTTCTTTCCTGCAACCCGTGGTTGCAGGAAAGAAAATCACATCATCTATGGCTTGCTTAAGCAGCCCTTTTAGGCTCCATGCACACTAGGGTTTTTTAAGTTCCTAGAAGCTGTCATTAGCATTTCTTTCTGCTCCTATTAGCTAAATAGTGTTATTCTATGTGTCCATGCACACTACTTTAAGCTATTAGCATTTTTTAGCTTCAGCGTCTAGGAGCAAAAAAAAATAGTTTTCGTAGAGTTTTTTAGCGCATTTTTCCAGCAGAAAATAAAACTCTAAACACTACTAAATTGCTCCTATCAGGATTTTTTCTAGCATTTTTTTCCTATTCCTCTACATGTACTGTAACAATGCTAAAAAAAACGCTATTGCTCCTAAACACTGCTGAACTCTACTAAAACATCACTAAAACATTACTAAAACACTACAAAAAATGCTATCGCCAGTGTTCTTCATCCAGCATTTTTTCCAGTGTTTTTTTAGCTTAAAAAAATGCTAGTGTGCATGGAGCCTTAACATAAATGGGCTCCAAAGCACCAAAAAACATAAAATTGTAGCATACTTACCGTAATTTTCCTGTCCTGGTGCCTATCCATGGCAGCATACCTGTGATAAGCTCCGCCTTAGACTCCTCCCTCAGGATCAGTGAATATCTATAAGAAAGGATTAAGGTACTCCTAGCATTTTCTGTAATATAGAATACCGAGGGCGGGATTGCATGCTGCCATGGATAGGCACCAGGAAGGAAAATTGCGGTAAGTATGCTACAATTTTATGTTTTCCAGGTGCCTCCATGGCAGCATACATGTGATAAATAACTAGCTGAAACAGGTGGGATCATGCTTAGAAAACGTTTTATTCAAAAAGTAGGAGGATTATCATTTTGAACAGGCAACGGCCTCCCTGATAGCTTGTCTGCCGAACTCCACAGATGAGCGAGCCCCTGGGTTCACTTTGTAGTGCCTCGTAAATGTGTGTTGAGATGACCACGTAGCTGCTCTGAAGATGGATACATTTGCCCTAGCTGCCCATGAAGCAGAGACAGACCTGGTCGAATGCTCCCTGACTCTGTACGCTTTATGAATTAACTTGACTATCCATGAAGCAATTGTTCTTGATGAAGCCTCCTTTCCCTTGTTTTTGCCCCAAGGGATGACAAATAGATCAGAAGAATCCCTAAAGGATGCTATAGCTTGAAGATGACACTTTAACACACTGGCGATGTCGAACTCATGGAGGGTACTGAAAGACTGGCAAATGAAGAAACCTTTGGAATGAATCCGTGCAGTGTTCTAAGTTCCACCCTATCTGGGTAGAAAGTAATGTGGTCCTCTTCTGCTCCTAGGGCTTGAAGTTCTGACACTCTTTTACCAGATGATACTGTTTTTAGAAAAGACACTTTTAGAGTCAGATTCCACAAAGTAGCTGATTTCGGACGGAGAAAAGGGTTGGCTGGATAAAGACAGATCCCCGGTGGGAAAAGGTTTTTTGACAGGTGGCTGTATCTTCTTAACGCATTTGAAGAAATGGACCACAAGCGAATCTGCAGCCCACCTCTTGTCTGTTGCCGAGATCGCTGCCTGCCACCTGCACTTTTAAGGTGCTCAGGCCTAAACCTCAGTTAAGGCCTGCCTGAAGGCAGTCCAGACCAGATCTGGATTGAAGTTCCTGCTAGCTGAAAAGGCTTTAAACTTGTTCCAAACCTTAACACACATATTAATTGTAGAGGGTTTTCTAGCTTTGAGTAGAGTTGAAATAACCTCTGAAGAACATCCTAGGGTCTGGAACCTCTGCCTTTCAATAACCATATGTGAAGATTCAATTTGTGAGGATTCGAATGTGTGTGCTGATTCTGACATAGAAGAAAAGGTATGAGTGGAATTTGTATCAGTGAGCGAACACTGAGAAACACTGCTACAGGAAACCATGGACAGAATGCATAGGCCAGGTTGTATGCCCACGGACTCAAGAGGGCATCTATTACTTCTTCCTAGGGGTGAACCTTGGCACCTTGGAGTTGTCTGCTGTAGCAAAGAGATCCAGATCAGGAAGACCCAACAGATTCACGATCCAACCGAATATCTTGGGATGCAGAGACCATTCGTTGGGGAATCAGTTTCTTCCCAAACAATGGCAAGCTTGACTGCCTGGTCATAAGGGTGAACCAAGGGAAACCTAAAGCCTGTAGGATCTGATTCATCTGAGGAATCTTCTTCTCCAGATTTTTTAGATGGCCAGTCCGCTATTGGGTGAGAGGGTTCGTCTGAGGATAGACCTGGTAGTAGCACATCTTTTGACTCCTCCTGAGGAAGCTGTGATGATAGTTGTGACAGATTAGCTGCTACAAATTCTGCAAGTGAGTCTTTGACCATTTTTTTTAGTAGGTCCGCAACCTGCTGGCTCTATGCACCTCTTTCCGCTGCATAATCCATGAAACAGTCTCTGCAGACTAGCTTGCCTGGTAGAGAGGTGGATTCACATACCCAGAATTTTTGAGGTCTAGGACTTGAGGAACGTGAGGATCACTGTCTTTTGACAGAAGAACGTTCAATAAACTGAATGTCGAGCTCCTATTCCAAATGCAATATTGTATACAGCGTTAAAAAAATATAAATTATACTGAATCATAAACCCAAATCAAACACAGAAAAATAATTTTCAAATACTAATGTGATCAAAATATTCCAATGCATAACATATAATGACAAAAGTCTCTGTTTAGTGATGGTGACAACTCCCAGTGATTCAAGTAAAATGAAAAAGATATATATAGGTGACTTCCTTAATGTGATTCAGATGTACGCTCACCTCCTTGATAGCCTGTGACAGGTTTAATGCGCTTTTGTTCACTAATAGGAACATTTATTACATAGTATGAGGTATGGTGGGTATCTCTCAGCCAGCTCCACATCTCGTATCCCTCCTGGGATCTCTCTCTCATGCAGTTACTCCTCCTCCTTTAGATTAATCCTCTTTTTAATAGTCTATACCAGGCTTGGTGCGCTTTTGCTCACTGATTGTATTGTGTGAGATAAGGTGGATATCTCCCGTCCGGCTCCCCGTCTCATATCCCTCCTGGGATCTCTCTCCCATGCAGCTACTCCTCCTCTGATATATCCTCAGTGTAAAAAGAAAGTAGCAAATAGTGCCTTATCCTTTAGATAAAAGTACTTTATTAAGTGCCAAAATGCACTCACATTTAGTCTGTAAAAACCGCTTTGTAAAAAATTCTGTAGACCTGCCAAACACAGCATGCTGTGTGCATACTCGCCATCCTCGAATGGTGTGCGATATCGCAGCCCCTCCACCGTTTTTGACAGAAGAACATGCCCCAGTCGAATGGTATCTTGGCTTGGGCTGCTCTTGTTGGATTTCTCATGGTGCCTTGATGTCCTCTTGGACCTCTTCTGGTGTACAGGGCTAAAATACATAAATGTACCAGCATAAGCGCACTCTTTTTTTTTCTGCTTACCCAGCCAGAGGCCCTTACCTTTGAAGTAGTGGAGGGTCTTGCTCGGGCGGTGAATGGCTCATCTCAAGCAAAGGGTAAAAAGAGCAGCTATAAGACAGGAAGAGGATTTAGATTACTGTGTTTCCCCCTCCTTTTTTGGGGGGGGAAGAAAAAAAGGAAATGATAAAGGAGGGTGCATGGGAAAAAAGAAAGGAAGAAAGAAAAAGAAAGAGAAGAAAAAAAGACTTACCACAGGTGAGTACTGGCAATACTTCCAGGAGCTCTCAGCAAGGACAACCTACACCGAGGCCACACTAAAGCTCCCGGGACTAAATAGTGGAGGGGAGGGGTAAAGAGAAACAAATTCCTCCACCATCCTAGAAGGAAAAAACTAGGAATTTAAGCAGGGGCAAAAATAGCCTGTTTGCCCATAGCCAATGTTTTGCTAAGCTAACATGTTTTCCCTACTCATCTTTTCTGATGGTTTTCCACTAGTTTTGCATTTGGCTAGGGTCAGTGTCACTACTGGTAGCATGAGGCGATACCTGGACCCTACAGAGGTTGCACAGGCAGTCCAACTCCCCCAGGATGGCACATCAATACATGCCATTGCCAGAAGGTTTTCTGTGTCTTCCAGCACACTCTCAAGAGCATGGAGGAGATTCCAGAAGACAGACATTTACTCTAGGGGAGCTGGATAGGGCCATAGAAGGTCCTTAACCCATTAGCAGGGCCGGTATCTGCTCCTTTGTGCAAGGAGGAACAGGATGAGCACTGCCAGAGCCCTACAAAATGACCCTCAGCAGGCCACTGCTGTCTCTGACCAAACAATCAGAAACAGACTTCATGGGGGTGACCTGAGGGTCCAACATCCTCTAGTGGACCCTGTGCTCCCTGTCTGGCAGCATAGAACTCAATTGGCATTTGCCACTGAACACCAAAATTGGCAGGTCCACCAATGGCGCCCTGTGCTTTTCACAGATGAGAGCAGGTTCACCCTGAGCACATGTGACAGATGTGAAAGGGTCTGGAGAAGCCATGGAAAACATTATGCTGCCTGTAACATCATACAGCATGACCGTTTTGGTGGTGGGTCAGTGATGATCTGGGGAGGCATAACCATGAAAGGATGCACAGACCTCTACAGGCTAGACAATGGCACCCTGACTGCCATTAGGTATTGGGATGAAATCCTTGGACCCATTGTCAAACCCTACGCTGGTGCAGGGGGTCCTGGGTTCCTCTTGGTGCATGACAATGCCTGGCCTTACGTGGCTAGAGTATGCAGGCAGTTCCTGAAGGATGAAGGAATTGATACCATTGAATGGCCTCCACGCTCGCCTGACCTAAATCCAATAGAACACCTCTGGGATATCATGTTTCTGTCCATCCAACACCGCCAGGTTGCACCTCAGACTGTCCAGGAGCTCAGTGATGCCTTGGTCCAGATCTGGGAGGAAATACCCCAGAACACCATCTGTCGTCTCATTAGGAGCATGCCCCACTTTGTCAGGCATGCATACAAGCACGTGGGGAACATACAAACTACTGAGTACCATTTTGAGTTGCTGCAATGAAATTTCAGCAAAATGGACAAGCCTGCAGCATAATTTTTTCACTTTGATTTTCGGGGTGCCTTTGAATTCAGTCCTCTGTAGGTTGATCATTTTTATTTCCAACAAACGATGGGGCACCCTTATGTTCCTAACACATTACCCAGTCAATATTAGTATAGGTATCCAGCATGATATTTTCCCCCATTGAGATCTGGTGTGTTTTAAAGTGTTCCTTTAATTTTTTTGAGCAGTTTAATATATCAGATTGTCAGATTTAACTATTGTTTGTATTGTACTCTAATGCTGATGTTATAATTTGAAAGTGTATGCTGTTACCATAGGACTATAATGCATGGTTGCAACATTACATGCATCTATCAACCTACCTTGAAGTACATAATTGAAGGCTGTGCTAAAGCAGTAGTAAACTGCAGTTTAAAAAAATAAATAAATAAAAAATCTCCTGCAAGGAAATGCCATAATGTGCTATTATGCATTGCATACTAGCATATTATGAAGGGCTTACCTTAAAACAAAGCCCTCCAGCGGCATGCTGTCACCACTGCAAAGGCTTCCATCTTTACCCGTTCTTCCTTCCGGGTTTTCAAGCTCCAGACTTTCTGTGGTGATGATGCATTGGTGCAGGAGTCATAGACAATGGCACGGTATGCCCATGGTATGCCATTCCTTCAGAGCGCATGCACCGACTCTCAAAGTGAGTGATTATCTCCTAGACCAGTGTTTCTCAACTCCAGTCCTCATGGACCCCCAACAGGTCATGTTTTCAGGATTTCCCTAAGATGAAACAGCTGTGGTAATTACTAAGGCAGTGAAACTGATCAAATCACTTGTGCAAAATAATGGAAATCCTGAAAACATGACCTGTTGGGGGTCCATGAGGACTGGAATTGAGAAACACTGTCCTAGACGATGTTTGTTTAGGAGATACCCATGTTACCGACAGGTAAGCTTTATTTTAAGTTTACCTGTAGGTAAAAGTAAAAAAAAAAAGAGTTTACTACCACTTTAAGGCTACCACACATTACAAAATGATACTGTACAATTCTCCTAAATTTGCTGATTTCATATACTGAGAGTGTGGAGATATTTTCAATATAAAACAATGAGATAATGCTCCAGGATGCATCCAATTGTAATGTGTGCCTCACAATGATTTGTAATTAGAAATTTTCCCATATTTGACAAAAATATCAAACAGTTTTTTAAAGATCTCACTCAACTTTCCTGTTTTGTTATATATAATAATGATACATTGCCTAGACACCCACTAACCTGTGGTGAGTCCAAGCTCTATGTTATCATTTGGGTACAGTGGCTCCTTTTACATGTATAGCTATGTAAAACATTAAAAATTATTTCATATGCTGTTTAAAATCTACTAATACTCTTTCTCACCCTGCCCATGCTCAATTGCTCTCTATTTTTAGGCACTGTGCTCAAATTTGTAGCCACTAGAGGCTTATCTGCTGCTCAGGGGCTCTAAGCTTCAGCAAAATGGCAGCCTCCAGCAAGAAGAAACAGAAGCAATGCTGAAGGCAATTTACAGAACACACTAATTTTGGAAGCATGATTATTAATGTGGAATGTATAGGAACATTATTTTTTATCATGTGTTTATGAGTAAAGTTCCACTTCAATTTTCTGTTATTCTGAATCTTGCATAGCACTAAGAAAGAAAATTGTATATCTGTTTACATGAGCTTAAGTGGGCTGTCTATCCTACATACAAAGATTGTAAAGTTGGGTCATACAAATCATGGAAAGTTTTGTAAAAAAAAAAAAAAAGAAAAGTGTTTAGTGAATCCTAGTGATCTGACTACCATTCCAAGAGTTCTTAATCTAAACAAAATGCAACCAGACAAACCTGGCTCACATCAGATATGGATTTAAGAGAAGTGATGCAAATAAGATGGTTGAAATAAACCAGAAATTGTTCCTGCATCAACACAATGCAGACAAATTAGTCGCTTTAACAACTTCCAACTTAATTAATTGGAAAACATTAGGAGTGCAAGTCTGGCAGTATAACATTATTGATTGGTGTATAAGGAATAGGTGTGATTGAGTTACGAGTGATACTATCAATTAGATCATATGCAATTACTTTCCTTAAAACTCAGACAGAAATAACCCCCCAATATAATTATGCATGAGGGAAAAAAACAGCTTTACTACCTTGGGAAGATCAATAATTTACAGCAGATTAATATGAGTCAGGGCAGCTGAAAGAAAGGGGAGCTTATCGTTGTAGCAATGCAGATTTGTCCTGTTGAAACAGCAGTTGAAACAGCATAAGGTAGAGAGGGAAAGCTGTTCTGCACCTTCCTGCAACTGAAATTAATAAAATATATGAGCTTTTGTTTGTGTCTGCATACAGAAAGGATTGTTGGGCTCCAGTGATATTGAACCTGCTGTGCTTTCCTCTTTGAGGGATGAAATACAGACAAATAAAAAACATTACAGAAGATTGAAGGCTATTAGGCTCTTTTTGCTTGACCCTCTTACTGATTTAATAAATCTGCTGGGACATCGGGAAATAAAAGAGCCTTTTTATGACCGCAGATATAAATTACATAGGTGTTTATATTTTTAATTTAAGTTGTTCCAGTGTGTGGAGTTAAAAGCCACCAAAATGGCCCCACAAGTGCAGGCACTACCTGGTGTCTCGACACCCAGGGGTTTCTAGCATCTAAATTTCAAATTCAGGAACATTTGCCCACCTTCTCATGCTTCTTGTTACTGGCAACTGAATAAAAGGCTTATCGTGAGACATGGGAGATGAGAGAGGGCAGACCAAACTCGACCTGCTCTTGTGTGCCTTTCTGTTGGTTACTGAACGAATAGGCAGCATCACAGTCTTATAGTGAAGTACAGAAGGTGAAATGGAGCACACCAAAGAGTTGACTTCACAAATTAGGTGTAAATTTGCACCATTGGCTCTTTGTTTACCGGAATAGCTTTAAAAGATAACTCAAGGTATGTCCAGTTACCTCTGGGTTCCTGTTATTAAAATAATATTAAACCCTCAGCACTGTTGTAATCAGATTTTGTTGATGCATTCTTAAAAACACAAACATGACATTTCTTCAATCAAAATATAATTTAGATGTCAAAAGACTGAAGGAAATATTCTGTTAGAACAAGCGAGTCACAATCACTAATTTAATATCAGATAACATGTGAGGCAAAAAACTGTTATTGACCAGTCAGTCAAGCTATAAAATCATTTAGAGTTGTCACTATGTCTGATGTCCATCATAATGTTGCTGATGCTAAGCAGAATCCCCATCAAGTAGTAATAAACCCCCAGCATTTTTAGCTTAACACATTCAGCACACTCAAATAAATACCATTGTATTCCTTAGTAAAATATGTGTTAAAAGTCTCACCCCAGCAATGTTAATGACTCCTGCTCAGTGCTGCATCCCTGAACATTTAGTCTTTAAAGGAAACAGTGGACAGTGCCAGTCTGTTAGCCTGGAGAAGGAAAGGTGAGGAGGAGGGAGAAACAAGGCTGTGTGTTTCTATTGCTGCAGACAGCGTAGGCAGACACAACTCCAGCCTCTGCTTGCAAGGGTGGCTCTATAGGATGCTGCAAGAGAAAGGAGCGGTAGTTATGGCACCAGCTTAACCAAAAACATAGGATGAAAAATAAAGAAGCTGCATACTCAGTACTTCATTCAATCAGCTACTGAAAAAAATGTTCATATTATGATAAAAGGGGAGCTCTTGACTTATTCTCTCATACTTTTTTCTAGTCTCTGGTATCTCAGTACCTCTTGTTGTAAAAAGCTTATTGTTTACAGTTTAAAGTTTATTGTTTGTGATCAGTAGTTCAAAGTTCCTTTTTCTATTAGAGAGAAAATGTGTAAAATCATGAAGACAATCAGTGAAAAACCCATAACATTCGTATCAACCTTGTGGCATGGGTGAACTTTGTCCCCCTCCCACTGTAGTGCTCCAACAAAGGTTTCAATCAGACAGGATGGGTCTAAATGCAGACGGCCACTGCAGCAAGCTATTTGTAGAAAATCCATAATGTTTGTGTCTTTGTGCCAAGATTAAATATATGAGTCATTGTACCATATATCACCATCTTGTTGAAACATACAACAGTTTCAAGCCACATGGCTCTTCATCAGGTATAATGCATTGCACCTAGTGAAGAACTATGAGAGTTGAAACTGTTGTGTGTTTCATGAAGATGCCTATAATGGCAATAAAGAAATTGGAAATATAAGTGTAGCACTGCCCTTTAGGAGTTGCTCAGTTTTGGATCCTCCTATAGTCCTGCATAACCAGGCAACCGACATTTCCTTCAGGCCTTGCACACAGGAGACAGTAAACAGACCTTGAGCTTGGTTTTATGTTTTATTAAGGGGTATTGAACTTGGATAGGGTTGAGGGGTGTATGGGAAGCCCAAGGAAACTGTGACTAAGGTCAAACTCCTTGGAAACAATGAACAAGTCCATAAACAGCAAAGTCTCTCCTTTGAAGAGCTCTCCGGCCCTTCTGGTGTACCACCTCAGAACCCAGATGAAATCTCCTCTTCACCGAGCTGCCTGAGGGAATCTCTAGGCAAGGGGATCCAGAAGCTGCCACGTTAAAATTAATAGTCCTGGGTGAGGAGCTAGTCAGGTTTCCCACCAGAATGCCCTCTCCTCTTATCTGGCCCAGGGGGTGCAGGATTACTCATTCAGTGCTCTGCTGTATTCTTGTGGGTTGGTGACTGCCTTCAGGCCTTACGCTTGGCTGGCTCCTTCCCTGTTTCCTATGCTGTCCTCTCTCAGGGGATGGTTGAGGCTGAGAGATCCTCCTGTCCAGCAACTCTGCCTGTAGGTAGGTTCCTCTCTGGGCCCCCTCACACTTAAGGGCTGCCATAGCCCCATGCCAAGCCTCCTTCTTGGGGATTGGCCAGAGTCCCTTAAGTGTGCAGATCAGCCCCTATTCACCCCCACCCACTACCTTCAAGAAACATTCTCAAGTCTCTAGAGCAGAGGGAGGTATCAGGGAACTAACCTGCAGAGCCCTCAGCCCTGACCTAAGATGACTTGGCTGACTCACACCCAGGCTGTTACTCAGCCTCTGACTGAAAACCTATCTAGCTCCCCCTAGCTAACTAGAGGGGCGCTATATAAGCAAGAAACGTCTGGAGTGAAGTAACTCTTTGGAACTGTATATATGTGTGTGTGTGTGTGTGTGTGTGTGTGTGTAGGTCAGGGCACTCACAGATATTTGAATGATCATATTAACTAATCCAGGGATTTATTGAACAAAGTCATGGCCTCTATAAATATATATTAAACATTGGTTCAAAAAGCTTCAACAATAAAAGAAGATAATGAAATTTTTACTTTTAATTCTGTGCATCTGAAAATCGAACTTGATATTATTCAATATGTAAAATCATGACTAGAGAGCATCATGCTCCTGATGATGTCATCTTTGATGAAACTAGTAGGGCAGAGATGGAACACACGTAACTACGCATATGTGATCCCGCTGCAGCCATCTTGGATTCTGGAATATGAGTTGATTATATGATATGAAGCTCCTGATTGTAATCTTTTCATTGTAAGTGCATTTACCACATTAAATTGGTGTTTTAAAATGGACAGTAGAGCTTGTATTTTTTCTTTTTCATGATACTAAGTCTAACTGAGTATATATGCACAGTGATCTGATATAACAAAGCAGTACCATCGTTTGACATGTGGTTTTGATGAAAGCTGGATATCTTGGATTGATACACAAGTGCCAGTTGACCACTCTTATTTGGGAGTCATATGATTCTGGTAAGCCTCCCTTTGTCATACACTGAGGTACTGTGTGGTTCATCATTAAGATGTTTTGGTGGTGTTTGGTATACACATCTGTCATTTCCCTCATAATCGAAGAACCACTAAATTCACAGTTTTTGGCTTCACGTTTGGATTGCTTTATTTTTTCAATTTGTGATGACACATAAGAGTTTGATATATTTGCATTGCACTATTGTATCGCACATACATTTATCATTTATCTTAGCTCTGCATTATTGTTTTGTAATGGACAAACATTGTGAGAAGTTTTTTTTTTTTTTTCATTACAAGTCTTTTCAAAAGTGTGGTGTCATTATTTACTATCTAGTGGCAAGGATTCTGCTAACCCCCTACTCACAGACCCCAGAACCAGCAGGTTAGGGTTGTGGGGAAAGAGGCCATTTTCTTCATCACCGTGGGGACAATGGTGCTTTGCCTGGGGAAACCCCTTGGTAAGGCACCCTCACTGTTGAGGGCATGTGGTCTGGAATAGTTCAAGAGAGGAAGCACATGCTGCCTAATCTAACTGGTTGCAGGCTCTGATAAGGGTATGGGTTTTTTTTTCTCTTGGTTTTTGTATGGGGTTCCCCCCTAAAATTTCAAAAACCAGACCCAAAAGGTTTTTTGTTTGTTTTGGGTTTTTTTTTTGCGTGGGGTCCCTATCCATACCAGACCATTAGGATTAAGGGTTTGTGTATATTTTTAGGCTGAAAACCACAAATTTTTTTGTAAATGTCAGTTTTGCTGGAGAATGTTGTATACATTGTACAAATATGTCACTTCATGAGCAGGTTAAAAAAATATGCTTTGTTAGATGTTTCCCAGGGCAGTTACCAGCACCCCTTTTAACATTCTGCTCCCTTTCACTTCAGTGGGGTTTAGATTTGGCCCTGAACATTTCTTCTGCTTCAAACTCAACCCAGATACATTCAGCTTATCGTTTGTACTAATAATTATCAGTTGAACACAAAAAATATTTATTTATTTATTTGTATACTAGGCTGAACTTAGGGTGTTAATGTTGTTTTAGGGCGCTATTGTCTATGTGTCTATTGTGTATCTAAGTGTAGCAACTGTCGGGGTGTTTAGTTTCATTTGTTGTTTTATTTAATTTATGCCAGTGCAGAAAACACAAAAAACATATTCTATTGTGGTAACTTAGTCACAGTATATTTTCTCATATTTTCTATATATTTTTATGGTGGGAGCACTTGCCAGATATCATTGATGGAAGAGATTAATGATTCAATGTGTGCTTGGTGATATTTTTATTTTTTATATGTAAAGATGAATGGTCACACAGCATAACCATTAGCATTTAGTGTACTGACCTTTAGCAAAAATAATTGGGGGTGCTTGGAATGTCTTTGCATATCCAACTGCTCTATAATGTCTGTGTAGGCATTTAAGCTCCTTTTTTTCTTTCACTTTGTTTTAGATTCTTCCTCCGTTAAAACTTAAATTAGAATATACAAAACAAATAAATGGATTGTGAATACCCTGTATGTTTATTCTAGATTCAGACAGTTTAACCATCAATTAAACCACTTGCCTACTGGGCACTTTTACTCCCTTCCTGCCCAGGCCAATTTTCAGGTTTTAGTGCTGTTGCACTTTGAATGACAATTGCGCAGTCATGCAACACTGTACCCATATGAAATTTGTACAATTTTTTTCACACAAAAATAGCTTCTTTTGGTTGTATTTAATCACCACTGGGGTTTTAATTTTTTACACCATAAACAAAAAAAGAGCAAACAATTTGAAAAAAAAGTTTGTCTTTGTTTCTAATATATACTTTTGCAAACAGGTACGTTTTCTCCTTCACTGATGTGTGTTGATGAGGCTGCACTGATAGGCAGCACTGATGGGCACTGATCAAGTGGCATGGATAGGCAGCACTGATGGGCACTGATAAGCTGCACTGATGAGGTGGCACAGATGAGGCGGCACTGATGGGCACTGATGAGGAGGCACTGATGATGCTGCACTGATATACAGCATTGATGTGCCTTGACTGGCGGCAGCAGATGGGCCCTGACTGGTGACACTGATGGGCACTGACTAGCAACACTGACTGGTGGCACTGTTAGGTGGCACTTTTACCTAGTCATGGGATCAGCTGTGTCCGTAGGACTGACATCGCCGGGAGCGTGCTGCAGGGGGCACACCGGGGGGAGGGGTGTTCTGGGAGGACATCATATGACCCCTCCCAGAACTGGACAGCCGAGCTGTAGCCATCTTTTGGCTATAGCGCGGTTGTAAAGTGGTTTAAGGTAAATGGATCGACTGAAAACTTTTTTTGATTGTTATTGAATCCCACAGTACCAGAGCTGTCAGCCAATACCTCCCACCCTAACACCTCTTTCTGTCTCTCTAAACCTGAATGCTCAGGTTTACCAAGTGTACATATAATGGATGCTATTAGAGGATGGCCAGATTGTTCTGCCTATCTGACCACTACCTAAAACCTAAAGGAACTTTTTACATACAGGGTATCATTCAGGGTTTCCAAATGCATACATTTTCTAGGCTTTTATGACACAGTCCTTGCTTTCAGTATAAAATTCTCTTAATGTAACTTAGTCAAAACTCATTCCTTTATCTCGGCAGTATTATTATTATCTTAAATTAATTTACTTAAAAAAAATATCTGATATTTACACGCATACTCAAAAAGGCAAACTATTTCCAAGAATGAAAGATAAAGCCCAGTTTAATGACACCTTCTGTCATTCCCTAAGGGAGCTATTGCTGTGTTATAGTCCTAATAGCCCAGCGTTAATTAGCATAATCTAATCTCCTTCTCTTCCACAATGCATTTTACAGCCTAGTTTTAAATTATAGCTTGGGAACGTTAAGGATAATGCAGTCAGCCAAGCACCATTTGGATTATGTGGTGTGCAAATCAGGTAGTTATTTACAGAATATCAGATCCCAGAGAAGCTGCTGAAAGAGACAGCATATTACCAAAGTACATCTTCTCTGCTGTCACCTTTTACTTGCGTATAATTTACACTCAATTTTAGCAAGTGAGGTTCTGATATGGTACATTTTCAGCATCTCACAGAAAGCTATTTGTAAAAAAAATATCTCCTCTGTATATGAAGTTATAAAGCTTCTTGCCCTGCATTTGATCCAGAGAAATATCTTGCAGGCCACATTTATAAGGCTGCCTGACAAAATAAAATTGTTCTATAATGTTTGCTTACCCACAATGCAGAGATGAGCAATTCAAGTTATCTGAGAGCGATGTTTTTTTAAGGATGAATACATAAAATGTTACCAGGGACATTCACACCATTTGTAAATGGATTTGTAAGGACATTGTGGGAAAAAAAGAGAGCTTGCTATTAATTTCCCACGGGCACGAGCAGGTCACAAGAGTTTGCAGGCAAAAGACAGTGGAGCAAAGTGGCACATTGCAAGTGACAGACCAGCTGTAAGAAGGTGTAATTTAATTATGCTGTTAAAATTGTTCTGCAAAGAAAAAATTAAGTCCATACATGAACATCATTATATTTAAGGAAGGAATAAGGACAATTCCTAATTCTGGCCATACAAATTGCAATATTCTGGCAATTTTAGCTCCTTTAAACTTCATAGCATTCTGTTAAAAATGATTAAATCCTTAAGGCGGCCATAGATTTCCGATTTTCTTGCCAAATTATCGGATGATAAAAAAATCAGCCGATATTCGTACCGTTAGTGGGGAAAAATGTTGGCCGTTTTTCTTAATTTTAAGAGATTTTGAAAATCGTCCAAGCTGGAAAATCCTGGGACGATTTGTTAGATCGGCCGATTTTCGCAGTAATTTATGGTCAAATCAGCCGTTCTTCTGGCCAATTTGACAATAAATTGACTATGAAGAAAAAGAAGAAATAGAAGAAATAGATTTTGCAGGAGAAGAAGAAATAGAAAATCAAGAAGAAGAATAGAAGAAAAGAGAAGATGAAATAGATTTTGCAGAAGAAGACGGAGAAGAAAAAAAGTTGCAACATTGTATCTATTTATATGCATTTCAGATACAGATGTTTCTATTCAAGTACAAATAGATACAATGTTGTTTCTCTTCTTCTTCTGCATAATCTATTTCTTCTGTCAAATATAATAGCGGGTCTCTATGCAGGGACACCGCTATTATATTAATTGACGGCCGTAGACGGGACTAGAACCCGACGACTTTTTTTTTTAATTAGTGGCAACGTTGGCCATCTGAACAACCAATTTACGACTTTAAAAAAAAAAAATCGGCCAATTGTCCCCACGTCTATGGCTTTCCTTACTTTATCTTTTTCCTTTAAATAGCTTGTCCCCTTCTATGCTGACACATTCTGCTGGCTTTTTCCCAGATACTTCTGCTTCTGCAATACTTGATTTGGAACCTTTAGCCAACCACTCTTAGGCCAACCCACCTTCTCCCTCCAACGTCTAGCAATTATAAACAATCCCTCTCCTAGACTTATGCAGGCCATAGATGGGGAGAAAAACGGCAGATTTTTCTTTTAAAAAACGAAAATTCGGTCGTTCAAGCGGCCGACGTTGCCATCAATGGTAAAAAAAATCGGCCGATTTTCATCCCTTCTACAGCCAGCAAAAAGTGTCCCTGAAGAGAGCTCCGCTATTTCTGACAGTTCTCTGACAGTTCCTTCACATTTACAGCGGTTGAAACATTGTATCTATTTATTTCCATTTAGGATACAGATGTTTTTATTCGGAAACAAATAGATACAATGTTTCAACCGCTGTAAATGTCAAGGAACTGTCAGAGAACTGTCAGAAATAGCGGAGCTCTCTACAGAGACACTTTTTGCTGGACTGGAATTATTCTTATTTTCATCCTACTTCTTCTTCTTCTTCTTCTTCTTCTTCTTCTTCTTCATCCTCATCCTCTTCTTCTTCTTCATCCTCATCCTCTTCTTCATCCTCATCCTCTTCTTCATCCTCATCCTCATCTTCTTCTTCTTCTTCATCCTCATCCTCTTCTTCTTCATCCTCATCCTCTTCTTCTTCTTCTTCTTCTTCTTTTTCATCCTCATCCTCTTCTTCATCCTCTTCTTCTTCATCATCATCATCATCCTCTTCTTCTTCATCATCATCCTCTTCTTCTTCTTCTTCTTCTTCATCCTCATCCTCTTCTTCTTCTTCCTCATCCTCATCCTCTTCTTCTTCTTCTTCTTCATCATCCTCATCCTCTTCTTCTTCTTCATCATCCTCATCCTCCTCCTCTTCTTCTTCTTCTTCTTCTTCTTCTTCATCCTCATCCTCTTCTTCATCCTCATCCTCTTCTTCTTCATCATCATCCTCATCCTCTTCTTCTTCTTCATCCTCTTCTTCTTCTTCTTCATCCTCATCCTCTTCTTCTTCTTCTTCATTCTCATCCTCTTCTTCTTCATCCTCATCCTCTTCTTCTTCATCCTCATCCTCTTCTTCTTCTTCCTCTTCTTCATCCTCTTCTTCGTCCTCTTCTTCATCCTCTTCCTCTTCTTTTTCTTCTTTTTGTCTTCCTCTTGCAGGTCACTGCTCATGCGCAGTTTTTTTATCGGTAAAAAATCGGCCGATTCGCCCACTAATTGCCGCGAAAATCGGCCGATCGGCAAAATCGGCCGATTTTTTTCCAACTTTACCGAAAAAAAAAAACGGCCAAAATACCGAAAATCGGCCGACCAAATCGCCCACTAACGATCCGAAAATCGGCCGATTTTATTTTCGGCCGAAAAATCGGCCGATTTTCGACCCATCTATGGCCTGCATTAGGTCCTGAATTTGTCAATCATTGCTTTCTTGGTTCCTGTGTGGGAGTGAATTCTGTGTGAAACCTCAGAAAGGCAGTTTATACAGGATTCTGTTCAGGAGCAGAGGCAGTGGGAGTTTTATGATCCCCAGGCAACACCCGTGCAGGCACAAGCAAGTCTGCCCAAGACAAGTCTGCTTCAAGACAGACCCAATCATGCTCAAAAACTAATCCACTGAATACACATGTTCTAGAAAAAAAAAAGGACTCAAGGGATGTGTCTGCCTTCATCCAGCCCTTCCCACACAACCAGCTTGAAGCGAATAATGTAACAGATGATCACTTTATAAAAAAGGAAAGATTCAGCCTTTATAATGTTTATTGAATATTGAACATGGAGGGAAGGCGGTTCAAGGGAATGTATTTATTACCTAGGATAAATGTAATTTTTAAAGAAAAAAAGTTCAGTAACATTTTTTTTTATTTCAGCCCCCCTTAATAACTCTGTAAATACACTATGCTGATGTTTAACATTCCGCAGGTGCTCCCACAGATTGTTCTACATTCAGGACAGCAAAAATCAAATGCCCGGCTGCTGGCACTTAAAATGGGACATTGCCATTGCATTATAAGTACATCAACATGCTAGATCAAGCCATACTGTATGTAGCTCAGACTACTGCCACCAGTGGTAAGTAATCACTTTGGTTAGAGAGATGGTGCAGCTTGTTGAGTTTAGGTAGATAGGAAGACCTATCTGACACTGTCTCCCATATGTCTCTCTATGGCTGCATTTCTAAAAAAAAGGTGAGGGGCCTTTTCCTTGAGTTTTCCAAAAGTACAGCAGCCCATTTAAATGAGCTGCAATGGGCTGATGTGCCCCCACAAACAGGGACCCCCAGCATAGTGTGGACCTAGGATTAGGTGTTTCAAAGGGAAATTTGATTATGAATTTGCAATGGTTATAAATGCTGTTTGTCTCGATAATATGGTAATAAATGCATGAAGGACATTAGGTATTTCCAGAGGTAACATATTTACATACTGTATGTATCAAGGTAGTAAAAAATGCAACTTTGACTTTAAAAATATGTCAACACAGTATAATAAAAGTACATTTTATGATAGAGATAGCATTTATTAATTACAGTATAATCAAATGTAGTTTTGTGAAAAATAAGCATTTTGTACCTTTTTATGATATTTAATTCTGTGATCACATGAGTTCATAGTTCTCCTTCCATTCCCCCTCCCTCATAGAGGAGGCATGGTCTACTAGTAGGTAGGTGGGCAGTTTCTGATGTCACACATTGTCACACTCCTGCCCTGCAGGTGCTCTCTACCACACACAAGGCTCAACATGTGCTTGATTCTGCTGACATTATGAAGCTCCCCCCCATCTCCAGTTACCAGCAGTCCAGCTTCTCCAACCAAATCCTACAGCTGCCCACCTCACAAATTTCTTTAATTATATTCACTATAGTTGACAGCCTGGGCACCCTGCAGCCTTTCTTAACCTTCTGTAATAAAATGTTTTATCTCTTCCTCACACACATTATAAAATACTTTCTACAGATTACAGCTGCTTCTCTACTGACCCTAATCCATCTGGAGAATGTGTTATTAGTAACTGGCAGCTCAAACACAGCAGGGAAGAACATTCCCCATCAGAATGCACTGTGGTTTTGACAAAGAGGCTCAGCTGTCAATCAACATGGCTAGACTGGGAGGGGCATGACATTAGACTGACTACAGTAAATAGAGGATGCACTGTGTAGCAACAGCATCCTGTATCTCCTTCAGGGATGCAAACTGACCACGCTAGGACAGATATGCCTTGATGCCTTGTGTGGTCAGTTTGAAACAGGAACCCAGGGAACTGGCAGGATTACCAGCCATTTTGCTCAAACTGATCAAAAAAGGTTACAGGCAACACTTAGTAAGCAGTATGTATAACTGAAAGCATATATGAGGTTTAAATTTTAGAGGTAACAAACACTTTAAACAATACAGGGTTGATCTTATAAACACAACCTGTGTATTTTTTAACAAAAATATCAAATGTATTTGATCTATTATTCTGTTTCCTGTACATCTTAGTAAATAAGGAAACAAACCTGTATCCCAAGGAAAATGTAACTGCTAAGATTGGAAGGATGATGGAATGAATGGCCTAAGACAGAGAGCACAGAAATGCATTTACATACACGAAAGACAACTAGTTGCATATATAGATTAGACATACATGCTGGATCTGTGGAGTGTGTTTAAGCTTGCTGAGATTTGAACAGAAGAGCTTAGTATTCTGAAGGGGACTATTAAGGCTTCTGTTATTGTATTATTTTGTATATACACTAGTAGACTTGTCACCAGTTACTGAAGTCCAACAAACGCTGCACTCTCTGGAAAAGAACTGAAAAAGGTTGCCTAGAATTTCTTTTGAAGAAGGTTGCAATCTACACCCGCTTCATGTTTCTACTATAATCATATTTAATAACTATTAATTATGACAGAATTGATATGCTTAACTTCTGGACCAGCAGATTTCACTGAATCAAATTCCTGCATTTTCTTCCTGATCAGTTTTAATTACCCGGGATTACGACAGGTTTACTTTAAAAATGATATTAGGGGATTTTGCTTAGCATCAGCAACAGTATGATAGACATCAGCCATAGTGACAACTATAAATGATTTTGTAGCTCGGTTGACTGGTCAATAACTTTTGTTTCCTCACATGTTATCTGATACTAAATTGGTGATTATGGTCCACTTGTTCTAACAAAATATCCCCTTCAGTGTTGTGACATCTAAATTAAATTTTGATTGAAGAAATGCCATTTTAGTACTTTTAAGAATGCATCAACAAAATCTGATTACAACAGATCTCCATGGACATGTTTAAAGAACCGAAGAAGAATGTCAGAATAACAAAAATATTTTTAAACTTTCTCTTGTTGTGGGTGCCTTGGGCATCTAGTTGAGTGTTGATCTCTAGGTGTTTCATCATCTCCCCATACTTTTTTCTCCAATGCTGATGGTTTTAACACTATAACTTGCTGAACACCAGTTAGAACCTAAAATAAATTAATGTGTATATAGTCTAAGGAAAGGGTGTAAAGCAGAAGAATGCTTACCTCCCTTCTGCCCTTCTGCAGTATTTTTCCTTGCTGGTTCTGGAATGGAAAACCAGTCCCCCACAGTCATTCAACTATACCAGGACTACCAGTGGTCCTGCATTTTAAGTGAAGATGTCAAGGGTCTACCCAAGCCTAGAGCAGATAGGGGAAGAATGCCAACTATAGGGGGATTGAGAAAAGTGGTGAGCATTCCTCTAGTTTATACCCCCATAACTAAGTGAGCATCTAAGTCAGGGGTGTCAAACTGGGGGCCCTACAGCTGTTGTGAAACTATAAGTCCAATCATGCCTCTGCCTTTGGGAGGCATGCTTGAAAACTGTCAGCCTTGCAATGCCTCATGGGACTTGTAGTTTGGCAACAGCTGGAGAGCCGCCAGTTTGACACCCCTGATCTAAATTATACCTTTTATTTTTAAAGGCTAGGCTCAGCTTTAGAATGCTCTGGGCATAATGATTCATGTATAGGCAAACGTTTCACAAGTTATTTTCTTGCTTTCATTTAACATAAAAGAAAAAACTTCAACCTGCAGTATTTGCACCTTGGTTCCATCGATGTAGCACATCGGAGCTTCCGGGTCTCAATCACTAGCCACTTTCATTGGTCAGGCGGGGATGATGTTATTTCTACACATGCACAGCAGTTCTGTCACCTTCATTGTTGCCGAATTTGTACAGCTCACTGTCCAAGAATAGAGAAGTAGGTGGGTAACTTTAATGCAGAGTCCATACAAACAGAGTTAGTAAGTGCGCTGATCCATGAAACCAGTAACTGGCTGAAAAATATGGTGCAGGTAATAAAATCCATGGAGTGCTGCAGCTCTGCAAGAGTTCCACTGGGTGGTAAAAACAAATCTACATAAAAAAAATAGAGCACACATCCGTCCTAATGTAAAACAATTTATTAAAATGAGTTAAAAGAACTTCAATCAATACACTCACATTGTGAAAGATTATACTGGACATATCAAAGAAGTGTTCTCATCCTGCACTGTGGGCATGACTTGATAAAGGAGGCCATGCCTCTGAAACACATCATCCTAGCAACCAACCTATGAGCATTCTTCCCCTTCTCTCCTTTTGCCGCTTCCGTTGGACGGAGTGTGGCTGGTCTAGGCACATGCTGAGCAGAGCCATGGCTGCCCTTTTTGGGCTTGACATCTTCGCAGCTCCCCAGTGCCTACTAAATTATGTCCCTCTTTGGATATTATAGCTGTGTTTCAGGAAAAGTGGAGAACACTTCTTTGATGTATCCAGTACAGGGGCGGACTGACAACTCATGGGGCCCCCGGGCAATAGGGGATCATGGGGCCCCTGCGTACTTGCCCAAACTCAAAAAAGCCTATGAAAAAGGTACCAGGGGCATCTCATGGGGCCCCTTACTGACCCCGGGCCCTCGGGCGGTGCCCTAGTTTCCAAATGGTCAGTCCGCCCCTGATCCAGTATATTCTTTGACAATGTGAGTATCAGATTGATATTCTTTTAACTCATTTTCATAAACTTTGTTTTGTTTCAACTTTACTGCAAAAGAGGCAAAGGATATCTCTTTTGCATTAAAAATAATGCCTGTTGGTCCATTTTCAGTTTGTACATAAAGTTCCACTTTAATATTGCCTAAAGTGTATGTAAACCCTAACAATGAACTTCACTTATGTGCTCCCTCGTGGTGTAAAGTGTTTTGTTATCTCTGTTTATTAAGTGCCAAAAATATGTGTCAATCATGTCAGAAATCTTGTGACCAGATAATTTCCTGTGCTTTCTACCTGAGAACAAGGAGGGATTATGGAGATAGGGAGAGGCTGGAGATTAGGGGAGGTCTGTGTTTTTTCTAATCCATCAGAAATTAAGTAAACAGGACTGACATCATGTGCTTAGGAATTCAGAGCTGTGTTGTCATGTCAAAGAGGAAGGTTGGAGCACACTATAATTTTTGGCACATCAACAACTATTTTGTTGTAGTTACAGCATGTTTTAAGGGATAAATGTGCACGTATTCCAGAAATGTACTAAATATGTTTTTTCTTATTATGATTATTATTATTATGATTATTATTATTTTGCCTTGACATACATTTTAAATGGTTTCTATCCCATTTTGCAAGAAGGCAAAAGGGACCAGATCCCTTTTGTAATAGAAATGTGACTGTCTGTAATTCTTCCTACCCTCAAACTATAGAATTGGAGCTTTAAAGAGGATCTGTAGTCCTATAAACATATTTTAGGTGACTTGATTAATAGCATTATCCAGGTATTTATATTATAATAAAAACATTATGTATAAACTTTATAGCGAGCGCTACTTCAACAAAAATGTATTCAAATCATGTATAAAAGCCGCTAGAACACCAAAAAGGCAACCAACAAACCCTTCCAGAGAACTAAAGAGATAATAAAGGTGCAGCGCTGAGAATAGGAGCAATATTGTGCAAATGTCGACAAAAATTTAAATATACAATGTGAAAATTTGTTATATGGAGCACAATGTGAAATATAAAATTGTTAATCATCGCAATTCAATATAGTGTCCAGATCACAAGGAATGTGACATAGGAATCTTGCAGAGTCCTAATGGTGACAATATGTAATCCAGAGGTGAAGATAATTAAATAAGTAGAATGCGCACTCACCAGAAGTGCGTATTAAATACGCATGAAATAAGTTTCCTTTATCATCAGATACACCTAGGTCATCTGCATTCTGGTCAAGCTGCATTCACTATCATCCTTTGGTCATCTGTTATAACAGGGCTCCAGGGTTCATCAGAAAATCACAAACATCCGGGGTCCCCCTTTAGGGTAGGCACTGCGGAGGGTGGCGCTCGTAAAGAGAGCCCAATAAGGGACACCACATAGTGTGATACTGTATAGATGAACTTTATTCCAAATGTATGTATTATATTATAATAAAAACATTGTTTAGATAATGTAGTTTATAAGGATCTATATACGGCACATGAAGGAGGCTGTATTTTCTAATATAGAGAGAGAGAGAGAGACTGCTTTCTGGCTTTGGCTTGCTGACCCTTGTATCTCAGATCTAGCATAACAGACCCTATGGCGTCTCTAATAATACGAAACAACAAACAAGTTGACCTTTTTTTTTCACTCAAAGTAAAAAAATGTGGTCCACTTCAGTGTTTGCTAATATAATTAATATAATAATCATTGTTGTCATATTTCAATAAATACAGCCATCCCCTATGAATAAGTAGGAAGTGACAAAACACTTCAGAGCGAGGCTGTGCGGCGACCGGAAGTGACGCGAACCGGAATCGGAAGTGAAGCTGTAGCGTCTGAGATCAAAGGCTGGCAGTGCTGAGAGCACTGTTCCGGCTTTCCTCTCACAGAAAGCCTATACAAATAACATCTTTGGGCTTTATTATATATTTGCATTTTGTAAGTAGCACTCTACTGTGGCAATAAAACTGTTTAAATGGTACTGCACCATGTGGGGTTCTCTCGTTTTTTATCTTCTATATGAACTAATGTGAGTGGAGTATTGGAAGGAGGATTTTTTGCCTTGGAGATGGGGAACAGTTATCCTAGGATTCTAGTGCTGCAAGTTGAAGGGAAAATCATTTGATCTAACCCTTGGGAATATATTAACCAAAGCTCAGTGTGCCAACCATGAGAGCGAGAGGCAACACTGTTTGGTGAGTGCACACCTGAGAGGGGAGCACCACACATATATATAATTTATTTTTTGCACAGTTTTTTCACGTGCTGATTATTTGATGGACTGAATTAGTAGTTTTTTCTTGAAATAATATGAATTATTTATGATTTTTTTTCAAGTGGTGATTACTTGATAGACTGAATTATTTGGACTTTTATTTTTGAATTATTATTATT
Organism: Staurois parvus; assembly: GCF_062004578.1. Lineage (NCBI taxonomy): Eukaryota > Metazoa > Chordata > Amphibia > Anura > Ranidae > Staurois > Staurois parvus. The sequence continues at coordinate 5,277,762 of NW_028318250.1, read as the reverse complement.
TAGTTTATTATTCATTTTATATTATTAACATTAATAATAATATTATATATTTATTATTGACATATGATTAATATATTTTTTTGTGTGAGGATTTTTACATTGATAATTGATGCATGCACCACCGGAATATTTTTTCTTTCAAAAATATTTTTTTGCACATATTTCAATAAATACATTTAAAAATATACATTGGAATGAAACAAATATCAGCATTTCAGACTGTAGTCTCAAGATATAGCTACAATATATTCTTTAATATTATTCTCATCTAAGCCGCTAATGTTTAATTGTTGCTTGGTTTGTTACAAGGACTGATGTCCTTCTTGTCGCCCAGTGCAGCACTTCTAATGCTGGAATAATGTCCTCATTAATACAGCCGCCTGAGCCTAAAACAGTAACTTTGTGATATTGTATTCTAACTTTGATTTTGGCGCCCACCAGGGAGAGGATTAGAAGAAATAAATCTGCTAATTCTTCTAATATCCTTCAAAAACTGTGTGGTGCAGAGAAGACAAGTGATGCCAGGGATCATAATTGGAAGGAAATGGTTTGTCACTAGCAGATGGTCAAGGACCCTTGACAATATTTATAATTTTAACAATTAACTCAGCTACCAGGTACCTGCCAAATATAGTGTTGTGAAAACAGACTGGCCTTATGAATGCAGCTGTGGATTTGGTAATGTTTGAAGAAGAAATTTATGACAAGCAGAATGTTTATAAGTGCCTGTCAGTAATCCTTTCTTTATTATAATTCTTCCCATTATCATCCAGCCTGTTATTAATCAGTTAGAAGAAACCAGACCTGATTGGGAGTAAAAAGCAACCCCTGCATATAACCCTTATAAACATTTCTATATAATACAATATACAAAATATAATTCAGTAGTTCTATGGAGGTCAGGCATAAAATGTGCATAAACTATGACCAAAAAGCGTTTACACCAGCCAACAATACTCTCATACACCCTAGATTAACCAGTCTAACAAATTCTAAAATTGACAGACTGCCCAAGATACTCCAAAGAATTGGGACAGCTGCACTCTGTAGCCCCCCCCCCCCCTTCCTGGCAGGCCATTTTTTGCTACTCAGCACTGTGCTATTTCAACTGGTAATTGCATGGTCATGCAACGCTGTACCCAAACAAAATTTGTGTCCTTTTTTTCACACAAATAGAGCTTTTTTGGGTGGTATTTGATCACCACTGCATTGTTTTATTTTTTTTTCTAAAGAAAAAAGACCAAAAATCTTGAAAAAAACATTATATTTTCTACTTTCTGTTATAAAAAAAATATCCAGTAAACTAAGATTTAGTCATACATTTAGGCCAAAATGTTTTCTGCTACATGTCTCTGCTAAAAAAAAAAAATCCCAATACGTGTATATTAATTGGTTTGTGAGAAAGTTATAGCCTCTACAATCTCAGGTATACAGTACACTATATATTGTAATATATGTAGATTTTGCTTTCTGACTATCACATTTCTTGAGGTGCTAAAATGCCAGGGTGGTACAACACCCCCCCCCCCCCTCAAAGGAACCCTTTTTGGAAAGTATACACCCCAAGCAATTTTGCTGAGAAACATGTTGATTCCATGTAAGATTTTATTTTTTGCCACACATTTTTGGATATTGTTGGGATGATTTTTTTGTTGTTGTTGTCACTCTGTGATGATATATTGCTCACACGTACCATGGGTATATGTGGAATTCAAAGGCTTTAAAAGGGCATATTTCCTCATGTCACTTCCTCACTACCTATTACAATTTCAGAGGCCCTAAAATGCCAGGATAGTTCAAACCCCCCTCCCCCCCAAATAATCCCTTTTTGGAAAGTAGACACCCCGAGAAATTTGATAAGAGGCATGGTGAATATTTTTGCATATATAATTTTTTGTCACAAGGTTTTAAAAAAAAAGAAAAGAAAAAAATTTTCATTTTCTTTCTTCATTTTCCAAACCCTTGTGGCAAATGAGATCTGCAAAATACTCACCATACTCCTTAGCATATACCTTAAAGGGTCTACTTTCCAAAAAGGGGTGATTTGGGGGGTGCTCCTACTATCCTGGCATTTCAAAGCCAACATTAAAACGTATGCCACACATCATCTACTCATTTAGCCACTTGAATACCAAGGCTTTTCTGACACTTTTTGTTTTAATTTTCGGGTTCCCCGGTGGGACGGGAGAGCCCGAGAAAGACGTGGAAAGTGAGGGGAAGGGGGATGTCCCTTCCTGCTGCTTGTAAAAGCAATGCAGTGGCTAATTATCTTATAGGGTTGCTTTTACATGAAAGCCGACAAGCCAGCTGAAAAAAAAGGATACCAGGATGATGCCTTCAGCAACGCACCAGTATGTTGCTGGTCCTTTTTAGGCATATACTTTATGCAACAGCAGAGAAATGGGCACATAATAAATCGATCTGTGGACCAATGTGACCACAATTCATTCTTTTTTGTAATGCCCATATGTGACAGACCCAACCAGGACAGGGGCTTTTGAGGGGACTAGAAGCTAGTCTTCCACCCACTGGTTGTGGCCCATGGAGAGAGCAGATTATTCTCTAATGATGGACAACGACGTAATGAAGGCTGAGAGCGAGTCTTGGATTAATTCTCTGAGTAAACACAATAAAACTTCCCTTCTGGAGTGGATGGAAAGGTGTAATATTAATCTTGTATAGGGTAATGGTCAGAGAAAATATGGGGCCCTCCTGCAGACTGAATTGGAGAAACTCATCCACTTGAGACAGAAATATTTATCAATCTCCCTCAAGAAATCTATGAAGATAGATTAAATCCACTTTTTCAGACTGCTGGAATATTGTAAGAGTTTTGTCCTATGATGGACAGATTGTACAAATGAAAGCAGACACATGAAAGACAGCATGTGTAATGGACTTTGTGTATTCACAGGTGGGCTTGTTGCCAGGCTGTCTGCGGTGGACTCCCTGATCAGTCAAAGCATTGTCTAGGTACTTGGCTGTTGATTAGCCTACTGTTAATTAGATCACTGTTAGCTGTTGGCTGTACAGTTTAGTGTTTGCACTGTTCAGGATAATGTGATCAAGCTCTTGTCTAATCAGTGTGGGATGTTTATCCCAATGTGTAATATTTGTTTTTCCTGTTCATGTGGGGACTGCCCCTATTTCTGAGTGTATATAAACTTGTATTTCTGTTCCAGTTCCAGTTCTGTTCCAGTGTTCCAGTTTACATCTAAGCTAGTGTCGCCTGTAATGATTGCGCGCAATAAGGACATAAAAGCTGCAGGTGACAACCATCTTGTTTTCATGAGCCCAGTGATCTTACTCCCTCCCTCCTCCTGCAAACTATGGAATTTGTAGCTGTAACTTTTAACAAACTTCAAGAGCTCCTCTTATTATCTTCTTTATTTCTTTGTAACATCTTTTTCTGTAAACTTTTTATTTGCACCCTTTTGGCCTTTTCATTAATAAACCCTATTTTGAAAGGTGTTAAAACTGTCCCGAAGGTTTTTAATGCAAACTAAATGAATCCCTGTCTCTTGAAGAGTGCTACTGTATATGACAAATCTCTTAATATATCTGTCTGTGGTGACAGTGTGGGTACAGATGTTTATTGCTCACATTTGTTCTTGCTAACTTTGTGAAGGTTTGATAGGCCAAAGCTATCTGGCAGTATGGAGTTTAAAGGGTTAATTGCTGAATTAACTTAACCCAGTGACAATCGCTTTCAGCCTGCTGGCACATAGATTGTAGTCCCACAAGCTGGTTATTCTTCGTACATTGTACCTCTGAGAGTGGCACTTTATGTAAGTGACAGCATGGTTTGAGATTGGCTGGTCCTTTGTCATGAATTGGTGAGAAGGGCAGGGGTCGGACGCCATGTTCGCCACACCGCCTAGTCTTGGGTATGATGCCCAGCTATAATACCTTGGTCCTGTGTCCCAGCGGTGAGGAAGAAATTCTCTGACGGAAACACCCAATCGCAGTGAAAGGTGGTCTGTCACACCATGTTGAGGGTTAGGCCCAAAAAAAGTTTTCCATTCAAAAACTGTGATAGGTTTCCATGCAATTGTCTGGCAAGAGCTCAATTTGGGTGGGCGTTGATGTATTATTGTGTGTATAAATTGCTTTGGCCCACAATCAATTGATACAAATCTTCAGTGAAAAACAGAGGTGAGGCTAAAAACTAGTGTTGGCAGTGAATGGGGCTGGTCCTGCTAACACTGAGTTTTTGGGGACACTATACTAAGGGGGCACTAGTATAGTTCTGTTTGTGATCAATATGTTGATCTGTACAAACACTATACTGGTAATGGCAGTGAGTGCGATAATGTGCATAGTAGCATTGTACTACTCTGGGGGGGGGGGGGGTGATCAGGGTTTTTTTTTTAAAGATCATTGTACCTACAATGCAATGCTTACTTTGAACTGCCATAAATGGGTTAAGTTCATGACAGTTCAAAATACTAGTGGTCTGTGATTGGCTACAGCTAACATTGTGATCATGTGATCGCATAGAGCATAGCTATCACATAATCACAGGGTTCGGATTACTGCTGTGTCCGGTGGTCGGCGAGTGGGTATAAAGCATCCACCTTTATTGACACAGTTAAACATTCAAGTACAGCACCAGGACATCATGAGGCAATATGACACAGAAGTTTAATCCAACATAGTTTTACTTCAGAAAAATACGGTACAGAAAATGTTTTTCCAGTCTTTTAAAATGTAAGACAATGTCTCAAACTATGTCTCAAAGCTCTGCCTCTGCAATGAAAATGTAACTAACTAAACAAGCATAAAGGAGCAGAGAGTGACTAATTAAAGACTGTACTAACTACAGACAAACAGGAGAGGGTGAATGGAGGAACATACCAAAGACCAAAATAAACAGGTTGCTGTAGCAGTACACTCCTCACCTGGTATTCATGGTTAGGGCTGATTCACACAAGGACACAGTGCAGGAAAGGGGCGTTCTATGCACATTTCCTTCACAGCAGCACTTGATCTGCTGCAAGTGCCAATACATTATTAGCCACATCCCCAAACAGATCGCAAACGCAGTGTGTTTGCGAGCCCCAGATCGCATGGTACCACGATACCATAGGATTTGGTGCGGTGTATTTTTCAAACGTAGCGCATGCACTACTTTTTGTGTATTCTGGTGCTATTTGCAGCCTATTCAATTGAATGGGCTGCCAAATCGCACTGTAGGCCCTGGCTACTATATTAACCCCTAAGTGTTGAGCCCCACCTGAGTAGATCCAGTGTTGCCTGGGAAGGCGACATGCGCCTCCAGGTGGGGCCAATCCTATACAAGAAAGACAAAGAACTTCATGGGCCGGGTCTGTATCAATATTCATGCTGCCATCTGCATAGCTCCACACCTATTATCCAGAAGCTTCTCAAGCTTCTTGAATGCATAGGGAGCTATCAGGCTGCCAAAAGTTAAACATACTGAGCGGATCACTAGCAGAACACAGCAACACTGATTATAGTGTACAAGTTATGCTTTTACCTAACAATTACAACCACATGTTCTACAGTGTGACAATTAAATTTACCTATAAAGATACAAACTAAATGTATCCATCTAAACCTAGAACCTAACTAGGAGGGTGCTACAAATTATAACTAATGAGAAAAATCATCTAGCTTTCTTTTTACACTACCACAGTTATATTTCAATTAATTATATTAAATTATAAAAATGTTGTCAGTATGTTTGATTACTTAATTGTAAATAAGACGTAATATTATTTCACTGTTACCATGTCACAGCATCAGTAGGACTTATATATGAAAGTTTAAAGTCAACCGCCACAACATTTTTAATGCACCAGGCTGCTTCAGATTCCACCTCATTAAAGAGTATGTCAAGCCAAAAACTTTTACCTATAAATGTTAGTATCCAGTTATATTCTGTGTATCTAAGAAACAATCCAGACCTTTGACCACTGAGCTGGCCAGAACCAACTCTTGAGGGAGTCTATTCCACATTTTCACAGCTCTCACTGTGAAGAAACCTTTCCGTGTTTGGAGATTAAATTTATTTTCCTCCAGACGTAAAGAGTGCCCCCTTGTCCTCTGTGATGACCTCAGGGTGAATAGCTCTACACAGAGTTCACTATATGAACCACTGATGTATTTATACATGTTGATCATATCCCTCCTTAATCTGCTCTTCTCAAGAGAGAATAAATTTAGTTCCTCTAATCTTTCCTCATAGCTGATCTCTTCCATGCCTCATATCAGTTTAGTTGCCCTTCTCTGTACTTTCTCAAGTTCCCCAATGTTGTTTTTGTGAATTGGTGCCCAAAACTGAACTGCATATTCCAGATGAGGTATTACTAATGATTTGTACAGGGGTAAAATTATATCTCTCTCTCTGGAGTCTATACCTCTTTTGTACATCTGCTACAATACACTGCTTTTCCCCACTGTGCCAATACTGATGCAAAAAGCAGCACCATCAGTACACACATGTGAAGAAAGTGTTGTTGATACATCCCAAAGAAACCTGAATACCAGTTGAAGTATATGCCAGTTCATGTGCCCCCTTTTGCTGTTTTTGCTCTTGTACAGAGATAATATGGGCAGGAAAAAAAGGGATTTTGTTGCAATGTTCAACACCTACACTCTTCCCCTCATCCACCTTTATATAATGTGCCTAGCAGGGTGAATAAGTCGACTCAAATCAAGTAGCCTGGGCTATAGAAAGATTTGAAACAGGTGTATTTGCACTCATATGAAATGTGGCTGTTGCTTGTGCAGCCATTAACAACTATGACATCAGCTTTTCCATATTAAAGGAGAGCTTCTAAACAGCTACAGGTCTAAAGCACAATCGACAGCAGAAGCTATTATTGAAAGGGGATTTGTAGGATGGGATCTGAAAATGTCTTCTATTGATTTCCATTCCTTTTCAGCTGCGTAATCAGCTCGCTCATGACGGCCTTTATCTTTGCGAGGAAATGATTGATGTGCGATACAATAGTGGCTGCTCTCATCAAGCACCATCTCTGCTCCCTACAATGCGGGCCACTGAGGATGTCATACATCCACTTATCAGCCAGAAGACAGGAATACACAGTAACCAATTCACAGAAAATACACACAACATATATCTACTGTACATCAAAATCTTGAAATGCTGAGTTATAAATAGAAGGAAAATCGTGTTTCTGCAGAACTGTACTTGAGAGGCGACTGGTGTGCTACCTGTACCGAGATGAAATTATACCTTTACCATATAATTTCCATATAAAGCTGTCTTTCAGCAAATTACTCTGTTGAGGCTAAACTTCAAGTGCAATGTCCACCCGCACTATTAAAGAGCAACCAAAGCCGAAGAGTCCAAGTAAATTTTGTGGTGCTAACGCGTGATAACAGGCATTATATTTCATGATGAATGCATTGTGTTAAGGCATACTTTTGAAATCAATGGACTGCCATTGCCCCAAAATGTCCTAAAAAGCTGATGTGCCATAAAATTTTTAAACATCACACAAAACCACTCTATAGTGCATTGTGACACCCTGCAATGCAAGCATATTCCCGTGCATTGGGTGCTATTCAAAATGAATAGCTTCAGAACACAGCAACGCATGTAGGTACATTTTAGGATTAAGCATTATGCATACAGAAGTAAAGATTATCTACAGCAGTGGTTGTCAACCTGTGGGTCGCGACCCCTTTGGGGGTCGAACGACCCTTTCACAGGGGTCCCCTAAGACCATCAGAAAACACATATTTCTGATGTGTAAAGAGCAGCTACTGTGTAGAAAGCAGCTGCTGTGTTGAAAGCAGCTACTCTGTTAAAAGCAGCTACTGTGTTGAAAGCAGCAGTATTGGAGGTAAATTGACACTTCATGAATTATAATTACTGGGTAAATAATTTTATGGTTGGGGGTCACCACAACATGAGGAACTGTATTAAAGGGTCACGGCATTAGGAAGGTTGAGAACCACTGATCTACAGAAAAGGTTGTTTTGACCCTTCTTCGCCACTGGGCAGTGTATGGACTGCCAGAGGGTTTTGAAGTAAAATATTTTTGATGTCACAGACATGAGATGGAATACCCAGTTTTTGATTGTGTATATTCAGCACTCAGTAACTGTTCCCATTGTTCCCTGAAAAATATAGGATGTCAGCTCCCAGTAGGACTGTCAGTATCTATTAAGTTTTTCTGTCACTGCCTGCAATACACCTACAGATGAGGACACCTTGGGTTTCTCCTCTATGGTTGTAGGCAGTTTAATATGAGTCCAATCTGAGATCCCTGTTCATTATAAAATGAAAGCATTGAACAAACATGCAAAATGATGGTGCTTTCTATTTTTTCCAACTGGAACGAAATCTGCAACTTTCTGTGGGGAGGCTGCTTGTTCGAATCACGTCGGTGTCACCACTGAAAGTAGAGCTTTTAAAATACATCAACAAAGAATCGGCTCATCTGTATATGGTTTAGTGAACAATACAATATATATTGGTTCACACAGTAAAGATACAAGGTGTGACAAAAGGTAAACAGGACAGGACATTTTCTTCAGCCTTACGCCATACCTGGGGCACAAGAGATGGGAAAATTCCTATCTATTTTGGAATGCAAATATGTCAATGTATTTGGACATTGTCCATAGTGGGAGTATGCAAAGGAAAGTGTAGCCTGGTGTGTGGTGAGAATAAAACACACAGAGGCAGAGTGCTTTGTACAGAATATATTTAAAGCATTCCAACAGAGTACAATCAGGCCCAATGCCACTTACAAGACTCACAGCAGAGATTCCATGCATTGATCAATGCTGACAGCGTCTGCAGGGAGGGGTGGAAGTGCGGCCAGACCGTTCCAACCCAGTAGGGAAGGTAGACATAGTCCCCGCACTTTCCCTAGTGCTAAGCACTTTTCCTGACAGCCGGGGAACCCGTCCCTACTCTAGACACTTCTCAAATCAGGGGACCAGAGGCTTAAATAAACTCTGCGCTACCCAAGGTTGCCACAGAGGTCACAGCTGACTCCAGGTGACCAAGGAAATCATAAAGGAACCTATATTCCTTTCCCTTCTGTCTTGCCGCTCTGGTTAGGTGCCACCTACAGTGGAGTGTACAGACTGCACCTGCCAACAAGTAATCCATCAATTGGGGAATAATATTTTTTTACATGAGATGAGAGCAGTACATCCTTCTCATCAAATAGATATGAAAACAACAGTTGGGAATCATGAAACCAAAATGAAAATAAGAGAAGTTGAGCAGAACTCAAAATGTCCAATAAAATTATGTGCGTGAATATATTCCACATCCACCACACTGATACTGTATGCTCTACCTAGCCTTTGTGCAAAGCAGGACACCAGTCCATCTAGCTTCAGCCTTCAAATTATCGGCATCACAGCTGTAACAAAGGAATCGGGATTCTGGTGACATTATTGACCTAATATGGACACATGGCCATATTTCATCAATGATGTTGTCCAAATATAGTTATGTGGTCTTTTTAGGTCAATGATGTCACCAAGGTCCAGCAACTTCAGCTGGTATACTGCTATTATGTAACAGTTTTTCACAGTCTCAGTACCAACCTCTCCCCACTGCAGTGTTACTACTACCACCTCACCTGTAAGCCCAGCTCTCACCTCATGCCTGCAAAAACTCTCCCATCAACACTGCACCTGCATCCTCTCTCAAGACTGCGCCTGCACATGCACAACTACCACAGCTTTGCGCCACACTTCATCACAGTGGTGAAGTGTGTGCTGTGCACATGAGCCCCAAGGGGATGGGGCCCACTGTGCTCTGACACACAATACACCCATGGAGGGGAATTGTGACTTAAAAAAAATGCTGGCCAAGCAACGTATCACATGCTTAGGCACTGCAACTGCACTTGACACTGTCTGTGTCCCCAGTGCCTTGTTTCTGCTACCCGTGTCCTCGCTGCCTGTGTTTTACTGCCTGTGTCTCTGCTGTTGTTGTTGGGGGTCTGCAGGTGGCTGTCAAATCTGTGGGTGGGTTCAGCATAACAAGGGGCAGAACACTGATGAGATTCTGAACTTGGGAAGAAGGAAATCTCACAAGCTGCTGTGTTCTGTCTGTTAGAGGGTGGGGGATTGTGGTAGGCTGACTGTATAGAGAGACAAACTGAATGTGCCGAGGGACAGAATAATTGGGGAGAGGGGGTGCTGAGGGACATATTGACCTGGGGAGGATGATTGTACTGGAGGACAGGCTGAGCTTGGCAGGGAGGGGAGGGGGAGATTGTAGTGGGAACAGAGTTAGTGTGTTCCAAGTACAATTCCCCCCAGGTTAGTCTGTCCTCCAGCACAATCATCCACCCCAGGTCAGTCTGTCCCCCAGTACATTCAGTCTGTCCCCCAGTACATTCAGTCTGTCCCCCAGCACAATGATCCCCCCAGGTCAGTCTTTCCCCCAGTACAGTAAGTCTGTCCCTCAGTACAATTCCTTCCCGGCAGACTGACCTTGGGGGATTGTAATGAGGGGGCAGATTGACCTATGGAGATTGTAATGGGTAACAGATTAACTAAATGTACAGGGGGCAGACTGTCCTGGGTGGGATTGTACTGGGGAACAGACTGACCTGGGGGAATTGAACTGGGGGACAGACAAATTCTTTGTGGGAGGGATTCCTCCATCCACCTTATTTGCTTGGATGGAGGAATCTGTTCATTCTGGAGATTTAACAAGAAAAAAATTAACCATTTATGGCCAGCTTAACAGATTCCTGCGTTATGCTGCACATTATATACCCCTGCACTGTACATACTACTGTATATCATGCAATACAGACTCCTGCACTATATACACTATGTTGTACATTACACACTTCTGCACTATATTGTATATTACAGACTCTTGCAAATTGTACACTATAATATACATTACCCACTCCTGCCATATAATATACTGTATACTGGATTGTAGTATGCCTAGTCCTGCACTATACTGTATAAACTATATTTTCCATTACAGACTCCTGCATTACATACACTATATTGTACATTACAGACTCCTGCATTACATACACTATATTGTACATTATATACTTCTTTTTTTTTTTTTTACATTTTATCTCTTCCATCCATTAAAATTTCGACATAACTTATTCCAATATTTTACCCAGCATACAAAAACAAAATACGAACTCTCCCTTCCCCCCTCCCTATCCCACCCCTATCCTTCCCCTCCCTCGTCCCCCACCTCCACCTCTCAGCAACATTTCTCTCTCTTTTTGGAATCCTGGATTATATACTTCTGACCAAAGTGTTCATTGTCTCAACAGTTGCTGGTTGATAAGCAGTCCCTGACTATTTTAATGTAGTTCTTCTTTAAGGTAGGCTCAGACAGAGTGTTAGCTATCTGTTTATTTTCAGTGTGCACAAAATCATAATGTAATGTAATGGAAAAGTTTGATTTTTAATAAAATGATTGTGCTGAGGTTTATACATGTTTGTGAGACTCTTACTTATGGCACAAAATATAAACATATTTTATGGGTACAAGAAGACTTTTGTTTTATTTAACCACTTCAATACCGGGCACTTTTACCCTTTCCTGCCCAGGCCAATTTTCAGCTTTCAGCATTGTTGCATTTGAATGACTATGACATGGTCATGCAACACTGTACCCATAAAAAAAGTTAACATTTTTTTCATGCAAATAGAGCTTTAGTTTGGTGGTATTGAATCACCACTGAGTTTTTTATGTTTTGCGAAATAAAGTTTTTCTTAATTTCTGTTATAATATTTTGGAAATACCCCAAATTAGTGTATATTATTTAGTCTGTAGGAAAGTTATAAAGTCCACAAACTATGGTATATATAACTGACAATCGATCAATCCTGATGTACTGACAGCCAATCTAATTTCTTGAGGCCTGAAAACACCAGGATAGTACAAAGACCCCCCCCCCCCCCCCAATGACCCATTTTTGGAAAATAGACAGTTCAAGGTATTTAGTAGAAAGTATGGCAAGTTTTTTTTTATTTATTTTTTTTACATATTGTCACCAGTCCTTTACAGTGTTATCATATAATTGGTGTGGCGGTGATCAGGGACACTGACTGGTGACAGTATGTAAAAAAAAAAGAATAAAAAATAATAATAATTTAATTTAAATTTTTTCAATTTACTCTAATATTTATTCTTTTTTATTACTTTTTACAATTTGTTTCAACACACTGGGACCAGAGCAACTCAATGTTACCTTAGTAACATTGTGCTACTCTGGGCAAGTGATCAGAATTTTTTTTTTTTTACACATTATGATTGCTAATACCAATGTATTTCGTTGATATTAGCAACCATTTTTACTGAATGAAACTGGTTCATTCAGTCTTTTGTATGATTAGCTGTGACTGGGCAAAGCTCATCACATGGTACATATGGGCTGTGATTGGCCCTGTCTGTACCATGTGACCGCTGTGACCAATCACAGCTAACAATACAACTGAGTACAAGGATGGCATGAAAGCAAGACATTCATTGCATACAATTGTCATGTGATCTGCTGTGACTGGTCACAACAGTCATATGACACTGGCAGCGGGCTGGTGTAATGATCTGTCATCGGCTGTGTTCCACGGACACAGCCGGTGACAGCTTGTGCCGCTGTGCGGCTTCGAGGTTCTTTGAGTGGCACCTTCTAACAGGACATCATATGACACCCACTCAGAAGGGCGAGTGTTAACTATGCTCCTTTAGGCCGCTTGCACTGTTAACACAAACTGTTCACCACGGTGTGCACTGATTTCATAAAATGCTCCTGCTTTATCACCTGTATCCCCTCTTTCATGCTTCCTCCTAAACTCACTCCATGCTACCACTGCCCCTCTACTTTCATCCTAGGCCTGCAGAAAGTTTACTTGCCAATTCTAAAACAGTAGGGTTGCCACAGGTGAGGTGCACTGCTTTGGCCAATCACAGCGCATGATGAGGTCACGGGGATTGGGGTGGCTCAACCCCCTTGTGATGTCATCACTGTATCTGTCATCCCGGTACAGCTGCCAGCTTGGGCATCGTGATAGACATTAGATCTACTTTACTCTACGGGGTACTTTTTTATTTTTGTTTTTAATAAAGGACTTGTCAAAGACTGTCTCTTATCACTTTTAGACTACACTTTTTTTTTGTGAATGGATAGAGGTACCATGTACCCCATACTCATTCACATGGGGGGGTGGGCCAGGATCTGGGGCCCCAGATTCCAATAAACCCCCACCTGCAGACCGCCACAAGCACTGGCCATGGCTGTGGGGAAGAGGCCCTTGTCCCCATCATCAAAGCACCCCCTGATGTTGAGAGCATGTGGATTGGTATGGTTCAGGGGGCGTCACTCGCTCATCCCCCCCCCCTTTCCTGACCTGCCAAGCTGCATGCTCGAATAAGGATCTGGTATGTATTTTGTGGGGGAACCCCACACCATTTTTTTTTAAATTGTGCCATGGGGGTTTCCCTCAAAATCCATACCAGACCTGAAGGGCTTGGTATGAATGGAGGGGGGGACCACACACTGTTTTTTTTTTTTGTTTTTTTTTTACTTGCCAGGCAATGCCGGCAATTCTTTTGGGAATCTCACTGACAGCTGAAACATTAAAGAATGTCTTCACTACTAAAATACTGCATGACTTAATAATATGACTCATGTGGTATTTTAGTAGTTGCACAGAATCTTACCACATACTCAGATACTTACTGAATTGTCCCTGTTCAAGGTTCGTGGTCAAAATTTCTGTAGGTTAAAATTTTCGACCGCGAACTGAACAGGGGGGTGTTCAGCCCATCACTGTAAAACAGCACACTCATTCTAGTACAGGGCTTGAAAAAGCTGCTCGCCCGCTCGCCAAATGCGAGGGAAAATCCTTGTGTGGCGAGCACAGATGGAGCGGCTCCACCTGCGCTCTAAGCGGAGTTCCAGTTTCCGACTTCCGGTTTCCCACTACCGGCTTCTTCGGCACTGGCAGCGCCGCTGAGGGTACAGGTGCAGGAGAGGTCTGCTCTTCTCCGCTGAGAGGAGACACCCTCTACACCACCGTGGGGGGACTTGAGGAGAGGACCGCTCTCCCACGCTGCGGGGGACACGAGGAGAGGCCCGCTCTCCTCCGCCTTGGGGGACATAAGGCCCGCTCTCCACCACCTTGGGGGACACGAGGTTTGCTCTCCACCACCTTGGGGTACACGAGGCCCGCTCTACACCGCCTTGGGGGACACGAGGCCTGCTCTCCACCACCTTGGGGGACATGAGGCCCGCTCTACACCGCCTTGGGGGACACGAGGCCCGCTCTACACTGCCTTGGAACAGGCCAGGGGGTGGGGTTGGAGGCGGACCTGGGCAAGGTTGGGTGGGGCAACTGGTGGAGAGTAAGATTTGCACCTGGCTAGTAGGTCTAGACTGGAAATTTTAAGCCCTGTTCTAGTACATAGAATGTATGATATCAAAAGAAAAAAGAACACGTTAACCACTAACTGTAGACATATGGCCCCGAGTTGAAGTGGTTATGCCAGGATCATGGCTACAAAGCAGCTGGAAGGCCTGGTACTAATGCGCAACCACTCAGGTCGCATTCCTTGTTAAGAATGGAAGGAAACTGAAGTTCTTGCCCCTCTTCTGTGAAGGCAGAAGATGAAGATTTTGTCATTTATTATTCTATATTTACAAGCCTTTACCAGCATATACAGAATCTGATCAAATTGATCTTGGGCTGATCGGATGCTTTGGAGGTCAGAGGAGAGATATGGGGTCAACAAGAGTACTTGTCACAACCCTTGATATCACAAGGGATGTTGTTCATCTTTTGTGATAGCAATAAATTTGATCAAAATAAATAAATACAAAATAATAAAATTATAAAAATACAGTGTAAAAGAAAAAATAAATTTAAATAAATAAATAATAAACTTAAGAAAAAAATGTAACTGTAAATGTAACTCTAAACTGGTAAACTGTAAAGGCTTTTAAAGCATCACCTATGGATAATTTAATGTATCATAGTTTGTCACCAGTGGTGTATTCAGGTTTTGTGCTGCCCTAGGCAACACAAAAATCAGACCCCCCCCCCCCCCACGGAGAGAGTCTGACACCAACCAATAACACCCCCCCCCCCCCCCCACAGAGAGAGAGAACTTGACATTGACCAACAACATCCCTGCCCCCCCCCCCCCCCTTGAGAGAGCTTTCTGATATCATCCCCCCAACAGCAAGAGAGAGACCTTCACAGCTCCAGACATCCCCAGGAACGAGAGTCAAGCAGCTCACAGCATCTCTAGGATCCTACCTTGCCCCCTTACCGCATGTGTCCCTTCTTTTGCCCCTTCTTCCAAGGGTCGGTGCTACCCCCCTGAAAAATGCCACCCTAGGCAAATGCCTTGTTTGCCTTGTGGTAAATACTCCCCTGATTACCACCCCCTACCTCCTCCAAGAGCTGCTGATCTCCAGGCAGCAGGAAATGTGGGTAGGGGGTGGTAATCATACTGTGTGTGCTTGTGCAGGTAGTCCCATATGATCTATCAGTGATAGTGTCTCATGTGCTGCAGGGACAACATGAGAGAGAGCCCAGAGAACACAACACAGCTCACCTCCTCCTGGCTCTTTCCTCTCTGCCACTAATCCTCTCTCTGCTGCAGGCTGTCCACTTGTCTTGGATCTGAGTGCGGGCACGGGAATGAGCTCAGCAGCCACTCAGGAACACCAGGGCACCCCCTCGATCCAGCCAGGTCTGTATCTCCCTCCAGCAACAGAAAGCTGGCGGGAGGGAGAGGGGAAGAAACCAGCTTTCAGCTGCTGGAAGGAGAGATATACAGGGTATCATTCTGCAACTGCTCTCCCCCACCACACCAATCCTCCTGCTGGAGAACCAGTGATATCCCCTCAGTTGGTGGCCCTGCATAACTCAGCCTGCTCACCAGGTCCTTTCTTCCGGGGCCCGTTGCTGCCCCCGTAAAAATTGCTGCCCTGGGCAAATGCCTTGTTTCCCTCGTGGTAACTACACCGCTGTTTGTCACCATTCCACAGACGTGCACATTTTTAAAGCATGACATGTTTGGTATCAATGTACTCAGTATAACATCATCCTTTATAGTTTACAAAAAAAGTGGGTATTAAATTGTGTTTGTGTTCATTAAAATTCATCAAATATATATTTTCCAAAAAAAACTGTGTTTGAGAAACCATTGTCCAAATATGTCACAAAAAAATTACAACACTCATAAAAACAAATTTAAAAAAATTTGGTACAGGAGGTTGCAGAAGAAGCTGTACAACTTACCTTTTTTCCTTTCTTCAGCAGGGTTCCACCAGCAGTGTGACCATTGCCTTGCAGCCCCCTATCTAAGTTGATCATGACTGTGGTCGCACACTCGCCCCCCACCACATGCAATAAAGAGTTAATAGCCCTGCATTGTACTTGATAGTGCCAGGGGATCACCTAGAGACTGGAACTTCAGGTTAAAAAGGACAGTTCCAGAGCTAGGATTCAGATAAGATTAGGCATCCTCTTCCTGTGCACCCTAGACTTAACGAACATTTAACCCTTTGCAGCTTAGGGGGGCTTTAAAAATTTCTAAATGTTAAAATAAAACTAAAATAAAATTAAGACAAAATTATTGTTTTCCTTTCATTTAATAAAAATTCTAAATTTATATTTGTTTTTGCCCTTAGATACCTTCAACTATTGATGTTTATATGTAAGCGTTATCATTTTTGTTGTGAAGAGCAGGAACAAGTTTATTTTCTGTATTACATAATTATGTTTACTTTGATGGCGGGTACAGCTTATGCTATTATTATACATTTAAAACAACTTTTAATGATTAAAGTTCTCCACTTAACTACAAATTACTTCCAATTAAAATCCCAGCGGCGAACAATAAAATCCAAATGTCAAGATAAGCATGGTAATTCTCTAAATTATGATTTATATGATGTGATTCCTTACAATAACTAGAAAAAGTGTGTTCATTCCAGAATGAGTGGGGTGGTAAGAGCATGGGGTAGGGGTTTTCAAAAGCAATGATGGTAGCAGGAGGAGGGGGGAAGAATTGGGTTTAGAGGCATTGAGTGTAAAGAGCGTGCGATACCAGAATGTAGAAGAAGTGGCATAGAGTAATTGTTGTGTGAGAGAGGAGATAAAAGCGTGGTAGTGAAGATTGGTGCACAGCTGTGGCAGTTGGGGGGGGCGTTAATGGACACGTTTGTGGTGACAAGAGCATAGGGGTGAGGACTTTCAGGAGTAGTGGAGCTGGGGGAGAATACGATTCAGGAACTTTGGGTATAAAGGGGGGAAGTGGACACTTTCAGCAGGCCTAGAGTGAAAGTAGAGGGAGAAAGCATGACAGAGGTGATACAGGCATGGTGGTGAAGGGTGGTGCGCAGCTATGATAGTTAGAACAAGGGAAGTCCAGAAGCATTGTTGAGGCAGTTTTCAGGTGCGATGTTAAGGGTGGGTGCTATGTGCAGGTAAAAAATGAGAGATGGAACTAAAGGTGAGGTAGTTGTAATGAAGCCGCAATGAGGAGGATTGTAGGAGCAGAAATGGGTTAGAACATATTGATGCAAAGTTGGGGGGGGGGGCATTCATGAAGTTCAGTGAAAAACATACACAGGTAGAGTTATTAGAGGAGGGTACAGTGGTGAGAGAAGGGAGAAAGCACACATGCTGGTGAAACAAGGAGCATTCAGGTGTAATGTTGGGACTGGGGGAATGGGGTATGGTGGATATAGAGCAAATGGTGAGAGCAGGGGCGGATTGACCATTTGGGAACTCGGGCACTGCCCGAGGGCCCAGGGTCAGTAGGGGGCCCCCTGAGATACCTCTGGTACCCTTTATAGGCTTTTTTGGGTGTGGTTTGAGTGTGGGCAAGGACACAGGGGCCCCATAATCCCCTATTGCCCGGGGAGCCCCATGAGTTGTCAGTCCACCCCTGGGTGAGAGAGAGGCTTGCAGGAGCAGTGGTGGCAGGGGTGATGACATAAGAGCAGGGGCAGTGTAAAGGTTCATTGGTGGGACCAGAGGAGGATATATGTGCAGGCACTGAGTAAGATTTTTTGGGTGGAACAGGTTCATTAGGGAAAGCTGAGAAAGGGGAATGTAGTTATTAGGTTTTTGTGGCAGATGTAGTGGTGAGAAAGAGACAGGTCACATAGGTGTGGAGTGGATGGAAACATGACCAGGTGCAGTGGTGGGTGTAGGTGTAGAGAGTGGTGAGAGAAGGGAGAGTACAGGTACAGTACATACTGAGAAAAAGGGAGGCTGTAGGTATAATGGGTGCTGGCAAAAAGAGGAAGGGAGTTGCAGGCACAGTGGGTGTTAAGAGACAGTTATCTGCAGGTGTTTTGGGTGCTGAGAGAAGATAAATGCAAGTAAGTGTGGAGAGAAGGGGTTCTGCTAGAACAGTGGTTAGTAAGAGAAGGGGGTCTAGAAGAGTGGTGGATGCTGAGAAGTCAGGATGCAACATGGTAGGTGCTGAGAGAAGCGATATTTTAGGTGTGGTGCGTGGTGACAGAATGGGTAATGCATGTGCAGTGTATGTTGAAAGGGGGAGCTACAAGCATGTTGAGGACAGATACATATACAAAGGTGCAGCGTTAATATATAAACAAAAATAATTATGTGAATATCCAATATTTAAATCATAAAGTCCAAAGGATATTGCAGTGTCCAACAATAATGTGAAAATCAATGGTGATCAGCGATGTGAAGTGACATCTGTGACAATCCTCCACCACTATGCACTCACTCACAAGAAATAAACAGGCTCTGTATAGAAATCCTTCCAAGCGATGTGTCTTATCCACTGCAGGAAATGGAAAGATACCCCAATGACCTCCACTGTGAAATGGGTTCTAAATTGGCATTCCTGGAAATGGACCTCCAGTACACCGATCAGTAATAGATCCAAATATGGCACATCCTGAAAAGAGTGGCTGTAACTGAGGCATCACACCAAATGGCTCATTGTGCTAAACAATGTTGACATCGTACAGAACTTCTGACCATCACACACTCCTCTAACATCATCAATATGTATCACCTAGAGCCCAGGAGGCTGGCAAAAGTCTGGTTGATTTGTTTTATAAACAAGTCAGCTGCATTATTTTTTCACCTCCTTCGCCTGCTATCAAAGCCTGCAGCAGCAGCAGACCCCCGGCAGTTGAGTGTGGAGGGTGTGGTTTTTTGGCACTATGTTGGGGACTGAGAATAGATGGGCAGCAGTTGTTGAGACACAGTGAATGGCTGCTGAGAGAAAGTGGGGTGCAGGATCAGTGGGTAGTGAGAGGAGAGGAGATGCTTGACCAAGATGCTGAAAGAAGAAGGCTGCAGAATCCATGAGTTCTGAGAGAAGAAGGTGTACTGGCATTGTGGGTGCTAAGATAAGTAAGGGGTCTGTAGCTGTAGTGGCTGCTGTGAGTAGGTTGTTGTCAGCGCAATAGATGGTGAGAGAAGATAGGTTCTGGCACATTGGGTACTAAGAGAAGTGCCGATGCATTGGTTGGTAAAAAGGGGAACTGCGGGCATGGCGTCTCGGCACATTGGACATTGAGAGGGGGTGGCAAGTGAAAGAGGGTATGCAGGTTTGCTGGGTGCTGAGAAAAGAGTGACTTTAGAATTGGTAGGTGCAGGAATGGTTGGCTGGTTGGTGGGGCATGATATAATTGGTTGAGATTGCTTTGGGGCATAAAGTGACAGTGGTGAGTAGTGAGGGGCTGGCTGACATTGCAGAATAGGGGTTCAGTGATAATGGGATGCTGGCTGACATTGCAGAAGGGTTTTTTATGTGATTATGGGAAAGAGCTGGCTGACATTGTTGGGGGGTAGAGAACTGGGTCATAGAGGGGGGATGTCTGACAGTGCAGAAGGAGGGGTTGAGTGAAAATTAGGGGCTAGTTAACATTGCAGGAGAGGGGGTTTGGGGGATAGTGAGAGGGCTGTCTGATATTGCAGGAGGTGGTTGGATGATACTTCAGGGGAGGCACTAAGCATCAACAACAGAGATGCTGTTGTAGGAGAGTTTCCTACCCACAGAGAACCCACCCTTCTCCTTGTTGGCATTGCTAAGATGATGCCAGAAGTGATGACAGACTGCCTCAGAGCTTCTCTGTTGCCTCAGATCTCTTCCTCAGCCTGCTCTCTGAGTCCTGACTACACTGTCTAATCTGTCATGTAATTGCTAACTGGCAGCAATGTATGAAGCAATGTTAGAAGGAGAGGTGCGGGTTGTGTGCAGGGAGGGAGTGCAGCAGTTGGAATGATGTCCCTATTTCTGACTATTACTAGAGTATTGTGACAGAGCAGAGTGGTCAGATTTAATCATTTTTAACCAAAACTTTATTTAAATCTGAGGTGCTTTTAGGAATGTCTGGGGCTTTTAAAAATGAAAGGGGCGTTATGGCGACTTAAATGTTTCCTGTTTTTAACATTGCATTGTTTATCTCTTCCTCACCTCCCTGCCTGTCTCCAGCACTGCACCCAGGGACTAGCAGGGAGGAGAGTGACCTTGCAGTATAATGAGTACTGATTGGGTGCTCATCAGGAAAGGGGAGTGTTTGAACATGTTTAAAATAATAATTTTAGGCCTGAAGATCACACAAAACCCCCAAAACATTATATATTTTCTGAAAGCAGAGGCCCTAGAGAATAAAATAGTGGTAGTTCCAATTTTGTATGTTACACAATATTACCAGAAAGGTCTAGGAAATGCAAACGTTCAGTAAAAAATACACTTATGTTAATTTTAGGGCACAAAAAAAGCAATATATTACAAAAGTTTTTGGTAAAATATAAAAGATGAGGTTGCACCGAGTAAATAGATATCCAACATGTCAAACCTTAAATTTGCATGCACTCGCGAAATGCCTACAAACTTTAGTACCCTATATTTTCTATAAGCACTTTTAAAGCCCTGTATAGGTCAGTTTAGCGTTACGGAGCAGGTCTAGTACTAGAATTATTGATGTTATTCTGGCTTGTGTGGCAATATGTAACATGTATCGCAATCAACGTTTTCATGTGTAGGTGCCCCAGCATGTGCTCTTACATTTGTATGTGCGTACATATGTGTGAGTGGCCTCAAGATTTTTTTTTTTTTTTTTGGGGGGGGGGGGGGTTATGTGCTTGGGTGTAACTTTTATTGTGTACGATTACAAAAAAATTATTTACTTAACTTTTTTTTTCCATCACACAGGGGACAAAAAGGTCCTTATGTGATAATTTTTGGTGACAGGTTCTCTTTATTGAGACATCCTGGATGTCTCCCCTGTACTCCACTGCATGTAATGCAGTGCACATCGCACTACATAACATTCTTTCATGACCTCGATGGTAGGGAAATCTGTCAACGGGGACCCAGAAGTGATGTCATGATGTCACTTCCGGATCAGGACAAGAAGGGGAATAAAGCAGATGTATCTGCTCTCCTCCCTCCCCTATACTAGCACCTGCTGAACCAGTCCAGTGCCCATAGATGGGAAAGCAGAGCCCAGGACACATATCAGGCAGGGGGGAGGTTCATGCATGTGGGGGGCGGAGGCTGGCACTGTAGTGGGCTTTGTGGAAGCAATCAGGCGGCAGTGCAGATGCCTTAATGCTTCCATCTGACAGGTAAAAAAAAATGACCTGCCTGGCCCCCGGAACTACATGTCCTGGGTGTCGGGCAATATAAATTGAACATCCCTGTGAGGTGCAGGCTGTTGTGTGGCTCAGGGGCAGACTGTTGTGGGGCTTATGGGGGAAGCTGCTGGGGGGTTCATGAGCTGGCTATTTTGGGGCTCTGTGGCAGGCTATTGTGGGGCTCATGAGCAAGCTATTGTGGGGCTCAGGAGCAGGTTGTTGTGGGTCTCAGGAGTAGACTGTTGTGGGACTCAGGTGCAGGCTATTGGACAGCCCAGGAGCAGACTGCTGTGGGAATCAGTGGCAGGCTGTTGTGGGGCTCAGTGGCAGGCTGTTGTAGGGCTCAGTGGCAGGCTGTTGTAGGGCTCAGTGACAGGCTGTTGTGGGGCTCAGTGGCAGACTGTTGTAGGGCTCAGTGGCAGGCTGTTGTGGCACTCAGTGGCACGCTGTTGTGGGGCTCAGTGGCAGGCTGTTGTGGGGCTCAGTGGCAGGCTGTTGTAGGGCTCAGTGGCAGGCTGTTGTAGGGCTCAGTGGCAGGCTGTTGTAGGGCTCAGTGGCAGGCTGTTGTGGGGCTCAGTGGCAGGCTGTTGTGGCGCTCAGTGGCAGGCTGTTGTGGGGCTCAGTGGCAGGCTGTTGTGGGGCTCAGTGGCAGCCTGTTGTGGAGCTCAGTGGCAGGCTGTTGTAGGGCTCAGTGGCAGGCTGTTGTGGGGCTCAGTTGCAGGCTGCTGCTGCTGTTATGCTCCTCTCCTCCTTCAAGCAAGACAGAGTGCAGAATCCTCGGGGACTAGTAGGTGCAAAAATTGTATCCAAGGGAGGAGATCTGCAGGGTAGTGTTGAAAGCAAGAGGAGAGGCCTAGGAAAAATATGTCATACATCCCAGGAGTCTTCAGGAGGGTACGAGAGGTTTTCTCAGCTAATCACACCCCCTGCCTGCATTCCTGAGCTAAGGGCAGATGGAGTCTAGGAAGTAAATGCTGCATGAATTGTCAGTCCTTACTCAAGATGGTCACAGCCAGACATGCTAGGGGGTGTTTTTCAAAGTAATTTCTGGACAAAATAAAGCATGCAGACATGATGGATAGGTGAGTTTGCTTTGAATATTAAACATAAATTAAACAGTGTTTTTGGTTTGTGGTGTTCAGATGCTGGGTAGTTCCGCTTTAATGCAAGGAACAGTTTTGCCTCAAGAGGCAGTTTTCCTGGGGTTTTGGAAGCAAAGTTATATTATTTTATTAACTCACTTGTAAAGTGCCAGCATAATCTGCAGAATTTTGACAGACAAAATTGATCCTTGCCTCATTATTGGTCAGTGGGGCCATCCCTTAAGTAATGAACCAATAGTAAAGAGGTAGAATGAGGTGGAGGCAGGTTCTCAAGCCAGGAAGCATAGACATGACCAAAAACACTGAAAATAAACCTAATATGAAGGCACCCTTGAATTCGCCTTAAAGTGTAAATTACCGGTAGCAACATTTTACAAAAAGAATGCTATGCAGTTCCAGCCCCCTAAATTTTACATACCAGTGCTACTCTTTTTCAAATGCTGCAACTGCTTCCTATTATATATGCAGCTCTGGGGGTCTCTCTGCAGAAATTGCTGGACCCTCGATCCCCTTCCATCCTGTTGTTTGCAGGACATGCTAGATACTAATTGTGTGCCCCATAGCCACCACTCCAGCCTGAATAAACTTCTCTTATGCGCAGTGTGCTAGCTCCTCCTCTAGCTGCAGTGGCTGTAGTTCTGTACTTTGCAGACTGAACCATGAACACTGCTTACTGTCAGCTAACACAGAAAGCACAGAAATTATCCACTGACAAGACTTCTGGCAGGATCTACTGGTGTTTTTTTGCACCTTTCGTTTGGATTTAACTGCTTTCAATGACATATTTGACAAACCAAAGGAGAACAAATAAGAGAAGTTTATTATTAAGGATAACATACATTTTATTTAAACTAATTGAATTTGAAAATCAAAAGCAATATATTTGTTCTACGTTCTGAAGCTATGCTTTGTACTAAACATTTTAAGAGCTGATAATGAACTAGTATTATATATTAACATATTAACATTTTTGAATCAATGAAGTGAATTAAAAAAAACCACCCTATTTAAAATAATATTGCAATTTATTAACACTACACCAAAAAAAAAAAACAATGTTCCATAATAATTTTATCTATCAAAATATTCCAGAAAAATGGAACATTTTAAGAGCTGATAATGAGCTAGTAGTACATATTAACATATTAAAATGTTTTAATCAATGAATTGAATAAAACAAATCCACCATATTTAAAATAATATTGCAACTTATTAACACCACACCAAAAAAAACAATGTTCCATAATCATGTAATAATTTTATCTATCAAAATATTCCAGAAAAATGGTTGTACACTTCAGACAATCGGTAATGAAAGGGTTAAATCTGCAGCTTATTCAAGATTTTGATGCATAGATCGCTTGCTCTGTCTGTAAAAGACAGTTAATTAGACTCACTCATTACTGTATGTATCTTCTCACTGTAGAACACTGTTCCTTAATGAAAACGAGACGTTATTCACAGCGAACAGCAATGTCTGGATCATTTTTTTTTCTTTTTATTATTATTTGCTTGGCTGCAGTTTATCAACAGATTAATTAAAAACAAACTCATACAGCGCCTGACTGTTTATTTTAATTACATTGGAAGAAAATGATCTGTATTCTTTGATCAACACCTTCTGAGATAAGGCATGTTAGGAACATATTGCAACATGGTTAGATGAAAAACAAACGCTAAATTATATAGTCATTACTGTTTTTATAGGATATGTGGTGTTTCAAAGACTTCTAGCTACTTATGGGTAAAAAAAAAAAATTATTTAACTGGCAATAGGGAAGCTGCTTGGGTTTGATTCACCAAGGGTTTAGCAAATCTTTTTCGAGATTTGGAAGACTGAACTTAGTGGTAACTACTATTCAATGTGGAAAGGGTGAATCTTGTTATTTAACTCTGACCATTTTAGGGCCATTGGACAAATTACTGTCCTGGGGTACATGTACAATCGCAAATAAAAAAAAAAAAACACTGTACATCAGAGAGAGGATGTTTTTTCATGTGGCAACGTTGAAAACATGCAGGTCCTTTAAATAATTTGCTTGAGGATTGTGATGATCATGTATCATGTGATGATACAGAACAGTACAATTTTCACAAAGAGTCATAGTGACAGTGCACTCTGGCAGCACAGGTTTTTATTTTACTATAAGCTTGGTTTACAAACAACAGCAACACCTTTACCTGATTAATTTCAGTTTTTAAAAAGGGCTTTTTCAGGTAGTTTTAACAGCGACACATTTTAACCTTTTAGGTGCTCATGCTCTCAAGAAGGAACACACGAGCACAACATGCAAATAAAAATGTTTCATTTATTGTATTTTTACCCACTGTATGACCGGCCGCCTGCCCACATTGTACTGTGGATGGACGGCCACTGTAGGCAAAGTAACATCGCTGCCTACTTACGGGTTTTGGGTGCGCATGAACCCCCCTCCATCGGCACCCATTGTGTTTGTACACAGCAGGAGGAG
Organism: Staurois parvus; assembly: GCF_062004578.1. Lineage (NCBI taxonomy): Eukaryota > Metazoa > Chordata > Amphibia > Anura > Ranidae > Staurois > Staurois parvus. Next base: position 5,252,585 of record NW_028318250.1, on the reverse strand, counting down.
CCCGACCTGCTGATCGACTATGTACAGTCACAGCCCAGAGCTCTGTGTTGACATTCAACACAAAGCTCTGTACACAGGTAGTGACCAGTTAATTTCTCATCCAAGGCAAGAATGAGAAATTGATAGATCACTTAGTAAAAGCAACACACATTACACATAGTTAGGCACACATTTAACCCCTGATCACCCTAGATGTTAATCCCTTCCCAGCCAGTGCTATTAGTACAGTGACAGTGTATATTATTATCACTGATCACTTTAATAATGTCATTGATGATATCAGTGGCAGTTAGTCAGTGCCAGTTAGTGTCAAATTGCCTGCCACACTCTCGCAGCCCCATTATAAGTCACTCCCATTCGTAGTATGAAACAAAAAATTCCATTATATATACCATAGTTTGTAGATGCTATAAAGTTCATACAAACCAACCAATATACACTTATTGATACTTTTTTTATCAAAAACTTGTAGCAGAATACATTTTGGACAAAATTTTTGAAGAAACTTGATTTATTTTTTTTTTTTTTATTGGATATGTTTTAGAACAGAAAGTAAAAAATATTGTTTTGTTATTTTGTATATTGTTTAATTTTTTAAAAAATTCCGGTCTTGTTTTGCTTATGTCACAAAAACTAAAAACCCAGTGGAGATATAACACCACCAAAGAAAACTCTATTTGTGTGAAAATAATTTTATAAATTTAATTTGGGTACAGTGTTACATGACTGAACAATTACCATTTAAAATAGCTCAGTGTGGTATAGCAAAAAATGGCCTGGTCATGAAGGGGGTAAAATCTACAGAAGCTGAAGTGGTTAACATTAAAATCTGTCTTTAAAAGTATTTCTCGTATACAGTGTTTTAATGTCAAGTCACAGCGGCATGTCTCCATGTCCTGCTCTTTCCTCTGACTCAGTGCTCCACACACAAGAGAAGTAAACAATAATAATTCAAATGTTTACCCAGGAGTAGTGCCACAAATTTTTTCGATGTCCTTGTTTTTACTATATTTGGCCAGCGCCATATGTACCTTCAGTTCAGCTGACTTACTTTAAGGTGGGACATTAGTTAGCAGAAATAAATATGGTTTTATCTAATTTTTGATAAGTTACATTTGAGAGTAGATCACAATATATACATGTTTTCATTTTGGATCTCTGAATCTTATTGGGCAGCCTAGAACCGATTTGGTGAATACAAGGTTTTTAATCAGCAGTACAAAATATTATTATACAGACCCCAAAAATTTAAATCTTGAGTGATTATAAAAACATACAGTATATTTTAGTGTAAGTAGGAATAGTAGAACCCCAATGTGTATAACTATAAAGTACAGTTGTTCAAACTCCCGGATGACATGCTACACTATGAGACATTTAAGGTCCTCAGTTATTTGCAATGAGGGTCACCCTGAGTCTTAGAAAAGGATTTTTATGCTTACATACATTTTCCAAACATCATCCACAGTGGAGCTTGGCATATCTGCAACCCAATAACAGTTGTGTTAAAGGTTACATACAAAGAAGCATTTTATCTATTGATTTGTTGTCTAATTAAGTCAGAATAAAGGAAGGGCTATTGGAGGTCATTTCATTTGAAAGAAAAAGAGGGAACGTCAAATCTTAAATGCATAGTTTGTACTGTGACAGGGCAATATCTGTACCTGTCAAAGAGCATAGGGCAAGGACTATAGGGCATATCCATAAGATTGAAGGCGACAGGTTATGGAGAAATGGGACACACTTCAAGTCAGTGCAAGTTATCTGAAGCTACACATCGCATGAATATTAACTTATATATTTTGGCTGTAACCATGAAGCCTGTTGGCTATGCACAATAATATGAATTAGTCATTATAATGCAGTTAAAGAACAGAATTTCCTAAAGCATCCAAAATCTAAAAGTGCTTTGACCTAAATGATAGTAAAAAGGACCAAAAATAGGGTCTTCTGGGTCTAATCCAGACCTCTGGGAAATTTATGATTGTAAAACTCATACTACTGTCACTGAGCTTATTTAATAAATTGTAATAGCCACTGGCCAATGGCCCTATTGGCCTTGGGCCCTACTTTGAATGATCTGTCAAAAAGACTTTTGTCTTAAAAAAATGTAGATAGAGGATATGCATACAGTTTTGTGTTTTATACAGCAGCAACATTGTTAAAGTGTATGTAAACCCTAAAAATAACTTCTCTGGGTTTCACCTGTTTTTTTTCTGTTAAATATACAATTTAAAGCAATTTGCTATATCAGTGCAATAAGTGCTAGAAGTACCAAATGTCAGAGCTGTCTTGTGTCTTGTCTATACTTCCTGTGCTACCTTAAGAGGCTTATTTAGTCTTCCAAGTTCTTATCTGGGGACTACAGATCCATCGGTGCTTATGCTGTGGAAATGAGAGGAAGGGGCATAATTCATTCATTTATCAAAAGACAAGTGGCAGGCAGGGGCGGACTGACCATTTGGGAACTTGGGCACTGCCCGAGGGCCCGAGGTCAGTAGGGGGCCCCATGAGATGCCCCTGGTACCTTTCATATGCTTTTTTGAGTGTGGTTTGAGTGTGGGCGAGGACACAGGGGCCCCATGATCCCCTTTTGCCCCGGGGGCCCCATGAGTTATCAGTCCGCCCCTGGTAGCAGGGCTGACACCATTCAGTCCACAAAAATGTTGTGTGTTGTCAGTTCACAACTGGAATTAGGAGTTGAGTGCATTTTTAGGCAATACTGCCATAGTACAGCCAAATATAACTGCAGATGTTAATTTAAGAAACTTTAATTTGCAGTCTTGCATCTTACTTTGCACTTGTACAGGTGAGAGACCAAACAGAGTTTGTCAAAGAAAAGTAGGTATTATTCTATTGATCTACAGTTGCAAGAAAAAGTATGTGAACCCCTTGGGATTACGTGGAGTTTTGCATGAATTGGGCATAAAATGTGCTCTGAACGTCATCTAAGTCACAATAGAAGAACACAGTCTGCTGAACATAATACTACACAAACATTAGATGTTGCCATGGTTTAATTGCACATAACATGTAAACATTCACAGTGCAGGGAGGAAAAAGTATGTGAACCTTTGGACTTAATAACTGGTTGACCCTCCTTTGGCAGCAATAACCTCAACCAAACGTTTCCTGTAGTTGCAGATCAGACCTGCACAACCATCTGGAGTAATTTTGGACCACTCCTCTTCACAAAACTGTCTCAGTGTAGCAATATTCTTGGGATGTCTGGTGTGAATCGCTCTCTTAAGGTCATGCCACAGCATTTCAATCGGGCTGAGGTCAGGACTCTGACTGGGCCACTCCAGAAGGCGTATTCTGTGCTGTTGCAGCCATTGTTTTGTTGAATTACTTGTATGCTTTGGGTCATTGTCCTGTTGCATCACCCATCCTCTGCGGAGCTTCAGTTGGCGGACAGATGGTCGTACGTTTTCCTGCAAAATGTCTTGATAAACTCTGGAATTCATTTTCCCATCAATGACAACAATCCGTCCAGGCCCTGAGGCAGCAAAGCAGTCCCAAACCATGATGCTCCCTCCGCCATGTTTTACAGTGGGGATGAGGTTTTGATGTTGGTGTGCTGTGCCTTTTTTTCTCCACACATAGTGTTGTGTGTTCTTCCCAAACAACTCAATCTTGGTTTCATCTGTCCACAGTATATTCTGCCAGTAGTGCTGTGGAACATCCAGGTGCTCTTTTGCAAACTTCAAACGTGCTGCAATATTCTTTTTGGACAGCAATGGCTTCCTCCGTGGTGTCCTCCCATGTACTCCATTCTTGTTTAATGTTTTCCTTATTGTAGATGTGTCAACAAAAATGTTAGAATGTGCCAGAGATTTCTGTAGGTCTTTAGCTGACACTCTGGGATTCTTCTTTACCTCATGCAGCATTCTGCACTGTGCTCTTGTAGTCATTTTTACAGGACGACCACGGCTAGGGAGAGTAGCAACAGTGCTAAACTTTCTCCATTTGTAGACAGTCTGTCTTACCGTGGACACATGAACATCAAGGCTTTTGGAGATACTTTTGTAACCCTTTCCAGCTTCATGCAAGTCAACAATTCTTGATCGTAGGTCTTCTGAGAGCTCTTTGGTTGTCACTTGCCAGGTCTTTGAGAAAGTAAAAGACAATACCCTGTAAAGAAAACAGTTTCATAGTTACCTCTCTGTCAGCTGATTTGCAGAAGCTTTACCTTTGAGCAGAACTCCCAGCACCAAATCTATCCCACACTTTGTTTAGAATAGTGTGTCCCCTGGCTGCTGTGGTTTCTCTTGATCTTTACGGTACTATTGTGTCATGCAATGACTTGGGGTCAGTAGAAGGAACCAAAGCGGTCAAAAGAGGGACCTGCCATTCTACCAGCCTGAGGAGGCAAATAAGATTGGCTCAGTAAACTCTGCTACAAAGCAATTCTTTTTAAAAACTGGCCTGCAGACATGTAAGTATATAGTTGGTTTCTTCTTTTATTCTCTCTTCACTTATATGAGTCACTGGGTTTACATACAGTTTTAGAAAATACATATTGTTGTTGAAAATGTGCCTTTATCTTTAAAAAGTCTGTAAGATACACGGAATCGAAAAGTGATTGGTATATGTTATAATTTAAGCATGCTGGTCTACGTGCACTGGATCTGGAAGTCAAAATCCAACACCCTCAGGTTGAAGATGCACATCTCTTTCTCAAACTTAGACTACATGCAACTAAGCTCCCTTGGACACAAAGCTCTCTTGGCTGCTGAAAAATGCTAGATGGCGCACAAACACATGCAAACGCAGTAGCACGTTTAGACGTGTTTAGCACTTGTGTGTTTATTTCATTAACCATAGTACTTGCCATTGAAATGAATAAACACCTAAGAACTAAATGCAGCTGACACTTAGGCACATTTGCACACGTTTAGATGTGTTTTTGCTGTTTTTGCGTTTTTTTGGTCAAAACGTTTCTCTCTTGAACATAATTCTCCTGCGTTAAAGAGAGGGACATTTGACTGCCCCTAAACGCTGTTGCTACTGCTAAACTTTGATAAAAGCCTACAGTATGTGTACATGGACACATAGGCTTTTATTGAGTTGAGTTTAGGGGCTTTGGCTAAAAAAAGCCAGAAGATCCTACAGTCGCTTTTAAGAGCAGCAGTGTACATGAAGACTTGACTTAACTGAGCCTAAGATTTCAATGTCCCATCCTACACACCTTTCAACACTTGCCAATAACTTGTCTTTCCCATCCTGGCTAAATTAACATTCCTCTTTCCCCAAAATTCACCATTTCATAGTAATAAACCAATTTTAAAGAGAATCTGTCTTTGTCAAAGAAATGAAAACATCAGTAACTTGCAATTGAAGAAGTAACATACCTCTCCGGAGGCGTCTATCCCCTACCTCTAATTTGTACCAGGAATGCCAACTCCCTTTTCTTTTGCAGGAGAAGCTATCAGAATTGACATAGTTAAAATTTACCTAATTAACGCAGGGATATCGTGCCACATGCCAGATTTGTCACATGAGCATAAGTATGCACAGATGGACCACATGGTGCACACATGTTTGCATTAGCATGCACACATCAGTGTGGGTGCAGATGTGCATGCATGACCACCATGGATAATGACACCAAGAAGGTTATATAAAGCTTGTCCTGCCTAGTGCTGAATGGTTTTACAGCTAAATCCCTGTGACTAATGGGGAAGGTTTTTGCATGTCTGCAACATAAACTATGTCAGCACATGATCAAGCGGAGGTAGTACTATGCACACAATAACAACAGAATGAAAAATCTAATACAAATAAAACTAAAACATATTCCTAGTAGCTGCAATAATCACAGTGTCCTGTAAGTAATAATAAACACTGTGGTGAAATACTAGAAACTCAATAAGATTTTAGTTTATATGTAGAGTTTTTGCAGACCTCATTGGCCTTACCTGAAAATAACTGTCCCCTTTTTAAAATAAGTATCCTTATCCTGGTGTGTTAAAGCAGTACTAAAGGCACTATATGAGGTGGTATCAAAAGGTTTTGAAACACGCCAACAGATGGCAGCACAAGGCTGCAAGCACAGTCACAGGGAGCACTGACCTTTGTAAGTCAGTGTGCCAAAAGACATTGTCTTTTGTACAGTATATTGGAAGCTGTGCAACTGGTGCTATTCTGATCACAGGCTTTACCACATCTGTTATTTCATCATGGACAGCAAGGTAGAACAAAGAGCAAATGTGAAATTCTGCAAATGTTGGATCTCCACAAGGTTGTCAAAATGGCAGCCTTTGAGCTGGATCTTCATCTTTGGGAAGAGGGCATTTTCTGGGTGTCACGTCTATGATAGTGAGCTCTATCAAACCACAGCTTGGGGTTCCCCAGGGCGCAGAGTCTAAGCCCCAGCCTGCTTGTTCACCAGGGCCCCTGATGGTGGGGATGTACTTGGAGCAGGCTGGAACCAGGTCGCGGCCCCCAGGTACACCCAGCTGAGTTGGAAGAGACCGCTAGCGGGAGCAGGGTACAATGGAAGTAGAGACAGGAGATCCAGTTGGTAATCCGAGGTCAGGACAGGTGGAAAACTAGCGATGTCAGGAACTAAGCCGGGGTCGGTACACGGGTAGACAATATAGGAGGAATGTCAGGGACGAAGCCGGGGTTGGTACACAGATATACTAAACGGATTCTCAGTAGAACACAGGGGCGCTCAAACAACAAACGTTGCTCAGGCAATGTGGCCCAGTCTAAGCACATCTTAAATAGACAGGCAGACAAGAAGGTTGGACAGGAAGTGATGGAAGGGAAGGAAATAAAACCCAGGGAATAGCAGACAACGCCCATAGGTGAGCACAGAACAACACACATGTGAAGGAATCAAGGGCAGCATGGAGGTAAGTGTAAACACACAAGAGGCTGCAAGCTAACTTGTGACGCTAGGGTTCAGCTCATTGAAGGTCTTCCTGATTTCTCATCGCCTTCCAGTGATGTTCTTATGCTCTTGAAGCACACGTGACACTCAAAACACCTTGAACGACTCATTGCAGTGTCACCATAAACTTGCCAAATCCTGTCAAATGTCTCTATGGCATATTTGCCCAGCTTCACACAGAATTTCACTTGTGCTCCACTTTGTTCTAACTTGCTGTCCATGATGAAATAGAAGATGTGGTAACACACATTGTCAGAATAGCACCAGCTGCCCAGCTCCCGATGTACAAAGGACGATGTCTTTTGGCACCCTGACTTATGAAACTCTGTGCTCCCTGTGACTGTGTGTGAAGCCTTGTTCTGCCATCTATTGACATGTTACAAAACTAGTCTCAAAACTTGTTGATACCACCTTGTACTTACTTCCTCTCTAACAACTTAACATCTGGCAGAGGTCCTTCACTGGCACCAGCATCTTTCACTGAGTACCGGTCTTTTGGCATCTTCATTGACCAGGACAGGATGACATAGTGCACAGGAATTAGTCATCCTGGCACACAGGGACAGTGCAATCAATATAGGTTTACAGGCAGCATAAAACCGTGAGCAAGCAGGTAGGTGTAGTTTATTGTAGAAAAGGCAATGCCTGTCTCTTCTATGATGAATCGCCTGCCTGCTCGCATGTTTTTGCATTCAGTTCTGCTTTTAAGCGGAACTAAACCCATTGATTTGACAATCTTAAAAAACAATAATTTTCAAAGAATGCTGTGAACGATAACTTTATAAATAAAGTGGCATAAAATGGTTTGTGTCATAACTGATCACATGTGCAGCACCATGGCAATTGCAGATCAAACAGAGGCTAAGATGGCAGCTTCCTTGGCTGTAAAGGATAGGAGGGTTTAATTCCACTTTAACTTTATGAATTAGGCCATTTATGTTTTGAACATTGGAATCCTCACTTTACTTAAAACACATACTGGTCTGGGGGTGGAGCCCAAGTTACTTTTCTGACACCACTGGATCTGTAAATGTGGATGTCACCTAAAAAAGGCAATTCTTTGCCTGACATCTTCTTATCCTCGGTCTCCATGAGAAGAATTATATCAAAGTTTATTTACGGTAGATCACCTTCCGTCGCCTTTATTTCATAACCCAACAATTCTTTCAGGGTTTCAATCAACATTTGAAAAGGCCGATCAATAGGACATTCCTGCAATTTGTAAATTCTACATGAACACTGCTGACTGGTTTCTTGAATTCTATCCATTGCCCTATAACCTAATTCCTACCTAAAGCTATAGATATAATGAAATGGCCTTTTTTTTTTTTTTTTTTAATTAACTAAACCTACAGCCTACAGGCATTATTATTCATACATCTTCTCAGTTTGTTTGCTTTCATACTACAGGGAACTATATATACACTATACATCTAGTTATTAGCTCAAGTTTACTGTAGAAGAGCCTAGGAAAGATATAAGGGAGAAAGCTGGATATGCATGATATCTACATCAAGAAAACAAATAAGAGTGGTGTATGTATCTTTGTTGGCAGCAAAATACAAAATTCCTCTCTGACATTAAATTGTTATCTATAAAAGCCAACATATTTCCACAGTTCTCCATCCTATGCTATTATGGCAATCAGCTAGACAAAAATCTTGGCTTATAGTTTTTGATATGTTATAAAAACTAATATGCCCATGTTCCCACATGTGGGGACATGATCATAACAATATCTAGAATACAATACTCTGGACTTTTGATTTTAATCAAAGTGTATGCGCCTCCTAAATAAAACAGAATCTATTAGAGTTTAATACAGTAATGATGGCGATTGACAGCTCAAATTTCATCCCATCCCTGCTGAATTAAGCAAAATTCAAGCCATGGATGGCCCAGGAAGCACCATCTGGCTTGACAAAAATCATTTTAAAAATAGACTATGCAGGTTGAGAAATTATTACCTAAACAGGCATTGCATCTTATCAGGTGCTGTCACTGGTTGAAAGCATCACATTAGACATAATGGGAGAATCTATTCATTTTCAGCCTCACAGGGCTGAATCAACATGCAAGATTTAATTTTGTTTGAAGACCTGGCTTTCTAGTTAAATTCCAGTCTCTTCACTGAGCCCCATTCCTTGTAAAGTTTGTGTCACTGCTGTTAGGCCCGGACTGGGACAAAAAAATAGGCATTTTAGACCGAGCAACCCATTTTTTTTTTTAAACCAAATTACAATGACAACTACCATTTTACTGTGCACTTTAATAATATAACTTGGGACTGAGAAGAAAAAGTGATTGCAATTGGTTGGCAGAGGTTACAGAATATCATTACCACACACTGATTGGTTGCTAGAGGTTACAGCACACATTACGGCTCACTGATTAGTTGCTAGAGGTTACAGCACCTCATTTCCACTTGCTAATTAGTTGTTAGAGGTTATTTCACATCCTTACTGCTCACTGATTGGTTGCTAGAGGTTACTGCACATCATTACAGCTCACTAACTGGTTGCCAGAGCTTAATGCACATCATTAGGTTTTCACAGATTATTACTGCTCGCCCATCACTTAGCTCCATAACCAAAACCAGCTCTCCATAGCCCTGCCCATCACCCCCCCCCCCCAATATTCTTCATAGACCCACCCACAACCCTGTACCCTTCATAGCCCACCCATGACCCCATACTCTTCATAACCCTGCAAACAACGCCTTTCGCTGCTCTCAATAGCCCTGCTCACAAAGCTCCCTCTCAATAGCCCCACCCCAAAATGCCACTTGGCTCACCATAGCTCACCTTCAAATGCCACTCAGCTCTCCATAAAGCCTCCTACAAAGCCCCCTCTACTCTCCATAACTCCACCCCCAAATTTCACTCTGCTCTCCATAGGGTTGAGCTCGTTGAAGGTCTTCCTGGTCTCTCATCATCTTCCAGTGATGTTCTTATGCTCTTGAAGCTCGTGTGACACTCAAATCACATCAAGCGACTCATTGCAGCATCACTGTAAACTTGCTAAATCATGTAAATGCACAATTTCACATTTGCTCTTTGTTCTAACTTTGCTGTCCATGATGAAACAGCAGATGTGGTAACTCACATGGCCAAAATAGCACCAGCACAGCTCCTGATGTACACAGGATGATGTCTTTTAGCACACTGGCTTATGAAGGTCAGTGCTCCCTGTGACTGTGTGCACAGCCTTGTGCTGCCATCTGTTGGCTTGTCTCAAAACTTTTTGATACCACCTCGTTTCTCTGTTTGATGGATACAGATTTGTCAGCATACCTGCAGACTCTGCCCCAAGTTCTTGAAATGTCCTGTTCTCGTTTTCCCACTATTAGTGAACATAATACTAAAGCATCTCAGATCCTTTACAAAAAGTAGAACGTGCTATTCATGATAGGCTCCATAATATTATTAATATGCATAATATGTTAACAATATTAAAAACAAAGTGTAAAATACATAGCAAAATTTAGAATTTTGTTGTAGTAAGCTCTCTTTTTTACAATAATAACGAGACAGCAGGTCATCAGCAGAAACAGCGAAATATAATCTAACACCTGCACAATAACTGTACAAGTGTACACTTACAATGTACTTAATTGCTTAAAAACATAACAGATGGTGTTGATATATCATAGGATACGTGACTATATTGTGTCTTCTATTGCCAGCCTGGGCTATATTTGTCTCTGTTAACTACAACAATAAAATTGATCTTCTTAATGCAACATGCTTTGTGATGCTTTTATAATCTGTCCACTTGCATTCTCTATACTCACTTTGTAGCTCCTGCGATTCATTTCATTTATAGATTTTCTGTATATTTATAGTTTCATGAAAAGTTTTTAAGCTTGTCTCATACCCTGATTGTTCCATAGCATAAAAGCAGTATGATTTTGTGTGCCTCAGCTAGTTTACATTTGAAAAAATACATATATGTTTTCTTAGATTACTTGAAAATGGATTTAAACATAAAAATGATTTATATTTCAGTGCCATATTTCACAATGCCTTTTCTTTACATGATGGTTTTTTAGTCAGTCATCTGTTATAGTAATATCGGATACATTGTTAATGGCTTTATTCCAAGTTATCCTTATGACCCTCAACTTGCCTAAAATATGTTTTTAGTTGATGGATTTATTAGCAATGAAACCTTTTCTGAAAAAAACATGGAGGCTATAATTCTTAATTTGCTAGCCCCCATATTTCAGTTAGGGAGTTCAAATGGAGCTTTGAGATGAGCTTCAAGTTCGGTTTGACAATGAGTTCACCCTGAATATCTGTACACTGTTCACCAAGTGAGCAAAACACTGGGGAATTGTCATTTGCAATGGGAGTAGCAGCAGAGAGGATTGGTAAGGCTCAAGGTCTTGCTGAATGTGATTGATGATGGATTTACATTGCTGGATTGTGTGATTCATTTTGGACTTAAATTGTGTGACTTTTTTTTTCTTATTAAAGGACTTTTTTTATACTAATCTATTTAGTATGAATTGTTTTCAGTGCCTTGTTTAAAGCAGAAATATAGCCAAGGCTATTTTGGCCATATTTCTCCTAGTAGGTTACAGGAGCGCAGTTCGCTCTATGCTCTAGTGACCCATTTTCAGCCGACAGTAGTCTAAAGCCCACTGTCGACTCGCGTCACAGATCTGCTGAGTACCTGAGCCAGCCCCTTTCTTCCCCTCCACATATGGTCAAGATCAGGGGCGGACTGACCATTTGGAAACTTGGCACTGCCCGAGGGCCTGGGGTCAGTAGGGGGCCCCATGAGATGCCCCTGGTACCTTTTTTATAGGCTTTTTTGAGTTTGGGCAAGGACACAGGGGCCCCATGATCCCCTATTGCCCGGGGGCCCCATGAGTTGTCAGTCTGCCCCTGGTCAAGATCCACCCAGAAGGCTGGACCGGCACCTGGCTCAGCCTCTCAGCGACCTACTGAGAGCCAAGCCAGACCTTTTCGCCCCCTTCACAGCTCAGCGCTCTAGTGTACAATGTATGTTTCTCTCAATTCAGAAGAGAAAGTAAATACATGGGCGGGCTGCACAGTGACTGTGATGCCAGTGATCAGGTGACCCAGAACCGGGAGTGCAGAGTCCTGATCATTAGCACGAGGTGTATCCTTTGAGAGCTCGGTCTCTGTGCTGGGACCATGCTGTATGGCACGCTCACAGCGCAAAGACAGGTATGCAGATAAAGCCCCACTTCAGTGAGGCCGCATATCTGGGTATGATCGGCGGGAAGTGGTTAGGAATGTATTTTTTAGTTTTACGTACATGACTACACATGAACAAATATAATTGAACATTGCATTTTAATATGCTTACTTTAGTATAGAACATGCAGTCTTTTCTTATGCTAGACCACTGCAGATCCAAAAAAAATATATACATAAAGATTTGAAGATTTACTCATGGCTTATTCATTGATGAATTTTATGTTTGGATCTCTGGGGTCAAGAAAAATGATTAATCGAGGATGAGGCTGATACCATAAGTGTTCAGGAATATCATCCCATCTACTAGAACCATACCAAGGCATCATCTTGAATAAATGCAACACTATATTCCAGGTATATGGTCTGGAATCACTATAGCTGGAAGACTGCAAATGCAGTGGTCTGTGTCATGCAGATACCAGCTTATATAACTTCCTATAACAGACAAGTGGTTCAAGACCACAGTAAAAAGAAAGCACATGATGTTATCCCTATCTTCGTTGACTACTGAACAGTTGATCTGTTTGCTCAAACCATGAATTGACCTACAATGAGCTAATTTAGTAAATTAATATTCAAATTTCAGAACCACCATGTAAAATGATTTACTAAGTCTCTGAACTGATTAAGGGGTCATTTAGTGAATAGGATCTAATTGGAATCCCATTTAATTATGACAGGGAATGCAGAGTATAGTATTGGACAACATTTCCCATCTCCTGTAATATTGTACCAGCAAAGTAAACTGACCTCTAAAGTCCAAGGACTGTCCAAGAGTCCACAGCTGAATGCTAAAAGAATGCTAAGTCAACAGGCCATTGTAGCAACATGCAAGTAACCAAATTAAGACAATATTTAAAAGAAGGACAAACATTAGAATGCTGTTGCTTTGTGCATTGAGGACAGGGGGATTCAAATCTATATTCCTCCTATGTGAGGCTGTAGAATAAATGCCCTCTTGTTCTCAGTCTATCATCTGGCCTCTTCCAATTGCATTTCTACTGGTTTCTTTGCAAAATGCAGATTTGCAGATGAACCAAAAGAAAGTGCAGAGGGATAAGGTATCACTTACTAGTGAACAGAGAGAGAGTGAGTGGGCACTCAGCATTTGACTTGCTCACTCTACCAAACCTTGAAGAAAAAAAACAACAATGGTTTTGCAAGACAGACAGGTGGCAACCCGGTTTCCATGTTTCAGTTTCAAAGCTCTCAGTCATTCTTAATTGCTTCTTGGATAGCAACATAAGCAGCACTTATGGCTATACTTCTCCTGTAGGTTACGGGAGTGCAGTTCATTCTGTGCTCTTGTGACGCATTTAAGCTGACAGTAGGCTGACGTCACAGAGCTGATTCAGCCTCTGAAAAAATTAAAACATTTGGTCAGGATCTACCCAGAAGGCTGGACCAGCACCTGGCTCAGCCTCTCAGCAATCTGATGAGAGCCTGAGCCAGCCCCTTTTGCCTCCTCACAGCTCAGCGCTCCAGTGTTCCAGATGCTATATATTTTTTTTCACAAGTCCATACTTCTCTTTTAAGATGTGTGTAGCACCCTCCTAGTTAGCTAGGGGTAGCTCTAGTTCAATTGATAATTAGGAGGGCTGAGTAGCAGCCTACGTGTGACAGCTAGCAGGTTCAAATTTGGGTCAGAGCTGAGAGGCTCTGTAGTCCAGCCCTCTGTGATTTCTCCTTGTTCTAGAACTTTGGAGAAAGATCTAGAAGCAGTGGATGGATTTGAGGAGTGGCCGGTCTGTACTCTTAGAGGATCTTGGCCAATGCCCAACAGAAGGCTTGGCAAGGGGCCAGGACAGCCTTTAAGAGTAGCTGAGCCCGCTCAGCTGCAGGAGAGTTCAAGTGGAAGATAGAGAGGATGTGAGGCTGGAAGTGGATGTGAAAATGCATGTTGCCTGGCTGTGCAGGACTATATGGGGACCCAAAACGTCAGCAGCTCCTAAGGGGCAGTGCTTTATGTGTATAAATCATCAGATAGCATACAGTCAGTAAAAGTAAGTAAAAAGTAAACATATAAGTATTACAACTGCATATTTATCTGTTTAACTTTATATCCCTATTTGCTAGAGTTACCTCTTATAAAAAAGGGTTTTTATAAAGACAGTTCTCAAACTGTAGTTCTGATGAAAAAGCCTTCCTTTTAGGTGAAAAATTGTATGTATGTTTCATATTCGCACTTTTTGGTAGATAGAAATACAGCACAGCATTTGTAATAGAAACATTGTAAAAGAATACTTTAGACTTTTGGATTTAGTGAAAAAGTAATGCATATTATCACCTAAAAATGTATTATACAAAAAAAGGGCAGTTACTCTTACTGTACCTTAATAAATCATGAACAAGCTGTGTTTTATTAGGTATACCTTAGGCCTCTACTGGATGTATTTTATTATAAATATGGGACACTTCACTAAGCAATGTCTGTATTTAAATAGAGAATAATATTTATTGCTGTTTCGGAGTATGAGCATAGGACAAGGTAAGGTTTATGGTTTAACTATGCCTCTGACAGATACAACACACACATAAATTCAAAACACACGGGCAGGCTGCACAGTGACTGATCATTTTTTTTTTTTTTTTAAGTCCGCAAACGTGCAAACTACAACGAAAAACCCGTAAGTGATCACAAAAAATGTGCAAGTGCGAACACCACACGAAAAAGTGCACTTAGGGGTGTGTTTGTCCTACCCCCCGAGGGGTTGAACCGTTACCCTGATCCCCCGGGGCACGAAGCTCCTGACAGGGACAAGGTTCCCATTTGGTCCTCCTAGCCAAAAGGCCTGGTGGACCACCGTTCCTTATGTCCAGCCGAAGCCGGACATCCAGTACTAGGCCAGGGGGCTCTCCCGAAGAGAAAGCCCCCTAGGGATCAGGGGAGGAAGGAACCAAAAGGCCACACATCCTCCCCCTAGACTTCAGGGTAGGCCCGAGGACCCACACCCTCCATCCGTGAAAAACACACACATAAGTAAAGCAAAAAGTGACAAACGTGGGAGTGAAATAAATTTAAATAAATAAAAAAAGTGGTACCGTGCCAAATTGTGCACAGACCAGGCCCTGAGGCCTGTAGCAAAAATTGCCCTGGACTTAGCCAAAAGACCTGGTCCTTAGGGCGCTGTGCAAAAAGAGGTGAAAAACAGTGGCCATATGTCATCTTCACACCGTGGGGTCCCACACCCAAGTGTTACTAGTGACACCCCTGAGAGCGTCTTCCTCAGGGGTAACTGAGTTTGCGGACTTTTTGCGTCCCCAGCCCCTGGCCAGACCGAGGTAGATCCGTCCAAATCAGGAGGTACTGGGTCTTTCCAGTCTTCCCAGAGGAATTACTGCCAAGGCCCCAGAACGAATCATGGCGCTCCCTGGTTTCTGTCCCTCCGATACTAGCCTTCCGGACCCCCATCATACCAGTGAGGGTACTATACAACAGCCATCCCTGCAAAGCTAGAATGGCCGGGAGCACCCCCACGGGACACTGATAAGAACAGATACTACACTTGATCTTAGCCAAAAGGCCGAGAAGCGAGTGACTGATCACTTTTATTGCAGAAGCATCAAAAACAACATGATACTTGTAATCGGGGTACATCTCACCCTGTACTGCGACGCAGCGCACCACATTGCAATACAGTTCCAAGCATACGATAAATACATTCAGAAATAAATACATTCGCTCAGCGGTATGATGCCTGACGTGATGTGCGTGGAGGATGAATCCCCCGGACCAACACGTCATGCATAATGCCGCTTACCCCAAAAACCATAGCATCCTGATACACAGTACTAAGTCATGCAAAAACGAAAACGAAGAACGAAAGCCGGAGTTTACAATCTACAATAAGCATCGGGTGTGTGGGGGGGAGGGGGAAAAAAAAGGGGGGAAACACAGGCCCGAAGCTTTATTGAAGGGGCAAAGACACGCAAGGGGGAGTAGGGGGAAGGGGAAATCTTCAGACGTCCTCTTCCTCCTTAAAGTCCATCAAGGAATAGTCTCTGAGCAGACTGAGGATCAGTCTGCGGCAGTCCTCAATGGACATCCTCTCCCGCTGGTGGATGAGGCGCTTTCTGGCGCACCATAGAGCGTCCTTAAAACAACACAGCACCCGCCAGGCGCCGTCAATGTCCTCCAGAGAAAAAGTCCCACAGAATAGTCCATTCAACACCCCAAAGTGAGTGATGGCTGTCTGTGGTACAAAGTCCTTGAGTTCAGGTTCCAGGGCCCCCAACAGGGCCTGAGCAAATGAGCACTCCCAGAAAACGTGGTGAGACGTTTCCTCATGGATGATGCAGAAGGGGCAGTGTCTGTATCTGCTCAGGTTCCTGGCATGCATAAATGTCCTGAGAGGCAACCCCCCTTGGATTGCCATCCATGCCAGGTCTTTGTGCCTGTTGGTGAGAATGTTGGAAGAGACATTCCTCCAGACCACCTTGCAGGTGTCTGAAGGCAGGCCTGGAACCGACTCCAAAATGTCGCTTGCTCTGATCAGCTTGTATATGGTCTTTGGTTTCCACAAGTCAGGCTTGACTCCCTGCAGCCCCTGCTCCTTGATGAACTTGAAGGTATCCAAGTAGTACCAAGGGGTGTCCCAGTTGTAGGGGATGGAACTGTCCCAAGTGTCCCATCTGAGGGACCTCCAGAGAGGCAACAGGAAGAAGCGAGACATTGCGTTTCCGCCAGAGTCCATAATCCGTTTGGGCAAAGCGAGTGACTGATCACTGTGATACCCGATCAGAGGCTATCCCAGTGATCAGGTGACCCTTAACTGGGAGTCCAGATTTCTGATCATTAGCACGAGACCCCGGGCACCCGGTGAGAGCTTGATCTCTGTGCTGGGAACATGCTGTATGGCACTCTCACAGCACAAAGACAGGTACACAGAAATGCAGCCTCATGGATAAAGGCCCACTTCATATCTGCATATAGTTGGCGGGAAATGTGTAAGAATGTATTTTCTAGTTTTACATACATGACTAGACATGAACAAGCAAAAATGAACATTGCATTTTAATATGCTTACTTTTAGCACAGAACATGCAGTCTTTTCTTATGCTAGACCACTGTAGATTCTACATCCAAAGACAAAATGTAGATAAAGCTATGAAGATTTACTCATGGCTTATTTGTTGATGAATCTTATGTTTGGATCTCTGAGGTCAAGAAAACTTAGGCTGATTCGCACATCATAAAGTATTTAGGAATATCACCCCATCAACTGGAACCATACCAAGGCATCATCTTGAATATATGCAAAGCTATATTTCAGCTATATGGTTTGGAATAACTATGGGTTGAAGACTGCAAAATCATTGGCCTGTGTCATGCAGATACCAGCCTACATGACCTTCTGTAACTGACAAGTGGTTCAAGACCACGGTAAAAGAAAAGCACAAGATGTTACTCCTATCTTCTTTGACTACTGAATAGTTGATCTGTTTGCTCAAACCATGAACTGACCTACAATGAGCCAATTTAGTAAATTAGTATTTGCTTCAAATTTCAGAACCACCATACAATGATTTACTAAATATTTGAACTGGTTAAGGGGTCATTTAGTGAACAGGATCTAATTGGAATCCCATTTAATTATTACAGGGATTGCAGAGATGGTATTGGCTGACATTTCCCACTTCCTTTAATATCGTACCAGCAAAATAAACTGACCTCTAAAGTCCAAGGACTGTCCAAAGCTGAAAGCTAAAAGAATGCTAAGTCAACAAGCCATTGTAGCAACAAGCAAGTAACCAAAGTATTCAAATATTTAAAAGAAAGACAGACATTACAATGCTGTTGTTTTGTTCATTGAGGACAGGGGGACTCTAATCTAACATTCCTCCTATGTGGGGCTGTAGAATAAATGTCCACTAGTTCTCTGTCAATCTGCCTCCTCCAATTGCATTGCTATTGGTTTCTTTGCAACAGACAGCTATGCAGAAGAACCAAAGAAAGTGCAGAAGGATAAGGTATCACTTGCTAGTGGACAGAGAGAGAGAGAAAGAGAGAGAGAGAGAGAAAGAGAGAGAGAGAGAGAAAGAAAGAGAGAGAGGGTATTCAGCATTTAACTTGCTCATTCTGCCAAACCTTGAAGAAAAAACAACAATGGTTTTGCAAGACAGACAGGTGGCAACCAGATTCCCAAGTTTCAGTTTCAATGCTGTCAGTCATTCTTAATCGCTCCTTTCATAGTAACATCAGCAGCACACCATGATTTTAATTTAGCAAAATTAAAGCAACAATCTTGGAAAATCAGCAGTTGAAAGCAGATCAAAACAGATTGGACAAATATTGATACAGATTTTGAGTATTTCCCCCTGTAATTCTATGTCCTGGACTACAGTTCTTTCCATGTTTAGCCATTTTTTTCCTTGCCTTTGTTTTGCATAGAGGTTAATACATGGCCTGCTTTTTTAACTCCCACTTCTATTATGTCAGGTAAGTAATGGTTAAAATTTGATTTGCTAAATAAACTCTTGTTAAAGCAGTAGTAAAAGCCACTAACAAAATTTGATTAAATGGTTCCCTTCGATGTCATGTTGATGGGGACAAGGACCTCATCTTCACATCCTTGGCCTAGTAGATCTGCAGGGGGATTATGAGGGCTTATAAATATCTGGAAGCCCTGTTTAAGATGAAAGTGTCTCCATACTGTATATCTGATCCTTCCCCCTACAAGAGTCAGTAAAGTAATAAAACAGTAAATAAACACACAGACAGTATTAAAATTCCTTTAATTAAAGTAACTATAACAATAAAACAATGTTTCACAATGTAAATCCAATGTCAATTACATCATCAGCAATTATAAGTGATTCCCTGATGACTTGCCGATACTAACACAACAATCAACGCTATGAAAATCCTCTCTTGTCACAAGTGACAGGTTCTAAGATGACTGCTAAATGTCAATAAACCGACTGGGAAGGCTTTCCGCTGTAATTGGCCATATATGTTCATGACCATTTATTCAAAGATGTAATCTGGGATACTCACTGGCTTGTTTAAAACATGAAACAAACTGGTGGGTGGCTAGCAGCTTGCATTTACATAGTGGCAGGTGAACTGGCTATTTAGTTTGCCCATTTTCAAAGTATCTCTGAATTAACACAAGTTTTTATGGCTTCTTCCTTTGGGATAGCTCTAGTGAATTTGAGAATAGATACAAACCCATTAAGCTTTTTGAATGATTGCTATCGATTTTCTACTAACGGTCAGACTCACAATTTAGGCAGGCATTGAAAAAGCACAACTCCTAATATGTCTAAAGTTATTTGGACTGTACAGCTTCATTATATCTAAATATATAATTAGATAAGTAATTATAATTAGAGATGAGCGAATCGAAGTATCCGAAGTGGAATTCGAGTCGAATATCGGAAAAATTTCGATTCGTGCCGAATCCGAAAAACAGCCTAATTCGGACGCGCGAATCGAAATTTTTCCGAAAATGGCGGCTGACATGTGCGGCGACGGAGCGGGGATGTCGGGGAAGGCGCGCAGACAAGGCGCGCTGCCCCATAATGCATTCCTCAACGACATGTGATCGCATCAGCCAATCAGCAGCCAGCCAGCCAGCACTGTGTAATGGTCGAGGTATATATAGCGGCCATTTTGGAAATCTTCATTTGCCTGCAGTCATTGAACAGAGGCAGACCGCTCTGTACTAGGGACAGGGACAGAGTTAGGGCCACAGAAACGAGAATTGGGGACAGAGAGAAGTTACTTAGGGACAGAGAACCATTACTCAGGGACACAGACTTGTTAATGAGGGCCACAGAATCGTTATTTAGGGACAAAGAAACGCTAGTTAGGGCCACAGAATTCATACTCAGGGACAGACAGAATTGTTACTCAGTGCCAGAGAATTGTTACTTAGGGCCACAGAAACGTTATTAGGGCCACAGAATTTTTACTCAGGGACAGACAGAATTGTTACTGAGTGCCAGAGAATTGTTACTCAGGGACAGACAGAATTGTTACTGAGTGCCAGAGAATTCTTACTCAGGGCCACAGAATTCATTCTCAGGGACAGACAGAATTGTTACTCAGGGACAGACAGAATTGTTACTGAGTGCCAGAGAATTGTTACTCAGGGACAGACAGAATTGTTACTGAGTGCCAGAGAATTGTTACTCAGGGACAGACAGAATTGTTACTGAGTGCCAGAGAATTGTTACTCAGGGACAGACAGAATTGTTACTGAGTGCCAGAGAATTGTTACTCAGGGACAGACAGAATTGTTACTGAGTGCCAGAGAATTGTTACTCGCACAGACACAAAATTGTTACTTGCACAGACACAGAATTGTTACTCGCACAGACACAGAATTGTTACTCAGGGCCACAGAATTCATACTCAGGGACAGACAGAATTGTTACTGAGTGCCAGAGAATTGTTACTCAGGGACAGACAGAATTGTTACTGAGTGCCAGAGAATTGTTACTCAGGGACAGACAGAATTGTTACTGAGTGCCAGAGAATTGTTACTCAGGGACAGACAGAATTGTTACTGAGTGCCAGAGAATTGTTACTCAGGGACAGACAGAATTGTTACTGAGTGCCAGAGAATTGTTACTCGCACAGACACAAAATTGTTACTTGCACAGACACAGAATTGTTACTCGCACAGACACAGAATTGTTACTCAGGGCCACAGAATTCATACTCAGGGATAGACAGAATTGTTACTGAGTGCCAGAGAATTGTTACTCAGGGACAGACAGAATTGTTACTGAGTGCCAGAGAATTGTTACTCAGGGACAGACAGAATTGTTACTGAGTGCCAGAGAATTGTTACTCGCACAGACACAAAATTGTTACTTGCACAGACACAGAATTGTTACTCGCACAGACACAGAATTGTTACTCAGGGCCACAGAATTCATACTCAGGGACAGACAGAATTGTTACTGAGTGCCAGAGAATTGTTACTCAGGGACAGACAGAATTGTTACTGAGTGCCAGAGAATTGTTACTCAGGGACAGACAGAATTGTTACTGAGTGCCAGAGAATTCTTACTCAGGGCCACAGAATTCATTCTCAGGGACAGACAGAATTGTTACTCAGGGACAGACAGAATTGTTACTGAGTGCCAGAGAATTGTTACTCAGGGACAGACAGAATTGTTACTGAGTGCCAGAGAATTGTTACTCGCACAGACACAAAATTGTTACTTGCACAGACACAGAATTGTTACTCGCACAGACACAGAATTGTTACTCAGGGCCACAGAATTCATACTCAGGGATAGACAGAATTGTTACTGAGTGCCAGAGAATTGTTACTCAGGGACAGACAGAATTGTTACTGAGTGCCAGAGAATTGTTACTCAGGGACAGACAGAATTGTTACTGAGTGCCAGAGAATTGTTACTCGCACAGACACAAAATTGTTACTTGCACAGACACAGAATTGTTACTCGCACAGACACAGAATTGTTACTCAGGGCCACAGAATTCATACTCAGGGACAGACAGAATTGTTACTGAGTGCCAGAGAATTGTTACTCAGGGACAGACAGAATTGTTACTGAGTGCCAGAGAATTGTTACTCAGGGACAGACAGAATTGTTACTGAGTGCCAGAGATTTGTTACTCGCACAGACACAAAATTGTTACTCGCACAGACACATAATTGTTACTCAGGGCCACAGAATTCATACTCAGGGACAGACAGAATTGTTACTGAGTGCCAGAGAATTGTTACTCAGGGACAGACAGAATTGTTACTGAGTGCCAGAGAATTGTTACTCAGGGACAGACAGAATTGTTACTGAGTGCCAGAGAATTGTTACTCAGGGACAGACAGAATTGTTACTGAGTGCCAGAGAATTGTTACTCAGGGACAGACAGAATTGTTACTGAGTGCCAGAGAATTGTTACTCGCACAGACACAAAATTGTTACTTGCACAGACACAGAATTGTTACTCGCACAGACACAGAATTGTTACTCAGGGCCACAGAATTCATACTCAGGGATAGACAGAATTGTTACTGAGTGCCAGAGAATTGTTACTCAGGGACAGACAGAATTGTTACTGAGTGCCAGAGAATTGTTACTCAGGGACAGACAGAATTGTTACTGAGTGCCAGAGAATTGTTACTCGCACAGACACAAAATTGTTACTTGCACAGACACAGAATTGTTACTCGCACAGACACAGAATTGTTACTCAGGGCCACAGAATTCATACTCAGGGACAGACAGAATTGTTACTGAGTGCCAGAGAATTGTTACTCAGGGACAGACAGAATTGTTACTGAGTGCCAGAGAATTGTTACTCAGGGACAGACAGAATTGTTACTGAGTGCCAGAGAATTGTTACTCGCACAGACACAAAATTGTTACTTGCACAGACACAGAATTGTTACTCGCACAGACACAGAATTGTTACTCAGGGCCACAGAATTCATACTCAGGGATAGACAGAATTGTTACTGAGTGCCAGAGAATTGTTACTCAGGGACAGACAGAATTGTTACTGAGTGCCAGAGAATTGTTACTCAGGGACAGACAGAATTGTTACTGAGTGCCAGAGAATTGTTACTCGCACAGACACAAAATTGTTACTTGCACAGACACAGAATTGTTACTCGCACAGACACAGAATTGTTACTCAGGGCCACAGAATTCATACTCAGGGACAGACAGAATTGTTACTGAGTGCCAGAGAATTGTTACTCAGGGACAGACAGAATTGTTACTGAGTGCCAGAGAATTGTTACTCGCACAGACACAAAATTGTTACTTGCACAGACACAGAATTGTTACTCGCACAGACACAGAATTGTTACTCAGGGCCACAGAATTCATACTCAGGGACAGACAGAATTGTTACTGAGTGCCAGAGAATTGTTACTCAGGGACAGACAGAATTGTTACTGAGTGCCAGAGAATTGTTACTCGCACAGACACAAAATTGTTACTTGCACAGACACAGAATTGTTACTCGCACAGACACAGAATTGTTACTCGCACAGACACATAATTGTTACTCAGGGCCACAGAATTCATACTCAGGGACAGACAGAATTGTTACTGAGTGCCAGAGAATTGTTACTCAGGGACACCTAATCGTTGAATTAAATAGTATGTCAGACAACATGCAGAGGAGTGGCAGAGGAGGCAATGTTTTAGGAGCGAGCAGACGTGGCAGCAGAGGAAGGGGTCGAGGCAGCAGTATTCGCAGCCAGAGGCCAGTGCTCCCGGTGTCATCCAGCGGTCGTGTCTCCACCGACAACCCTGCCGTCATTGATTGGTTGGCTCGGTCGTCTTCCTCTTCCCAGGTCACCTCTGACACCTACAGCCAACGGTCGGTGGGTACGTCAGACACAACCGTTAGTTGGCATGGCCCGGGACCAAGCCCACTGAAATCACGTGTCCTCTACCTGCCCCTGTCCTTTGCTGTTCCCTCACCAAGCGAAGTATCGCATGCTGTGGGCTCAGCCCCACTGTACAGTGAGGAAGAGCTAACAGAGGGCGGTCAGGAACGGGGGGAGACATCGGCCTTTTCAGCAGCCAAGCGAACAAGTACTGGCGAGGAGAGTGGCTCGGTAGCCGGTCTAGAGACAGGTCTGTCTCCTGACCCAGACGCAGCCGAGGGGGCTAGTAGTGAGGCGGAGACCCTACTTGATGATGAGGAGGTTGATCGCACTTGGCAGCCTCGTCGTCATCAGGCAATTTCTTCCGCATCATCAGGAGAAGAGGGTGGCAGCTTGGCAGCGAGCAAAACAGTCGGTGGGTTGCCCAGGAGACAGCAGCAGGGTCGCATCAGTGTCAGTGGAGCCAAACGTCCACGGAGTAGAGCACCAGCTCCACTGCAGCCTACCACCACGGCCAGTAGTGGTGCGGGTGCGCACGGAGGAAGTAGCAGTCAGCCAGTGAAGAGTAGCGGGGGCAAAGTTTCCTACTCGGTGGTGTGGCAATTTTTCCTCAAGCCGCCCGAGGAAGTAAACGTAGCCGTATGTCGACTATGTGGCCAGAAATGCAAGCGTGGCCAGGGGGCCCATGTTGGGACTACAGCGTTGCGTCAGCATATGCAGCGTCACCATTCGGTGGCCTGGGAAAACCGTGATAAACATACGGCGGTTCTGCCTGCCCCAGCCCCCGCTCCATCACCCGCTCCGTTACTTGCTCCGTCACCCGACGTCGTCAATCGCCCTCTATCAGCCAGTCAAGGCTCCAACACCTCTGCTGAGGGGAGTTGTCGCTCATTGGCATCTTCCGCTCGTTCAGATGCTCCTTCTCCTGCTACTCCTCTTCTCGGATTCCGTCAACAGTCTTTCTTGGAATCCGTATCCAAGAGACAACAGTTTGCGAGCACGCACCCGACGGTGCAAAAGCTGAACGTCCTCCTGTCCAAGTTGCTGGTGCTGCAGTCCCTCCCTTTCCAACTGGTGGACTCAGCACCTTTCCGAGAAATGATGGCTTGTGCCGCGCCGCGGTGGAGAGTGCCAAGCCGTCATTTCTTTGCCCAAAAGGCAGTGCCAGCCCTGCATTCACATGTAGAAGAGATGGTGGGCCAGTCTTTGAGCATGTCGGTCTCTGCCAAAGTGCACGGCAGCGCCGACGTGTGGAGCTGTAACTACGGTCAGGGACAGTACATGTCATTTACGGCCCACTGGGTGAACGTGGTGCCGGCACAGCCGCACCAGCAACTTGGACAGGTCACGACGCTTTTGCCTCCACGTTTGCACGTCCTTGGTCCAGCAAGCATGTCCGCCTCTACCACCTCTTTTTCCGCCGTGTCCTCAGCCGCCACCCCCGTGCCAAGTCCCATTACCCGACCGGCATATCACATGTGCAGGGCGCAACGGTGTCACGCTGTGCTGCACCTGGTATGCCTTGGCGAACGTAGTCACACAGGGGAGGAACTGCTGAGTGTAATGAACAGAGAAATCGACAGATGGCTGTCTCCGCGCAAACTAAAAATCGGAACCATGTTGACTGACAACGGAAAGAACATGGTGTCTGCTCTGCGTCAAGGAAGGTTGTGCCATGCGCCATGCATGGCTCACGTGTTCAATCTGGTTGTCAAGCGGTTCCTAAAATCCACCATCCCACTGCAAGACATCCTTAAAATGTCACGTAAACTGTGCATGCATTTCAGCCATTCCTACACCGCAAAGAACACCCTCATTGAGCTGCAGCGGCAGAACGGAATTCCACAGCATCGCCTGATCTGCGACGTTGCAACAAGGTGGAATTCAACCCTACACATGTTAGACCGCCTTTACGAGCAGCGAAAGGCCATCACCGATTTCCTGATGTTACAAGCGGATAAAGGTACTCCCCTGTGTAACTTAGATGTCAGCCATTGGCAGCTCATGCGTGACACCTGCCGCTTGCTCAGGCCCTTTGAGGAGGCCACGCTATTCGTGAGTCGGCAGGACTATGGGATGAACGACGTCATTCCTCTGTTGCACGTCCTGGAACAAATGCTGTTAACAATGGCTGGTCAGGGTGCGGTAGACGTGGCGCACAGATCTCAACGCCACATGACCCCTGTGGGGGCAGGACAGGAAGAAGAGGAGGAGGTAGAGGAGGACATTTGTGCTCAGGAATTATTGAGTGAAATGGGTGGTTTTTCCACTCAGCGGACAGGAGTGGAGGAGCAGGAGCATCTGGTAGAGGAGGAGGAGGAGGAGACAGAGGACCCAGACGCACCGTGGCAGTATGCTGTGGAGATGGAGGCAGGGAGTCCCTCGCATTCCTTGGCACAAATGGCCCATAGCATGCTCGGTTGCTTGCGTAGCGACAGCCGAATAATAACCATCAGACAGAGGGATGACTTTTGGCTGTCCACCTTGTTGGACCCTCGCTACCGGTCCAAAATGGTGGCCTTTTTCACACCTGCTGAGAGGGAGGCCAAAATTACGTACTATAAAAACCACCTATGTAGTCAGTTGGTCTCTGCCTTTGTGCGCCAACGTCCATCCTCAGACACTGTGGGCCCTGTGCGCTCGCGTTCCGCTGGCATGGCAGCAGGGGAGGGGTGGGGTGGTAGGAGCAGTGGCAGCTCCACCAGCAGCGGCTGCCTCAGTCTGCAGTCGATGATGAGTAGCTTTCTTCACCAGCGCAGTGAGGAAACTACTAACCAGCCGCAGCAGCAGCAGCAGCATCAGGTGGACCTGGAGCAGGAGCTCAAACAACAGGCTTGGGCCTACTTGGACAGCACCCTGCCAACCGAGGTAGACAATCCCCTTGACTACTGGGCAACGAAACTTGACCTTTGGCCCCAACTAGCTGAATTTGCCCTTGAAAGGCTGTCATGCCCGGCCAGTAGCGTGGCATCGGAGCGCGTGTTTAGTGCGGCAGGAGGTATTGTAACTCCGCGGAGGACACGACTGTCCACCCAAAGTGTGGAGAGACTCACGTTTGTGAAAATGAATCAGGCGTGGATTAGTCTGGATTTCAAACCACCAGTTCCTGACACAACTGACTAAATCCGCCATGAATCATGCCTCAAACATGTGCCACTTTCAGGTCTCCTCACACTGCTGGTGTGTTTAATTTTTTGACATAGGGTGCTGGCAGATTACGGGCCTCCTATAGCTGCTGCCAGGCCCCTAATCTGCCATGGGCCCCTATATACCGCCTCCTCATGCTGCTGCCAAGTCCAGAGTCTGTCATGGGTCCCTGTATGGCCTCCCATTGCTGCTGTCTCCATCGCCACACTCTGCTGCCATGTGCCACTTTCAGGTCTCTTCACACTGCTGGTGTGTTTAATTTTTTGACATAGGGTGCAGGCAGATTACGGGCCTCACATAGCTGCTGCCAGGCCCCTAATCTGCCATGGGCCCCTATATACCGCCTCCTCATGCTGCTGCCAAGTCTAGAGTCTCTCATGGGTCCCTGTACGGCCTCCCATTGCTGCTGTCTCCATCGCCACACTCTGCTGCCATGTGCCACTTTCAGGTCTCTTCACACTGCTGGTGTGTTAAATTTTTTGACATAGGGTGCAGGCAGATTACGGGCCTCACATAGCTGCTGCCAGGCCCCTAATCTGCCATGGGCCCCTATATACCGCCTCCTCATGCTGCTGCCAAGTCCAGAGTCTGTCATGGGTCCCTGTAAGGCCTCCCATTGCTGCTGTCTCCATCGCCACACTCTGCTGCCATGTGCCACTTTCAGGTCTCTTCACACTGCTGGTGTGTTTAATTTTTTGACATAGGGTGCAGGCAGATTACGGGCCTCACATAGCTGCTGCCAGGCCCCTAATCTGCCATGGGCCCCTATATACCGCCTCCTCATGCTGCTGCCAAGTCTAGAGTCTCTCATGGGTCCCTGTACGGCCTCCCATTGCTGCTGTCTCCATCGCCACACTCTGCTGCCATGTGCCACTTTCAGGTCTCTTCACACTGCTGGTGTGTTAAATTTTTTGACATAGGGTGCAGGCAGATTACGGGCCTCACATAGCTGCTGCCAGGCCCCTAATCTGCCATGGGCCCCTATATACCGCCTCCTCATGCTGCTGCCAAGTCCAGAGTCTGTCATGGGTCCCTGTAAGGCCTCCCATTGCTGCTGTCTCCATCGCCACACTCTGCTGCCATGTGCCACTTTCAGGTCTCTTCACACTGCTGGTGTGTTTAATTTTTTGACATAGGGTGCAGGCAGATTACGGGCCTCACATAGCTGCTGCCAGGCCCCTAATCTGCCATGGGCCCCTATATACCGCCTCCTCATGCTGCTGCCAAGTCTAGAGTCTGTCATGGGTCCCTGTACGGCCTCCCATTGCTGCTGTCTCCATCGCCACACTCTGCTGCCATGTGCCACTTTCAGGTCTCTTCACACTGCTGGTGTGTTAAATTTTTTGACATAGGGTGCAGGCAGATTACGGGCCTCACATAGCTGCTGCCAGGCCCCTAATCTGCCATGGGCCCCTATATACCGCCTCCTCATGCTGCTGCCAAGTCCAGAGTCTGTCATGGGTCCCTGTACGGCCTCCCATTGCTGCTGTCTCCATCGCCACACTCTGCTGCCATGTGCCACTTTCAGGTCTCTTCACACTGCTGGTGTGTTAAATTTTTTGACATAGGGTGCAGGCAGATTACGGGCCTCACATAGCTGCTGCCAGGCCCCTAATCTGCCATGGGCCCCTATATACCGCCTCCTCATGCTGCTGCCAAGTCTAGAGTCTCTCATGGGTCCCTGTACGGCCTCCCATTGCTGCTGTCTCCATCGCCACACTCTGCTGCCATGTGCCACTTTCAGGTCTCTTCACACTGCTGGTGTGTTAAATTTTTTGACATAGGGTGCAGGCAGATTACGGGCCTCACATAGCTGCTGCCAGGCCCCTAATCTGCCATGGGCCCCTATATACCGCCTCCTCATGCTGCTGCCAAGTCCAGAGTCTGTCATGGGTCCCTGTAAGGCCTCCCATTGCTGCTGTCTCCATCGCCACACTCTGCTGCCATGTGCCACATTCAGGTCTCTTCACACTGCTGGTGTGTTTAATTTTTTGACATAGGGTGCAGGCAGATTACGGGCCTCACATAGCTGCTGCCAGGCCCCTAATCTGCCATGGGCCCCTATATACCGCCTCCTCATGCTGCTGCCAAGTCTAGAGTCTGTCATGGGTCCCTGTACGGCCTCCCATTGCTGCTGTCTCCATCGCCACACTCTGCTGCCATGTGCCACTTTCAGGTCTCTTCACACTGCTGGTGTGTTAAATTTTTTGACATAGGGTGCAGGCAGATTACGGGCCTCACATAGCTGCTGCCAGGCCCCTAATCTGCCATGGGCCCCTATATACCGCCTCCTCATGCTGCTGCCAAGTCTAGAGTCTCTCATGGGTCCCTGTACGGCCTCCCATTGCTGCTGTCTCCATCGCCACACTCTGCTGCCATGTGCCACTTTCAGGTCTCTTCACACTGCTGGTGTGTTAAATTTTTTGACATAGGGTGCAGGCAGATTACGGGCCTCACATAGCTGCTGCCAGGCCCCTAATCTGCCATGGGCCCCTATATACCGCCTCCTCATGCTGCTGCCAAGTCCAGAGTCTGTCATGGGTCCCTGTAAGGCCTCCCATTGCTGCTGTCTCCATCGCCACACTCTGCTGCCATGTGCCACTTTCAGGTCTCTTCACACTGCTGGTGTGTTTAATTTTTTGACATAGGGTGCAGGCAGATTACGGGCCTCACATAGCTGCTGCCAGGCCCCTAATCTGCCATGGGCCCCTATATACCGCCTCCTCATGCTGCTGCCAAGTCTAGAGTCTGTCATGGGTCCCTGTACGGCCTCCCATTGCTGCTGTCTCCATCGCCACACTCTGCTGCCATGTGCCACTTTCAGGTCTCTTCACACTGCTGGTGTGTTAAATTTTTTGACATAGGGTGCAGGCAGATTACGGGCCTCACATAGCTGCTGCCAGGCCCCTAATCTGCCATGGGCCCCTATATACCGCCTCCTCATGCTGCTGCCAAGTCCAGAGTCTGTCATGGGTCCCTGTACGGCCTCCCATTGCTGCTGTCTCCATCGCCACACTCTGCTGCCATGTGCCACTTTCAGGTCTCTTCACACTGCTGGTGTGTTAAATTTTTTGACATAGGGTGCAGGCAGATTACGGGCCTCACATAGCTGCTGCCAGGCCCCTAATCTGCCATGGGCCCCTATATACCGCCTCCTCATGCTGCTGCCAAGTCTAGAGTCTCTCATGGGTCCCTGTACGGCCTCCCATTGCTGCTGTCTCCATCGCCACACTCTGCTGCCATGTGCCACTTTCAGGTCTCTTCACACTGCTGGTGTGTTAAATTTTTTGACATAGGGTGCAGGCAGATTACGGGCCTCACATAGCTGCTGCCAGGCCCCTAATCTGCCATGGGCCCCTATATACCGCCTCCTCATGCTGCTGCCAAGTCCAGAGTCTGTCATGGGTCCCTGTAAGGCCTCCCATTGCTGCTGTCTCCATCGCCGCACTCTGCTGCCATGTGCCACTTTCAGGTCTCTTCACACTGCTGGTGTGTTTAATTTTTTGACATAGGGTGCAGGCAGATTACGGGCCTCACATAGCTGCTGCCAGGCCCCTAATCTGCCATGGGCCCCTATATACCGCCTCCTCATGCTGCTGCCAAGTCCAGAGTCTGTCATGGGTCCCTGTACGGCCTCCCATTGCTGCTGTCTCCATCGCCACACTCTGCTGCCATGTGCCACTTTCAGGTCTCTTCACACTGCTGGTGTGTTAAATTTTTTGACATAGGGTGCAGGCAGATTACGGGCCTCACATAGCTGCTGCCAGGCCCCTAATCTGCCATGGGCCCCTATATACCGCCTCCTCATGCTGCTGCCAAGTCTAGAGTCTGTCATGGGTCCCTGTACGGCCTCCCATTGCTGCTGTCTCCATCGCCACACTCTGCTGCCATGTGCCACTTTCAGGTCTCTTCACACTGCTGGTGTGTTAAATTTTTTGACATAGGGTGCAGGCAGATTACGGGCCTCACATAGCTGCTGCCAGGCCCCTAATCTGCCATGGGCCCCTATATACCGCCTCCTCATGCTGCTGCCAAGTCTAGAGTCTGTCATGGGTCCCTGTACGGCCTCCCATTGCTGCTGTCTCCATCGCCACACTCTGCTGCCATGTGCCACTTTCAGGTCTCTTCACACTGCTGGTGTGTTAAATTTTTTGACATAGGGTGCAGGCAGATTACGGGCCTCACATAGCTGCTGCCAGGCCCCTAATCTGCCATGGGCCCCTATATACCGCCTCCTCATGCTGCTGCCAAGTCTAGAGTCTGTCATGGGTCCCTGTACGGCCTCCCATTGCTGCTGTCTCCATCGCCACACTCTGCTGCCATGTGCCACTTTCAGGTCTCTTCACACTGCTGGTGTGTTAAATTTTTTGACATAGGGTGCAGGCAGATTACGGGCCTCACATAGCTGCTGCCAGGCCCCTAATCTGCCATGGGCCCCTATATACCGCCTCCTCATGCTGCTGCCAAGTCCAGAGTCTGTCATGGGTCCCTGGAAGGCCTCCCATTGCTGCTGTCTCCATCGCCACACTCTGCTGCCATGTGCCACTTTCAGGTCTCTTCACACTGCTGGTGTGTTTAATTTTTTGACATAGGGTGCAGGCAGATTACGGGCCTCACATAGCTGCTGCCAGGCCCCTAATCTGCCATGGGCCCCTATATACCGCCTCCTCATGCTGCTGCCAAGTCTAGAGTCTGTCATGGGTCCCTGTACGGCCTCCCATTGCTGCTGTCTCCATCGCCACACTCTGCTGCCATGTGCCACTTTCAGGTCTCTTCACACTGCTGGTGTGTTAAATTTTTTGACATAGGGTGCAGGCAGATTACGGGCCTCACATAGCTGCTGCCAGGCCCCTAATCTGCCATGGGCCCCTATATACCGCCTCCTCATGCTGCTGCCAAGTCCAGAGTCTGTCATGGGTCCCTGTACGGCCTCCCATTGCTGCTGTCTCCATCGCCACACTCTGCTGCCATGTGCCACTTTCAGGTCTCTTCACACTGCTGGTGTGTTAAATTTTTTGACATAGGGTGCAGGCAGATTACGGGCCTCACATAGCTGCTGCCAGGCCCCTAATCTGCCATGGGCCCCTATATACCGCCTCCTCATGCTGCTGCCAAGTCTAGAGTCTCTCATGGGTCCCTGTACGGCCTCCCATTGCTGCTGTCTCCATCGCCACACTCTGCTGCCATGTGCCACTTTCAGGTCTCTTCACACTGCTGGTGTGTTAAATTTTTTGACATAGGGTGCAGGCAGATTACGGGCCTCACATAGCTGCTGCCAGGCCCCTAATCTGCCATGGGCCCCTATATACCGCCTCCTCATGCTGCTGCCAAGTCCAGAGTCTGTCATGGGTCCCTGTATGGCCTCCCATTGCTGCTGTCTCCATCGCCACACTCTGCTGCCATGTGCCACTTTCAGGTCTCTTCACACTGCTGGTGTGTTAAATTTTTTGACATAGGGTGCAGGCAGATTACGGGCCTCACATAGCTGCTGCCAGGCCCCTAATCTGCCATGGGCCCCTATATACCGCCTCCTCATGCTGCTGCCAAGTCTAGAGTCTCTCATGGGTCCCTGTACGGCCTCCCATTGCTGCTGTCTCCATCGCCACACTCTGCTGCCATGTGCCACTTTCAGGTCTCTTCACACTGCTGGTGTGTTAAATTTTTTGACATAGGGTGCAGGCAGATTACGGGCCTCACATAGCTGCTGCCAGGCCCCTAATCTGCCATGGGCCCCTATATACCGCCTCCTCATGCTGCTGCCAAGTCCAGAGTCTGTCATGGGTCCCTGTATGGCCTCCCATTGCTGCTGTCTCCATCGCCACACTCTGCTGCCATGTGCCACTTTCAGGTCTCTTCACACTGCTGGTGTGTTTAATTTTTTGACATAGGGTGCAGGCAGATTACGGGCCTCACATAGCTGCTGCCAGGCCCCTAATCTGCCATGGGCCCCTATATACCGCCTCCTCATGCTGCTGCCAAGTCTAGAGTCTCTCATGGGTCCCTGTACGGCCTCCCATTGCTGCTGTCTCCATCGCCACACTCTGCTGCCATGTGCCACTTTCAGGTCTCTTCACACTGCTGGTGTGTTAAATTTTTTGACATAGGGTGCAGGCAGATTACGGGCCTCACATAGCTGCTGCCAGGCCCCTAATCTGCCATGGGCCCCTATATACCGCCTCCTCATGCTGCTGCCAAGTCCAGAGTCTGTCATGGGTCCCTGTATGGCCTCCCATTGCTGCTGTCTCCATCGCCACACTCTGCTGCCATGTGCCACTTTCAGGTCTCTTCACACTGCTGGTGTGTTAAATTTTTTGACATAGGGTGCAGGCAGATTACGGGCCTCACATAGCTGCTGCCAGGCCCCTAATCTGCCATGGGCCCCTATATACCGCCTCCTCATGCTGCTGCCAAGTCTAGAGTCTCTCATGGGTCCCTGTACGGCCTCCCATTGCTGCTGTCTCCATCGCCACACTCTGCTGCCATGTGCCACTTTCAGGTCTCTTCACACTGCTGGTGTGTTAAATTTTTTGACATAGGGTGCAGGCAGATTACGGGCCTCACATAGCTGCTGCCAGACATGTAATCTGCCATGGGCCCCCGTACTGACTCCTCATGCTGTGACGTTGCAACAAGGTGTAATTCAACCCTACATATGTTAGACCGCCTTTACGAACAGCTAAAGGCCATCACAGATTTCCTGATGTTAAAAGCGGATAAAGGTACTCCCTGTGTAACTTAGATGTCAGCCATTGTCAGCTCATGTGTGACACCTGCGCTTGCTCAGGCCCTTTGAGGAGGCCACGCTATTCGTGAGTCGGCAGGACTATGGGATGAATGAGGTCAAATCGGCCATGGGCCCCCGTACCGCCTGTTCACGCTGATGCTGGTCCCACAGTGTGACCTGGGTCCCTGTACGGCCTCCCATTGCTTCCACTCTGCCATGTGCCACTTTGAAATCTCCTCACACTCCTGCGGTTGTCCATTTTGTCATAGGTTGCTGGCAGATTACAGGCCTTCCATAGGTGCCACCAAGCCCCATATCGGCCATGGGCCCCCGTACCGCCTGGTCACGCTGCTGCTGGGCCCATAGTGTGACCTGGGTCCCTGTACCGCCTCCCATTGCTCCCACTCTGCCATGTGCCACTTTCAGGTCTCCTCACGCTCCTGCTGGTTTCCATTTTGTCATAGGTTGCTGTATGGCCTCCCATTGCTGCTGCCTCCACCGCCACACTGTGGCTCCAAACACTGGTTTTGGCCCCGTGACTGGCCAAAGGAGTGAAGTGTGCAGTGATTCTAAGATCGACGGCACTCATCTGCATGTCATACTGACAGACAGTATTATTTCTCTTCCCCAGCAGACTCCAA
Source organism: Staurois parvus (assembly GCF_062004578.1). Classification (NCBI taxonomy): domain Eukaryota; kingdom Metazoa; phylum Chordata; class Amphibia; order Anura; family Ranidae; genus Staurois; species Staurois parvus. Next base: position 5,218,614 of record NW_028318250.1, on the reverse strand, counting down.
GGGCATTTAAATTAAAGGTACAGTGTTCTGCACTAATATTAAGTCTCTCTGAAGCCTAGAAACACCCTTTTTTAAGTTAAATTCACAGCGAATTTATTCGACTCGAATCGAATATTGTCCACGAATTCGCCGAATCAGTCGAATCGAATTTTTCATTTCTTCGCTCATCTCTAATTATAATAGATTATTAGCCTTTATAAATAACACAGTTGTCATTTTGCTAGTGTCTGGAAACCTTGAACCCTTTGGTCCAAGAACATTCCAAAGTTCTAATTCTAGTACATTTAATCCTAGACTCCATCACATTCTGACCTATGTTCATGGAAGCAATGCAGTCATTGCACTCAAGGACTGGTAAGCTGCAGTGTATTGAATTCTTGCTTTTGGGTTTAAATAGCCTTTACGTTTTATTTTGCATACCTGTTTTCAGCCAAGGATAGAAGTATTGTAACCAGATATGCCAGGCAACTAACATTTTCAGAAGGACATCCGCAAAGACAACCCATCTATATATTTTATTACAGGTTTCCTCTAACTTTCACTAATGATGTAAGAATAAAGGTTCTTTTTTACAGTTGATTAAGAATCATGTGGCATGTGGCCCTTGAGGGGGCCAGGATCAGAAAATCCCCAACAGCTTAACATGAATTGTCCATATTGATAATATATGAAACAGCAAAGGTTATGGTAAAATAAAAGCAAAGTCAAACAATTATAGGCATCTCTTATAAATGCTGAACATAAAGCTGCTCAATAAGCTATTACTGTCTTATTACTGTAGGTAAAATGAGAAACAGTTATATTTTTTCCAAAGCACAGGGGACATTAATAAAATTTAGTCTACTGAGAACAGTAATAGTAATTAACTATTGACTGAAAATGTCTTGCAAAAGCCCAGGGTAACCGTTCCATTCTGTTTTACTTAATAATGGATAATCCTCTACTTCTCAGTTCAATCTCTATTAAACCGAACATGTTCTAATTAGTTACTGTAAGTGCAAGGAGATGAGGTCATTTGTACATTGAGATATAATCTTGGAAAAGTATCTGCCAGCTTTGTTTGTGATGTATAACAATGTTGTGCAATTCATATTTATTGTATGCATATATAGTATTATTACTGCAGTGAGTGATGTAATGGCAGGTGTTTGATTAGTGGCTCTAGAAGCACTTAAGAACCCTTGGTAAAACTGTATATGACAGCAACTGCTAAACTGCACCTTCCAAGATGATGAACTAGTGTTAGGTATAAGACTGACCATGGAAAGGCATGTATGTGCAATATGGTATCCTCTGTTCAGGATGGACTATCGAATATTAACTTTAGAGTCCCTTAACATTTTTGTGGTGAGGTGTGGTGTGTTACTCCACTCAAAATAATGTGTGCATTACATCAACGCATAGGTGTGAAGCCAGCTTTTTTTCCTACAATCATCTGTACTGGTACTGTTTCCCAATGAGATGCACATTCAAAATGCTACAAGTGCTAAAATAGTCCCAAAACATTCAAAAAATGTGACTGGCATACACATACTCAGCTGGCATACATGTGGACTCTAGAGTCGACAGACTGCATTGATTGCATTTTTTACTGAAAGAAGTACACACGCTATGACCTCTGTGTGTACATCTGTGCATATCACAGTTGCATAGTGATTGCTATGGAAATAGGATATATTTGTCTACGCATGATCAATACTTCAATTTCTAAAGCGCTGCGCAAACTGTTAGCGCTATTTAAATCCTGCATAATAATAATAAACTAGGTCACGTTTTAGAAAATCAGTCTTAAGTAAAACAGGCTTTTTTAAGCACAGATGAGAATAATACTGCTTCACATATGAAAAGGAGACTAGAGCGCCACCTGTTGCTTTTATAGCAGACTGCATAATATTGTTATGCATTTTTTTATATTTACCAGCCTATATATATATATATATATATATATATATATATACAGTGTATGTAAAAAAAAAACCAGCTATTTGAGTTAAACAGAGGACTTTATACAATTTACTGTGTCAAAGCACCTCTGTTAAATGTTCCAATCGATTAGTGTCTGCTTTTGTTTAATTTTAGGGAATTTTGTAATGTGTATTGAAGCATGTTTACTTGTGTTTTGAATATAATGTTGGGAATAACAGAGCATGAAAATGCACGGAAAAATGGAATCGTCTAATTTTTCAAACCACACCACAACACACTGCAAAAACAGCCTCATTGAATAACGTTACTTCCTATAACACATGTGGTGTTTCACAATGCACATATTAAAACACATAGATGTGAACTGTAGTGGGGACCAAGGGAGGCCCCCCTTAAAAGAGGCTTGAAAGATAACCAAAAGCGGTGTAACCAAACTAAACAACTTTATTGAGATCAGAATTATGTAAAATTAGGCCAAATGGCCAACAATCCTCCAATCACTGTTAAAATAAGGTTAGATAACATTAGCACCTTAAAAAACAAGCCCGGGCTCCGCACATCCACTCACAAATGCTGCATGAACTAAACTAGGTCTCATAAAGAGCATGACATATCAAGGCAACAATCTCCAGACTAGCAGTCAGTGGGTACTGATGGACAATGTGTTATCATTACACCAATACCCAATCAACAGACACTCAAAGAGTGATATAGTGACTGAGGTCTGAGGATGGTGGCACGATTAATATAGGTGACAGCATAATGGACATATGACATGTAAATCAGAATCAAAGTATGGTAATGCATAGCCACAATGGGACCAGGTTAAGGCAGCATAGGCATATGGAAGTCCATGCCTAGCAACAGGGCATCAAAAAGAGTTATAAACCCCTGTGCATGTGAGGTTTTAGATAGACAAAATAGAGTACTGATGGGTAGGGCAGGTTGATAAAGCCCACGGACTGGGCGTAATGATGAATTTGAACTGGATAAGTTGCAGCTAGGGCATTCCCCATCCTGCAACTGCATGTAACAAAGAGGCATGGATGCTCAAGACATCCACATGAATATGGAGAGGCAATGGTATAAACCTAGACTAACTCTAAACTATTTCCCAACTGTGGGACATAAAGTAAACTGTATAGCAATTAGGGATGAAAAGGTTTGATCTGAATTTAGGGTCAAACTGAATAAGGAAGGAAGCTCTTTCGAATGCCAAATCATCACCCAATCATCTGTGGCCATTCCATTCCCCACCCTGCAACCACAAATAACATAGAAGCAGGGATGATTGTAACACCATTTACTTTATAAGGCCACATGGCCATATTAGCTTGATGGTGTTGTTCAAAAATGACCATGTGGCCATATTAGGTTAATGAAGTCACAAGCATCCCTGACTCTTTCTTACATGTGACTGGATAGGTAATTCCCTGGCCACAGCTCATTAGGCACTGATTAGGTGGCAGTGACAACTTCAACCAGGTTTGTTCCGATCCTAAGTTTAGACCAAACCCCTGATCATCCCTAATAGCAATGCACAAACAGAGAGCAGGTTGGCCTAGAGGCAGCCCTTTCCTTCTTAAAGATACAGCAACACACCACATCAGAAACCCAGACATATCTGCAAAGATATATATATATATATATATATATATATATTCATATATAAAACCACCCTTCCACCATTGTTGTGCAGAGACTGCAAACATAATGTATGTTGGCAGAAACTGCACAATGAAAATCCCCTATTCTAGAATTCTAGAGCTATCTAGAACTAAAACCTGCACTAAGTGGATTCAATATAACTAGAGATGAGCGAATCGAACTAGGCGAAGTGGAATTCGTTTCGAATATTAGGAAAATTTCGTTACTTAGGGACACAGAAACGTTACTTAGGGAAACAGAAACGTTACTTAGGGCCACAGAAACGTTACTTAGGGCCACAGAATCGTTACTTAGGGCCACAGAAACGTTACTTAGGGCCACAGAATCGTTACTTAGGGCCACAGAAACGTTACTTAGGGCCACAGAAACGTTACTTAGGGCCACAGAATCGTTACTTAGGGCCACAGAATCGTTACTTAGGGCCACAGAAACGTTACTTAGGGCCACAGAAACGTTACTTAGGGCCACAGAATTGTTACTGAGGGACACAGAATTGTTACTCAGGGACAGACACAGAATTGTTACTCAGGGACAGACACAGAATTGTTACTCAGGGACAGACACAGAATTGTTACTGAGGGACAGACACAAATTAGCAGACTTCGGATGCGCGAATCGAAATTTTTCCTAAAATGGCGGCGACATGTGCGGCGACGGAGAGGGGATGTCTGGGAAGGCGCGCAGACAAGGCGCGCTGACCCATAATGCATTCATTCATGACATGTGATCGCATTAGCCAATCAGCAGCCAGCCAGCCAGCACTGTGTAATGGTCGAGCTATAAATGGCGGCCATTTTAGAATTCTCCATTTGCCTCCAGTCATTCAAGAGAGGCAGAGCTGTCTGTATTGAGGGAGAGAGTTAGGGACACAGAAACGTTACTTAGGGCCAGAGAAACGTTACTTAGGGCCAGAGAAACGTTACTTAGGGCCACAGAAACCTTTACTTAGGGCCACAGAAACGTTACTTAGGGCCACAGAATCGTTACTTAGGGACACAGAAACGTTACTTAGGGAAACAGAAACGTTACTTAGGGCCACAGAAACGTTACTTAGGGCCACAGAAACGTTACTTAGGGCCACAGAATCGTTACTTAGGGCCACAGAAACGTTACTTAGGGCCACAGAAACGTTACTTAGGGCCACAGAATCGTTACTTAGGGCCACAGAAACGTTACTTAGGGCCACAGAAACGTTACTTAGGGCCACAGAATCGTTACTTAGGGCCACAGAAACGTTACTTAGGGCCACAGAATTGTTACTGAGGGACACAGAATTGTTACTCAGGGACAGACACAGAATTGTTACTCAGGGACAGACACAGAATTGTTACTCAGGGACAGACACAGAATTGTTACTGAGGGACAGACACAGAATTGCTACTGAGGGACACAGAATTGTTACTGAGGGACACAGAATTGTTACTGAGGGACACAGAACTGTTACTCAGGGACAGACACAGAATTGTTACTGAGGGACACAGAATTGTTACTGAGGGACACAGAATTGTTACTCAGGGACAGACAAAGAATTGTTACTGAGGGACACAGAATTGTTACTGAGGGACACAGAATTGTTACTGAGGGACACAGAATTGTTACTCAGGGACAGACACAGAATTGTTACTCAGGGACAGACACAGAATTGTTACTGAGGGACACAGAATTGTTACTGAGGGACACAGAATTGTTACTCAGGGACACAGAATTGATACTCAGGGACACAGAATTGTTACTCAGGGACAGACACAGAATTGTTACTGAGGGACACAGAATTGTTACTGAGGGACACAGAATTGTTACTGAGGGACACAGAATTGTTACTCAGGGACACAGAATTGTTACTGAGGGACAGACACAGAATTGTTACTCAGGGACACAGAATTGTTACTGAGGGACACAGAATTGTTACTGAGGGACACAGAATTGTTACTGAGGGACACAGAATTGTTACTCAGGGACAGACACAGAATTGTTACTCAGGGACAGACACAGAATTGTTACTGAGGGACACAGAATTGTTACTGAGGGACACAGAATTGTTACTGAGGGACACAGAATTGTTACTGAGGGACACAGAATTGTTACTCAGGGACACAGAATTGTTACTCGGGGACACAGAATTGTTACTGAGGGACACAGAATTGTTACTCAGGGACAGACACAGAATTGTTACTCAGGGACAGACACAGAATTGTTACTGAGGGACACAGAATTGTTACTGAGGGACACAGAATTGTTACTGAGGGACACAGAATTGTTACTCAGGGACACAGAATTGTTACTCAGGGACAGACACAGAATTGTTACTGAGGGACAGACACAGAATTGTTACTGAGGGACACAGAATTGTTACTGAGGGACACAGAATTGTTACTCAGGGACACAGAATTGTTACTGAGGGACACAGAATTGTTACTGAGGGACACAGAATTGTTACTCAGGGACAGACACAGAATTGTTACTGAGGGACACAGAATTGTTACTGAGGGACACAGAATTGTTACTGAGGGACACAGAATTGTTACTCAGGGACAGACACAGAATTGTTACTCAGGGACACAGAATTGTTACTCAGAAACACAGAATTGTTACTGAGGGACAGACACAGAATTGTTACTGAGGGACACAGAATTGTTACTGAGGGACACAGAATTGTTACTGAGGGACACAGAATTGTTACTCAGGGTCAGACACAGAATTGTTACTGAGGGACAGACACAGAATTGTTACTGAGGGACACAGAATTGTTACTGAGGGACACAGAATTGTTACTGAGGGACACAGAATTGTTACTCAGGGACAGACACAGAATTGTTACTGAGGGACACACAATTGTTACTGAGGGACACACACAGAATTGTTACTGAGGGACACAGAATTGTTACTGAGGGACACAGAATTGTTACTCAGGGACAGACACAGAATTGTTACTCAGGGACAGAAACAGAATTGTTACTGAGGGACACAGAATTGTTACTGAGGGACACAGAAGTGTTACTGAGGGACACAGAAGTGTTACTGAGGGACACAGAATTGTTACTCAGGGACAGACACAGAATTGTTACTCAGGGACACAGAATTGTTTCTCAGGGACACATAATCGTTGAATTAAAGAGTATGTCAGACAACATGCAGAGGAGTGGCAGAGGAGGCAATGTTTTAGGAGCGAGCAGACGTGGCAGCAGAGGAAGGGGTCGAGGCAGCACTAGTCGCAGCCAGAGGCCATTGCTCCCGGTGTCATCCAGCGGTCGTGTCTCCACCGACAACCCTGCCGTCATCGATTGGTTTGCTCGGTCGTCTTCCTCTTCCCAGGTCACCTCTGACACCTACAGCCAACGGTCGGTGTGTATGTCAGACACAACCGTTAGTTGGCATGGCCCGGGAGCAAGCCCACTGAAATCACGTGTCCTCTACCTGCCCCTGTCCTTTGGTGTTCCCTCACCAAGCGAAGTATCGCATGCTGTGGGCTCAGCCCCACTGTACAGTGAGGAAGAGCTAACAGAGGGCGGTCAGGAACGGGGGGAGACATCCGCCTCTTCAGCAGCCAGGCGAAGAAGTAGTGGCGAGGAGAGTGGCTCGGTAGCCGGTCTAGAGACAGGTCTGTCTCCTGACCCACACGCAGCCGAGGGGGCTAGTAGTGAGGCGGAGACCCTAATTGATGATGATGAGGCTGATCGCACTTGGCAGCCTCGTCGTCATCAGGCTATTGCTTCCGCATCATCAGGAGAAGAGGGTGGCAGCTTGGCAGCGAGCAAAACAGTCGGTGGGTTGCCCAGGAGGCAGCAGGGTCGCAGCAGTGTCAGTGGAGGCAAACGGCCACGGAGTAGAGCACCAGCTCCACTGCAGCCTACCACCACGGCCAGTAGTGGTGCCGGTGTGCACGGAGGAAGTAGCAGTCAGCCAGTGAGGAGTATCGAAGGCAAAGTTTCCTACTCGGCGGTGTGGCAATTTTTCGTCAAGCCGCCCGAGGAAGTAAACGTAGCCCTATGTCGACTATGTGGCCAGAAAGTCAAGCGTGGCCAGGGGGACCATGTTGGGACTACAGCGTTGCGGCAGCATATGCAGCGTCGCCATTTGGTGGCCTGGGAAAACCGTGATAAAGATACGGCGGTTCTGCCTGCCCCAGCCCCCGCTCCATCACCCGCTCCGTTACTTGCTCCGTCACCCGACGTCAATCGCCCTCTATCAGCCAGTCAAGGCTCCAACACCTCTGCTGAGGGGAGTTGTCGCTCGTTGGCATCTTCCGCTCGTTCAGATGCTCCTTCTCCTGCTACTCCTCTTCACGGATTCCGTCAGCAGTCTTTCTTGGAATCCGTTTCCAAGAGACAACAGTTTGCGAGCACGCACCCGACGGTGCAAAAGCTGAACGTCCTCCTGTCCAAGTTGCTGGTGCTGCAGTCCCTCCCTTTCCAAGTGGTGGACTCAGCACCTTTCCGAGAAATGATGGCTTGTGCCGCGCCGCGGTGGAGAGTGCCAAGCCGGCATTTCTTCGCCAAAAAGGCAGTGCCAGCCTTGCATTCACATGTAGAAGAGATGGTGGGCCAGTCTTTGAGCATGTCGGTCTCTGCCAAAGTGCACGGCAGCGCCGACGTGTGGAGCTGTAACTACGGTCAGGGACAGTACATGTCATTTACGGCCCACTGGGTGAACGTGGTGCCGGCACAGCCGCACCAGCAACTTGGACAGGTCACGCCGCTTTTGCCTCCACATTTGCACGTCCTTGGTCCACAAAAGATGTCCGCCTCTACCACCTCTTCTTCCGCCGTGTCCTCAGCCGCCACCCCCGTGCCAAGTCCCATTACCCGACCGGCATATCACATGTGCAGGGCGCAACGGTGTCACGCTGTGCTGCACCTGGTATGCCTTGGCGAACGTAGTCACACAGGGGAGGAACTTCTCAGTGTAATGAACAGAGAAATCGACAGATGGCTGTCTCCGCGCAAACTGAAAATCGGAACCATGTTGACCGACAACGGAAAGAACATGGTGTCTGCTCTGCGTCAAGGAAGGTTGTGCCATGCGCCATGCATGGCTCATGTGTTCAATCTGGTTGTCAAGCGGTTCCTAAAATCCACCATCCCACTGCAAGACATCCTTAAAATGTCACGTAAACTTTGCATGCATTTCAGCCATTCCTACACCGCAAAGCACACCCTCCTTGAGCTGCAGCGGCAGAACGGAATTGCACAGCATCGCCTGATCTGCGACGTTGCAACAAGGTGGAATTCAACCCTACACATGTTAGACCGCCTTTACGAACAGCGAAAGGCCATCACCGATTTCCTGATGTTACAAGCGGATAAAGGTACTCCCCTGTGTAACTTAGATGTCAGCCATTGGCAGCTCATGCGTGACACCTGCCGCTTGCTCAGGCCCTTTGAGGAGGCCACGCTATTCGTGAGTCGGCAGGACTATGGGATGAACGACGTCATTCCTCTGTTGCACGTCCTGGAACAAATGCTGTTAACAATGGCTGGTCAGGGTGCGGTAGACGTGGCGTACAGATCTCAACGCCACATGACCCCTGTGGGGGCAGGACAGGAAGAAGAGGAGGAGGTAGAGGAGGACATTTGTGCTCAGGAATTATTGAGTGAAATGGGTGGTTTTTCCACTCAGCGGACAGGAGTGGAGGAGCAGGAGCATCTGGTAGAGGAGGAGGAGGAGGAGACAGAGGACCCAGACGCACCGTGGCAGTATGCTGTGGAGATGGAGGCAGGGAGTCCCTCGCATTCCTTGGCACAAATGGCCCATAGCATGCTCGCTTGCTTGCGTAGCGACAGCCGAATAATAACCATCAGACAGAGGGATGACTTTTGGCTGTCCACCTTGTTGGACCCTCGCTACCGTTCAAAAATGGTGGCCTTTTTCACACCTGCTGAGAGGGAGGCCAAAATAACGTACTATAAAAACCACCTATGTAGTCAGTTGGTCTCTGCCTTTGTGCGCCAACGTCCATCCTCAGACACTGTGGGCCCTGTGCGCTCGCGTTCCGCTGCCATGGCAGCAGGGGAGGGGTGGGGTGGTAGGAGCAGTGGCAGCTCCACCAGCAGCGGCTGCCTCAGTCTGCAGTCGATGATGAGTAGCTTTCTTCACCAGCGCAGTGAGGAAACTACTAACCAGCCGCAGCAGCAGCAGCATCAGGTGGACCTGGAGCAGGACCTCAAACAACAGGCTTGGGCCTACTTGGACAGCACCCTGTCAACCGAGGTAGACAATCCCCTTGACTACTGGGCAACGAAACTTGACCTTTGGCCCCAACTAGCTGAATTTGCCCTTGAAAGGCTGTCATGCAAGGCCAGTAGCGTGGCATCTGAGCGCGTGTTTAGTGCGGCAGGAGGTATTGTAACTCCGCGGAGGACACGACTGTCCACCCAAAGTGTGGAGAGACTCACGTTTGTGAAAATGAATCAGGCGTGGATTAGTCTGGATTTCAAACCACCAGTTCCTGACACAACTGACTAAATCCGCCATGAATCATGCCCCAAACATGTGCCACTTTCAGGTCTCCTCACACTGCTGGTGTGTTCCATTTTTTGTCATAGGGTGCTGGCAGATTACGGGCCTCCCATTGCTGCTGCCAGGCCCGTAATCTGCCGTGGGCCCCTGTACCGCCTCTTCATGCTGCTGCCAGGTCCACAGTGTCTCATGGGTCCCTGTACGGCCTCCCATTGCTGCTGTCTCCATCGCCACACTCTGCCATGTGCCACTTTCAGGTCTCCTCACACTGCTGGTGTGTTCCATTTTTTGTCATAGGGTGCTGGCAGATTACGGGCCTCCCATTGCTGCTGCCAGGCCCGTAATCTGCCGTGGGCCCCTGTACCGCCTCCTCATGCTGCTGCCAGGTCCAGAGTCTCTCATGGGTCCCTGTACGGCCTCCCATTGCTGCTGTCTCCATCGCCACACTCTGCCATGTGCCACTTTCAGGTCTCCTCACGCACTGCTGGTGTGTTCCATTTTTTGTCATAGGGTGCTGGCAGATTACGGGCCTCCCATTGCTGCTGCCAGGCCCGTAATCTGCCGTGGGCCCCTGTACCGCCTCCTCATGCTGCTGCCAGGTCCAGAGTCTCTCATGGGTCCCTGTACGGCCTCCCATTGCTGCTGTCTCCATCGCCACACTCTGCCATGTGCCACTTTCAGGTCTCCTCACACTGCTGGTGTGTTCCATTTTTTGTCATAGGGTGCTGGCAGATTACGGGCCTCCCATAGCTGCTGCCAGGCCCCTAATCTGCCATGGGCCCCTGTACCGCCTCCTCATGCTGCTGCCAGGTCCACAGTGTCTCATGGGTCCCTGTACGGCCTCCCATTGCTGCTGTCTCCATCGCCACACTCTGCCATGTGCCACTTTCAGGTCTCCTCACACACTGCTGGTGTGTTCCATATTTTGTCATAGGGTGCTGGCAGATTACAGGCCTCCCATTGCTGCTGCCAGGCCTGTAATCTGCCATGGGCCCCTGTACCGCCTCCTCATGCTGCTGCCAGGTCCAGAGTCTCTCATGGGTCCCTGTACGGCCTCCCATTGCTGCTGTCTCCATCGCCACACTCTGCCATGTGCCACTTTCAGGTCTCCTCACACACTGCTGGTGTGTTCCATTTTTTGTCATAGGGTGCTAGCAGATTACGGGCCTCCCATAGCTGCTGCCAGGCCCCTAATCTGCCATGGGCCCCTGTACCGCCTCCTCATGCTGCTGCCAGGTCCACAGTGTGTCATGCCATGTGCCACTTTCAGGTCTCCTCACACTGCTGGTGTGTTCCATTTTGTCATAGAGTGCTGGCAGATTACGGGCCTCCCATTGCTGCTGCCAGGCCCCTAATCTGCCATGGGCCCCTGTACCGCCTCCTCATGCTGCTGCCAGGTCCACAGTGTCTCATGGGTCCCTGTACGGCCTCCCATTGCTGCTGTCTCCATCGCCACACTCTGCCATGTGCCACTTTCAGGTCTCCTCACACACTGCTGGTGTGTTCCATTTTTTGTCATAGGGTGCTGGCAGATTATGGGCCTCCCATAGCTGCTGCCAGGCCCCTAATCTGCCATGGGCCCCTGTACCGCCTCCTCATGCTGCTGCCAGGTCCACAGTGTGTCATGCCATGTGCCACTTTCAGGTCTCCTCACACTGCTGGTGTGTTCCATTTTGTCATAGACTGCTGGCAGATTACGGGCCTCCCATTGCTGCTGCCAGGCCCCTAATCTGCCATGGGCCCCTGTACCGCCTCCTCATGCTGCTGCCAGGTCCACAGTGTCTCATGGGTCCTTGTACGGCCTCCCATTGCTGCTGTCTCCATCGCCACACTCTGCCATGTGCCACTTTCAGGTCTCCTCACACTGCTGGTGTGTTCCATTTTTTGTCATAGTGTGCTGGCAGATTACAGGCCTCCCATTGCTGCTGCCAGGCCCGTAATCTGCCATGGGCCCCCGTACCGCCTCCTCATGCTGCTGCCAGGTCCAGAGTCTCTCATGGGTCCCTGTACGGCCTCCCATTGCTGCTGTCTCCATCGCCACACTCTGCCATGTGCCACTTTCAGGTCTCCTCACACTGCTGGTGTGTTCCATTTTTTGTCATAGGGTGCTGGCAGATTACGGGCCTCCCATTGCTGCTGCCAGGCCCGTAATCTGCCGTGGGCCCCTGTACCGCCTCCTCATGCTGCTGCCAGGTCCAGAGTCTCTCATGGGTCCCTGTACGGCCTCCCATTGCTGCTGTCTCCATCGCCACACTCTGCCATGTGCCACTTTCAGGTCTCCTCACACACTGCTGGTGTGTTCCATTTTTTGTCATAGGGTGCTGGCAGATTACGGGCCTCCCATAGCTGCTGCCAGGCCCCTAATCTGCCGTGGGCCCCTTTACCGCCTCCTCATGCTGCTGCCAGGTCCACAGTGTGTCATGCCATGTGCCACTTTCAGGTCTCCTCACACTGCTGGTGTGTTCCATTTTGTCATAGAGTGCTGGCAGATTACGGGCCTCCCATTGCTGCTGCCAGGCCCCTAATCTGCCATGGGCCCCTGTACCGCCTCCTCATGCTGCTGCCAGGTCCACAGTGTCTCATGGGTCCCTGTACGGCCTCCCATTGCTGCTGTCTCCATCGCCACACTCTGCCATGTGCCACTTTCAGGTCTCCTCACACACTGCTGGTGTGTTCCATTTTTTGTCATAGGCTGCTGGCAGATTACGGGCCTCCCATAGCTGCTGCCAGGCCCCTAATCTGCCATGGGCCCCTGTACGGCCTCTTCATGCTGCTGCCAGGTCCACAGTGTGTCATGCCATGTGCCACTTTCAGGTCTCCTCACACTGCTGGTGTGTTCCATTTTGTCATAGAGTGCTGGCAGATTACGGGCCTCCCATTGCTGCTGCCAGGCCCCTAATCTGCCATGGGCCCCTGTACCGCCTCCTCATGCTGCTGCCAGGTCCACAGTGTCTCATGGGTCCCTGTACGGCCTCCCATTGCTGCTGTCTCCATCGCCACACTCTGCCATGTGCCACTTTCAGGTCTCCTCACACTGCTGGTGTGTTCCATTTTTTGTCATAGGGTGCTGGCAGATTACGGGGCTCCCATTGCTGCTGCCAGGCCTGTAATCTGCCATGGGCCCCCGTACCGCCTCCTCATGCTGCTGCCAGGTCCAGAGTCTCTCATGGGTCCCTGTACGGCCTCCCATTGCTGCTGTCTCCATCGCCACACTCTGCCATGTGCTACTTTCAGGTCTCCTCACACTGCTGGTGTGTTCCATTTTTTGTCATAGGGTGCTGGCAGATTACGGGCCTCCCATTGCTGCTGCCAGGCCCCTAATCTGCCATGGGCCCCTGTACCGCCTCCTCCTCCCCATTGCTGCTGCCAGGAGGCAGCAGGGTCGCAGCAGTGTCAGTGGAGGCAAACGGCCACGGAGTAGAGCACCAGCTCCACTGCAGCCTACCACCACGGCCAGTAGTGGTGCCGGTGTGCACAGAGGAAGTAGCAGTCAGCCAGTGAGGAGTAGCGGGGGCAAAGTTTCCTACTCGGCGGTGTGGCAATTTTTCGTCAAGCCACCCGAGGAAGTAAACGTAGCCGTATGTCGACTATGTGGCCAGAAAGTCAAGCGTGGCCAGGGGGCCCATGTTGGGACTACAGCGTTGCGTCAGCATATGCAGCGTCACCATTCGGTGGCCTGGGAAAACCATGATAAAGATACGGCGGTTCTGCCTGCCCCAGCCCAGGGTTCCATTTTGTCATAGGGTGCTGGCAGATTACGGGCCTCCCATTGCTGCTGCCAGGCCTTAATCTGCCATGGGCCCCTGTACCGCCTCCTCATGCTGCTGCCAGGTCCACAGTGTCTCATGGGTCCCTGTACCGCCTCCCATTGCTGCTGTCTCCATTGCCACACTCTGCCATGTGCCACTTTCAGGTCTCCTCACACTGCTGGTGGGTTTCCATTTTGTCATAGGGTGCTGTATGGCCTCCCATTGCTGCTGCCAGGCCCGTAATCTGCCATGGGCCCCCGTGCCGACTCCTCATGCTGCTGCCAGGCCCGTAATCTGTCATGGGCCCCTGTTGTCACTTGTTGGCATATTCCGCTCGTTCAGATGCTCCTTCTCCTGCTACTCCTCTTCACGGATTCCGTCAGCAGTCTTTCTTGGAATCCGTTTCCAAGAGACAACAGTTTGCGAGCACGCACCCGACGGTGCAGAAGCTGAACGTCCTCCTGTCCAAGTTGCTGCTGCCAGGCTCGTAATCTGTCATGCGCCCCTGTACCGCCTCCTCATGCTGCTGCCAGGTCCAGAGTATGTCATGGGCCCCCGTACCGACTCCTCATGCTGCTGCCAGGCCCGTAATCTGTCATGGGCCCCTGTTGTCGCTTGTTGGCATATTCCGCTCGTTCAGATGCTCCTTCTCCTGCTACTCCTCTTCACGGATTCCGTCAGCAGTCTTTCTTGGAATCCGTTTCCAAGAGACAACAGTTTGCGAGCACGCACCCGACGGTGCAGAAGCTGAACGTCCTCCTGTCCAAGTTGCTGCTGCCAGGCTCGTAATCTGTCATGCGCCCCTGTACCGCCTCCTCATGCTGCTGCCAGGTCCAGAGTATGTCATGGGCCCCCGTACCGACTCCTCATGCTGCTGCCAGGTCCGTAATCTGTCATGGGCCCCTGTTCCGCCTCCTCATGCTGCTGCCAGGTCCAGAGTGTGTCATGGGTCCCTGTACGGCCTCCCATTGCTGCTGCCAGGCCCGTAATCTGCCATGGGCCCCCGTACCAACTCCTCATGCTGCTGCCAGGCCCCTAATCTGTCATGGGCCCCTGTACCGCCTCCTCATGCTGCTGCCAGGTCCAGAGTGTGTCATGGGTCCCTGTACCGCCTCCCATTGCTGCTGTCTCCATCGCCACACTCTGCCATGTGCCACTTTCAGGTCTCCTCACACTGCTGGTGGGTTCCATTTTGTCATAGGGTGCTGTATGACCTCCCATTGCTGCTGCCTCCACCGCCACACTGTGGCTCCACACTCTGGTTTTGGCCCCGTGACTGCCCAAATGAGTGAAGTGTGCGGTGATTCTAAGATCGACGGCACTCATCTGCATGTCATACTGACTGACAGTATTATTTATCTTCCCCAGCAGACTCCAAGGGCATTTAAATTAAAGGTACAGTGTTCTGCACTAATATAAAGGCTCTCTGAAGCCTAGAAACACCCTTTTATAAGTTAAATTCGCAGCGAATATATTCGACTCGAATCGAAATTTTTTCACGAATTCGCCGAATCAGTCGAATCGAATTTTTGAATAATTCGCTGATCTCTAAATATAACCATTCTACCTCTGTCTGTTATTTTGCAAATTCATAGACTAATTTGGTCCATACTCATCTTCAATCAGCCTACCTACATCAATGCTACTTAGAGATATGGAAACTGTTGGCTGTAAGTTAAACTGTTTGATTGTCTTTGTTCTTGATAGGAAAATTGTAATGTGTGTGGCAAGAATCAATTATATGTTGATGTTGGCTATACCACTGAACATCTGTCTGGTCCTGGATCTTTGCCCATTTTTCTTGTTACATTATCCATTTCTAATTTTATTTTATATTTTTTGTGCAAAAGGGTAGAAATATCTGCAAATCTAGGAAAAAGTGCTGAGCATGACATATGGTAACATAACCTGTGGTTACACACATCTAATCACACAATGAATTGTTGCTATAATGCCCTTAAAGAGACTAAGGATCAAATATGAGCATATTTCAATGTCCTATAGAGATCTTGGTAAATCGGCCAATAAATGTTTAATCACCCACACTGCAACATTATGATCTGGCTTCCAGCTGTCATCTAGCATACAAATCAGGGCAACAATGGCTACTGCATAAGAATTTGCAGATTCTAGAAATACAAAAAATACAACTTAAAAACAACATAATCTCTATCTAGATTGCTTTCTGAGTCATTAATTCCCAATGACTAGAAAACTATGAGATGTGTATGGGTCTATGAATATTTTTCCCTGTATCTGAACCAATTCATATTCTAAATTACCAACTATAAATCAATTTCAGATTTGTTGACGTATCTTTAATAATGATAAATGGAGAGTTTATGGCTCCTGCTAAAGTTCACTTCAAGTTTTTGATTTATTAGAGAGCTGCACTGTAGTGGGACAGGCTTTCACCTCTACAGCCAGAAACTACGATACATTTGAAGTTGAAAAAAGAAAATTAATTTGTAGAATATAAGTGTAATTTCAATATCAGGCATTAAAAACATGACAGAAGAGTTAAGAGTTAATTTTGTTTTTTATTTTTTGGGGGGTTTTTTTAACTAAAGGAACTAAGTCATAAAGATACCTAAAATAAATTAACTGAACTGCATTAAAAATGACCCACAAAGCTGCCATCTAAAGACAATGGAATTTAAGATTTGTTGCAATTATATTATACAGTTGTGTTTAAAAGTTTGCATACCCTGGCAGAAATCATGACATTTTGGCATTTATATTGAAAATATGACTGATCGTGTCAAAAAATGTCTTTTCTTTAAGGATAGTGATCATATGAAGCCATTTATTATCACACACAGTTGTTTGACTAATTTTTTAATCATAATATAACAGATAGGGATAGGCTGGATGTTCGAGTCAAACATAAATTTGACTTAAACATTAGCCATTTGTGTGTTTGCCAAACACATGAACGGTAAGGGCCTCGCCCCACGATGCACTGCGCTCTCACAGTGCATTGTGATTGTCCAAAGCAATGCGCCTGACCACAGGTTCCCACAGCCAATTTTCCTTGATGTCACTGTTAATTAGTTCATGCATTCATATTAAACTTTTACAGTACTGAAAATATTGTAGTCCCATAATAAAGTTACAAATACATCTTTCAAAAAGTGGGAACTGAACCATGGGTATCTTCCCAATACTGATTGCTACCACAAGTACACTGCTCAAAATAATTAAAGGAACACTTTGAAAACACATCAGATCTCAATGGGGGAAAATATCATGCTGATATCTGTACTGATATGGACTGGGTAATGTGTTAGGAACATAAGGATGTTATAGGGTAATAGTATTATGTCTCCCAGTTGTGCTCCTACATTGTCACACTGTCACATGTGGCCATTTTAGCACAGATTATGCAGGGATGGTCCACCATTGTCACCATCAGAAAACAAGTACCATGCAGCAATCAGAGTACAGTCATGCAGAAAGGAATTGGCTGCAAGGAGTTTGCCAGAGATCACAGCACTATTGGAACAAGGGATGCAAAATAAGCAAAAACATTATTTTATGCTATATACATCTCTCTGTCTGCAGTTTCCAGCTGGGTTATCCTCTCATTTAGGTAATCTAGTTTTTCATTATTTATGTTGTCTCTTCTAAAATCTGTTTGTCAATTTTTGTATATATCGAAGAAAAGAAAACAGCATGGGACTTTAAATATGCTAGTACGAGTCAAATAAACATAATTTTAATTTCTAAACGCAATCTGTATTACAATTCTTATAAGAATCCATAGACACGTTCTATGGGTCACCCCCTTCATCAGGACCATATTTGGTCAAATTTGTTGGGATTATCCAGCCATAATTACAGTAATATATACTACAAATGAAACAAGAATTGTGGTCATTATGGCTGCATAATCCCAACAAATTTTACAATATATGGTCCTAAATTATTATTATAAAGGATTTATATAGCGCCAATAGTTTGCTCAGAGCTTTACATTATAATGGGAGACAATACAGTAACAATATGATTCAATACACGAGGGGTTCGAAGGCCCTGGTCCTTGAAGCTTACAATCTAGGAGGGAGGGGATAGTGGTACAGGAGGAAACAACTGTGGGGGATGAAGTGGTAGGAAGAGTGGAGGAGTTCAGTAATTAGCTGAGGGCGGGGTAGGCTTCCCTGAAGAGATAGGTTTTCAGGGTGCGCCTAAAGGTGAGGAGAGTAGGTGATAGTCTGATGGATTGGGGTAGGGAGTTCCAGAGCTTGGGGAAAGCCCTGGAGAAGTCCTGGAGACGGGCATGGGAGGAGGAGGCCAGGGAACTAGAGAGTAGGAGGTCTTGTGAGGAGCATAGAGTACATTTTGGGTGGCATTTGGATACCAGATCGGTGATGTAGTTTGGGGCAGTATTATGAACAGCTTTGTACGTCAATGTTGTCATTTTGAATTTTATCCGTTGGGCAATCGGAAGCCAGTGGACGGATTGGCAGAGAGGGGGAGTGAAGAGGAGGTGGTATCGTTATAGGTAACGCTGAAGGAGCGCTGTGATAAATAGGAAGAGAGCCAGGAGAGGGCGGAGTCTCTGAGGCCAAGAAAGTGTAGTTTTTTGAGGAGGAGGGGGTGGTCCACCATGTCGAGGAGTAGGAGCACTGAATAGTGGCCATTAGCTTTGGCGGTTAGCAGGTTGTTGGTGAGTTTGAGTAGGGCAGTTTTGGTGGAATGTAGGGGGCGGAAGCCAGACTGTAGGGGATCAAGGAGGTTGTTGTCAGTGAGGTGGGAACTCAGGCGATTATAGACTAAGCGCTCTAGGAGTTTGGATGTAAATGGCAGCAGGGAGATGGGTCTAAGGTTGTTCAGGTCGGAGGGATCCAGGGATGGTTTTTAAGAATGGGAGTGATGTGTGCGTGCTTCAGGGGGGAGGGCAATGTGCCAGAAGAGAGGGAAAGATTATAGATGTGAGTGAGGGACCGTAAGATGGCGGAAGAGGGTAATCATAGGAGTTGTGAGGGGACAGGGTCAAGGGGGCAGGTGGTGAGGTGGGCTTCCGAGAAGACCTTAGTGACCTCTTTGGTGGTGGCGAGGTCGAAGGAGTGGAGTGTTGAGGGGGTTTTAGTGTGAGGACTGCTAGGTGGGGTGGGAGTCTGGGCAGTGGCGAGGTCGGAGGGGTGGAGTGTTGAGGGGGTTTTAGTGTGAGGGATGCTAGGTCGGGAGGAAGTCTGAGTAGTGGCGATGTCCCTACAAATTGCGTTGATCTTGTAAAAAATATATATATATATATATATATATATATATATATACACACAGAAGGGGTGTTCAAGTCATACCAGAACTTTTGAGTTTATATAATAAAAGAACACATTTCAAGGAGTGGTAACCGCATTAATTTTTCAACATACTCCCCTGCTACATTTATACACTTATGCCAGCATTTAACTGATGTCTGGAAAGCTTCAACATGGAAAGATTTGTCAGTACGCCTGAACCATCCTAGGGCAGCCTGTTTCACTTAGTCATCAGTGCTGAAGTGTTTACCACAGAAAGATTCGTCTGTTGTGCAATTTCAGGTTATCGACAGGTTATGCATTGATTATCCAGGATCAGGCATTCCACGCACTGAATGTTCATAAGAATGACTGCTGTGGGTTAGGAATCACCACGGCCAGGATTGTCATTGATGGACATACAGCCATCTTTGAAACGTTTACACCATTCGAATGTCTTAATGCGGATGAGCGTCTCATCACTGTACTGTGCTTGAAGTCTTCTGTAGATATCTGCGTGTTTTACAGCTTCGTTCACAAGAAACTTCATCACCACACACTGTTCTATGCACGCACTAACACTGTTGTCTCCCATCTTGATTAATGGTATCTGTACTGGCTTGCGACATGTGTGCCACCTATCAGTGATAGGACACACTTGCCACTTACTACTGCGTGTAGTACCGACATGCTAGCATCCCCTTTTATACCTGTAAAATTAAAAGTCCCAGTTTCACTTGAACGCCCCTTGTATAGATACATTTGTATAGATACTTTTGACTTAATTTGTGAGATGTGATTATGAGGTTTTTCAATTCTGATTAACATATATTTTCAATTGTATTTGACAATTTTGGGGTTTTTGGATTATTATGGGCTTTTTTGTTCAATTTATTCACCTATATTTTTTAATGTACATGTTAATTGATTATTCAGTATATATTTAAGGCTTAATTTATTAGTCATACACCACAACCTAATATATTTTGTTTAGAACCTTGTGTATTATGGAAATGTTGACTTGAATAATTTACTTGTGTTTATGTTTTGTCCATTTATTATTATATATTTGCTCAATATGTATTGACTTAGCTGTTGGATTATTGCATGGGACTAGGTTTGTTATATCTGAATCCTGTCTCACATTCAGGGAGGTGTGCCGTTTTACAGTTTTAAAATATGTAAAATCTCTACCTTTGTTAGTTTGGCAGAATATAGTTTGCATGATATTTATGTCATAGCTTGTTTACTGGATACTCAGTTGTACTTTTCACATCTGCTTTACTAACTCTGCAGATGACTTTGGGTCTCCACTCCTGGACAGAACTTTAGAAGAGTCAATAATTTCATGATGACATCCTAACTTTATCAGTATAAACACAAAACGTTCAGGACACAGCTACTTGCAATTAATCTCATAAGCAATGTACCTCACATTGAAGTTCAGGTTGGTTCTGATAACACAGGCAAATAGTTGGAGGAATAGCTTGATACCATATCTCCAATCCTAGGCTCTGGCCTCTTAGTTTTCCCTAACCTAATCACCCTTAAGGCCAGATTTACACACACACAAAGAACCATCCCAAAATCTGTGTGTCACATAGATCTGTAAAGCTGGCCTTTCATTCTTTTATTGCACTGCAAATGAACCAGTTGCAAACTATGGCACATAGATGCTTCCAAATGAAGGTTCCTCTGCTGTTTAACCACTTCAGCTCTGGAAGATTGTACCCTCTTCATGACCAGGCCATTTTTTGCTATTCCGCACTTGACTACTTTAACTGGCAATTGTGCAGTCATGCAACACTGTATACACATGAAATTTATGTAATTTGTTTCACACAGATAGAGCTTTCTTTTGGTGGTATTTAACCATTTGCCGCCCACTCTATGGCAGAATGGCGGGCAGCAAATTTCATCAGCGTTCCGGGTGGATGCCATATGGCGTCCTCCCGCACATGTGCAGATTGCACTCCTGCAGAGCGGCGCACCGGTGCGATCTTTTACCGGCCATGTACCTCGGACACGGCCGATGACAGATCTGAGTATCGGCCCCGTTGCCGGTACCATGTGACCTGCTGGGACCAATCACAGCAGGTCACATGACAGTTGTATACAATGAATGGCTTCATTCATGCCATCCATTGTATACTACTGCCTAGCTGTGAATGGTCACAGCTAATCACATGCACATGTCATGTGATTAGCTGTGGCCAAATCACAGCTAAGCACAAAAAACAAACAAACAAAAAAAAAACCCCTGAATGAATCGATGTCATTCAGGTAAATGCTTGCATATAGCAAAGTAATTCTTTTTTTTTCATACTGTCACCAGTCAGTGTCCCTGATCACCGCTATGCCAGTTATATGATGACGCTGTACTGCATTGGTGACAATATGTAAAAAAAAAAAATAGTGAAACTAATTTTTTTAATTTTTTAATTTTCCGAAACATTATGACAAAAAAAAATACAACTTAAAAAAACTCGCCATGCCTCTTATGAAGTACGTCGGATTGACTACTTTGCAAAAAGGGGTCATTTGGGGATATCTGTACTATTCTGACATTCTTGGACCTCAAGAAATTAGATTGGCAGTCAGTACTTCAGGATTGATCAATATTCAGATCTATACCATAGTTTGTGAACTCTATAACTTTCCTACAAACTAAAAAATACAACCTAATTTGGGTTATTTTCACCAAAGACATGTAGTAGAATACATCTTGGCCTAAATTTATGAAGAACAATTATTTATTTGCAAACTTTTATAAAAGCAACAAAGAAAAACGTGTTTTTATTTCAAAATTTTCTGTCTTTTTTTGTTAATTTAGCAAAAAATAAAAACCCCAGCAGTGATTAAATACCCCCAAAAGAAAGCTCTAGTCGTGTGAAGAAAATGATAAAATTTTAGTTTGGTTACAATTTTGTATGACCGCGCAATTGTCATTCAAAGTGTGAGAGCGCTGAAACCTGAAAACTGGCCTGGGCAGGAAGGTGTAAAATTGCCCGGTATTGAATTGGTTAATCACCACTGTTTTTTTTTTAAAAATGTATATAAATAAAAAAGACAATAGTGCGAGAACTTCCTGCGCTAGGAATGGGGCCCTATTTAACCAAGCAGCTGACACGAAACTCCTTTACTAAAATAAGTGAATAAATATAAATATAAAGTGCAGCGCTCTCCCTAAAACTGATTAAAATAAATTGAATTAATAAAATAGTGCACACTTAACTAAAATGCTCTACATAAAATACACACTGCTAAACATATGTAAAAAAAATAGTGCATATACAAATATGCACATAAACAAAGATAGTGCAAACCATGTGCTTCAAAGTGAGAATAAAGTGCAATTGGAGATAAAATAAAGTGCATTAACATCACTCCAATCATCTATTATACATAATGATAAATCTCAAATAAATAAATAAAGTGTCCAAATGCATCAAAAACTAGCAATCTTCATGCATGTGTCACATGTGTCCACACTATGTGAATCCAAACTTTGGCCGTGATGGCTCCTCACCTCCTTGCCCAGACCCCACAGGGTCAGCTCGCTCAACAACAGGACACCCTTTAGATGACTCGCCAGGACCTTCCTCGCCTCTTACACTCTAACAGCGATCTCCTCCTCAGTTAATATGCAAATGAAAACTCACATAGTGTAATCCTGTTTATTCAATCAGTAGATATAAGATAAAAATTGCCCACTCACATTTAGAATCGTCTTGTAACAAGCCTTCAGTACCCCATGCTATGAATCTCCTGCATGGGTATATGTATACAGGGGTTTCAAGTATGGCCGCCACGCCGGAAATGACATCACCGCGCTCCCAGAATCTGAGGAAGTCACGTGTTACCGTGACGCAACGCGTCGGAACGTGAGAAGGATTCTGGGAGCGCGGTGACGTCATTTCCGGAGTGGCGGCCATACTTGAAACCCCTGTATACATATACCCATGCAGGAGATTCATAGCATGGGGTACTGAAGGCTTGTTACAAGACGATTCTAAATGTGAGTGGGCAATTTTTATCTTATATCTACTGATTGAATAAACAGGATTACACTATGTGAGTTTTCATTTGCATATTAACTGAGGAGGAAATCGCTGTTAGAGTGTAAGAGGCGAGGAAGGTCCTGGCGAGTCATCTAAAGGGTGTCCTGTTGTTGAGCGAGCTGACCCTGTGGGGTCTGGGCAAGGAGGTGAGGAGCCATCACGGCCAAAGTTTGGATTCACATAGTGTGGACACGTGTGACACATGCATGAAGATTGCTAGTTTTTGATGCATTTGGACACTTTATTTATTTATTTGAGATTTATCATTATGTATAATAGATGATTGGAGTGATGTTAATGCACTTTATTTTATCTCCAATTGCACTTTATTCTCACTTTGAAGCACATGGTTTGCACTATCTTTGTTTATGTGCATATTTGTATATGCACTATTTTTTTACATATGTTTAGCAGTGTGTATTTTATGTAGAGCATTTTAGTTAAGTGTGCACTATTTTATTAATTCAATTTATTTTAATCAGTTTTAGGGAGAGCGCTGCACTTTATATTTATAAATAAAAAAGACAGAAAATTATGAGAAAAAAATATATTTTCTATTTCCTGTTATAAAACATATCCGATAAAAAAAAAAAATCAAAAAATCAAATATCTTCGTAAATTTAGACCAAAATGTATTCTGCTACATGTTTTTGATAAGCAAAAAATCCCAATCCGTGTATATTATTTAGTCTGTAGGAAAGTTATAGCGTCCACAAACTGTGGAATATACTGTATTTTAAAATTGATCAGTCCTGATGTACTGATAGCTTATCTCATTTCGTGAGGCCCTAAAGAGCCAAGACAGTACAAATACCCCTAAATAACCACTTATTGTAAAGTATACAATCTGAGATATTTAGTAAGAGGCATGGTGAGTTTTTTGAAGTTCTAAATTGTTGTCACAATTTTTTGGAAAATGAAGACTTTTTTTGTTTATTTTTTTTTA
Source organism: Staurois parvus (assembly GCF_062004578.1). NCBI lineage: Eukaryota > Metazoa > Chordata > Amphibia > Anura > Ranidae > Staurois > Staurois parvus. The sequence continues at coordinate 5,194,568 of NW_028318250.1, read as the reverse complement.
CATACTGTGATCATATGACTGTGTGATGGTGATCAGGGAAACTGACTGGTGACAGCATGTCTTAAAAAAACTAAAAACATTGTACTACTCTGGGGGGTTGATCAGGGATTTATTTCTTTTTTTTGCATTTTGCTGGTACAAAGAAGATCATGCTCAGTACTCTGAACTTTCATGAATGTGTTAACTTCATGACAGCTGTGAATACTAGTGATCCGTGATTGGCTACAGCTATTCACATGGTGAAGGGTGCTGTGAGTGGTCCAGGTACCATGTGATAGCTGTGGGTCAATCACAGCTCACTAATAAAGGAAGCAAAGCTGTTATGAATCATATTGACTCATAACAGCTTTGATTACATTGTGATCATGTGATCACATAGCGATCACACAATCACTGGGTCCCAAGTACCGAGATCTGCATTCCGCTGTGTCTGGTGGTTTGCGCCCCCCTGAGTCTGTACAGGCAAAATAAAGTGCAGGTATGCCGCTTTGCCTGTACATGCCGCCCACCCACAGTAAATGTACTGTGGGCAGTCAGCAATTGGTTAAGGACCTGTGTTTAAGGGCTTGGGCTTGTGTCTTTGGTATCAGTTTGACATCAGCTTGATCATTTAAAATTCACTGACAGGTTCATTTAACCTGCAGTTGACCTCCTTCTGTCCTGCATTTAACGTGCTCCAAACAGGTTTCACATTCCTATAACCTTGTACAGGAAAAGAAAAACCCAGACATAGGCTCTTAGTGTTATTGCACATACTACACCATCAAAATATCAAATTTCACTGGCTGCTATGGATACTTCCACTTTTGTCACTGTCACGCTTTATTCGCCTTATTAAAAAAATTAAAAATAGTCTAATTGGTTGTTATGGGCATAGTAAGGACTGCAGCACAGATATAGAAATCACGACTACTTATCTATAATTTCATGGTATTTAATATATTCCCAGGATCTTCTTTTTCAGACTGAGGTGCATAAAAGCCAGCTAAGCTCTGCCGGCCTCCCATCATTATTCACCTGCTATAGTGACGATATGTTTTCAGTTGTTACTGTTTTCTCTGCACCTACCCTTCATGGATAAGTAGCCTGGAAAGGATCAGAAAAAAATTGCAACACCTGAATTGCTGACACCAAATGCTTAATGATATGACTGTCCCCTGTGTGAGCGTGAATGATGGAGATGTTCTGTAAACTTTGCAAGAAGTCCTTTCAAGCAGATGGCACAGCATGAACTTTATATAGTACTTTGTGAGTTTATCGAAGATGTCTAATATTACTTCCCCAGGGCAATGTGCTAGAACATAAATACCTTTGTCAATGTTCAGCCAGTGCATTTTGCACTGTGAAAGAATTGTATCTATTCATTAATATATACAAAAATTCCTTGCCTTTTCTATGCTCCTCTCTTGAATTCACATTGATCAGTGTTATTGTATTGTCAACTGTTTTTCACAAATGTAAAAATAAAATAAAATACTAACATAACACAAAAACGGTATCACCAAAGCACAGTAGTAATAATTTTGTTAAAATTAAATATATTATACAATACAATACAAATGTATAATATAGACCAGAATCAGAAATATAATTGGGTGTAAACCCTATCTGGGTGACATTTAGTTTGCTAACGCATTATGCACAATACATTTTTGGTGTGGCTGATCACACTGTTCAACAAATTTTTATTTTTTGCCAGTTTTGGAAACAAAAGGATCCATTTCTTAATGAATTTCACATTCTGAGTTCAAATATAACAATGAAATTTGTCAATTGGCTCTAGTTTTTCTGTAAACGGAAAGTTTTCTACTATAGGCGTAATGACTACATAATGCACAATAATTATATAGATAGATGTCTTTCCACAAATATAAAGCAAGTGATATTGACTACATAACAAAGCCTAAATGGCATAATATATTGCATAGGATTACCAAGAAAAATTATAGCCATAAGCTAAGTTGAATCATTTTAATACTTAGGATTCTCACTAGTTTTGTCTTCAGTTTGTGTCGGTTTCGCTTCTCTTGGCTTTTCTCTTGTATTCGAGGAAAGGGCTATCTCTTACAACTGCACGTGACTACACGCTTCAGGTTCTTCCTCACTTGACTCAACCACGAAGGATTCTGGTGCTTTAGGAATTGGTAGCCCCTCTCCATGAGGAACTGGACGTATTGCTGATGGAATATTTGGATAGTGCACAGATAACTTTTTCTTCTTATTTAGCCCTTTTACAATTGGAGGCACCATACAAAAGTAACAATTACTAACATGATCTGTTGGCTCTCTCCAAATCATTGGCACAGCGAAAGGCATAGATGCCTTTTTTCCATTCAACCATTGCTCCAGTGCCGTCCCACAAGAATTGCAGCATATATGTGGTGCCCAGCTCTTGTCCTGGTCTCCTATCTTGCAGCCAAAATACAAGTTGTAGGCTTTCTTAATCATTCCTGTTATCCTCCTTTTTTGTGAGATAAAAGTTATTTCACCGCAGATATAGCAGAAATTATCTGCTTTATTCACACAAGTTCAAGGCATTACTGAGTAGCCTATATAAGCATAAAACGAAATGTAAAGAAGCTGTCGAACTACAATCAGCTACAGATACTGCAGCTTTTATGCAGTGAAGTTATGCAATTAAAGGCTAATATTGCATCATCTCAGTATACATGCAATTTTCTATTGGTCACCAGTATCAATTGCGCAATATGCAGCTGAAGTTGCATCATAATTTTGAATGGCTTACGTCATTAGATGGGTGAATATATCATGGAAACTAGAGCCAATCAACATTTTTTAGGGTCATTTTCGTTTTCAGCACCCCAAAATTATGTAAGATTAGCTAATTTTATGCCCAAAACTTTTTACCTGTTGAACAGTGTCATCTGTAGCCTCTTTCAGGCACTGTGTATCGACCTGCACTCATTCAAGTTGCAGTCGAATGGCATAGTTTACGATGAGTTTCCTGATGAAGGGAACCATGGAAAATTCTCATGCGATGGGCATTGGTACAGCTGTGGGCATTGGTAGAGCTGCTTCTAGTCGCCACCAAAATAAGGTGATCAGATTTTCAAAATGAAATCCCAGGCACCTTACTGACCACACCCACTTGTATTGGGGTTTGGGCAGGGGTGGAGCAGGGGGTGGGGACAATAGCAGCATTCAAAACACACCACACCAAATGTAGGGTGTGGCCAAATTGTGCTAACAGTGGGAAGGGCTTAAAGGGGTACGGTTTTATAACTCCTAATCCTACTTTGCATAGGTCAGAAGTGCAGGTTCATATGTGTACAGAAGATCACTGTCACAGGCAGGGTGACAAATAATCCAAATCCTTACCTCCCACAATGAAGTCTGAACAAACTGAGAGGGGAGGGACTGGGAATACCATGTGATATCACCATGTAACATCATCCCTCCCCTCCCTGCTCCAGGCCAATCACAGAAATGTTGCTAAAATGAATTACCCTGCAGCTGCCTGGGCCAGGGTTGCCATATTAATGCTGGAAAGAAATTGGGGACATGTTCTTTTAACAGTGGACAAAATCAGTAACATTTTTTCCTTGGGACAACCCCTGAAATCAGGGATAGTCCCCAGAAACCAGGAACTTTTGCTCATCCTACACCAAAAATGCATGTGACAACACAGTAAAACAATTGGAAGACAGACACATACAGTAGAAATATACTGTAGAAGAGTGATGGCAGAAAAAAAAGGCCACATTTGTTTTTTAATTTATATATATTTTTAGGAGGGGGGTATTTGTTTTTTTTAACATAACTTTTTGTCTGAATATAGAGCTATATTTGTCCAAGGCATGTCTGAACCCATTTAGGCTCCATGCACGCTAAGTTATTTTTAATCTCCAGGCAGCATCAAGCAGCTACTCATGAGTGTTTTTTTTCTGATTAGCAAATAGTGTTATCCTATGTGTCCATGCACACTAATATAGTCTAGAAGCATTTTTCAAACTTCAGCTTCTAGAAGCAGAAGAAGATGCTTCTTTTTGGTGCTTTTGGGAGCGATATGCCTGCAGAAAAATATGCTGAATGTTCCTAAATGCTTCTAAATCCACCAACTACTGCGTCCTTAACAACATATGACTCATTTTGTTTATTCAGTTTAGCCAGTAGAGGGCGCTGTGGTAGAATTCATTATACGTAGATGACCTTAAATAGATATTTTAGCTTTTTTCTAATTTATTTTATAAGTTTATAATTTTATTATATTTTATTTTATTTTTATTTTATTTTAATTTTGTGAGATAAATTTTATTAAATATTAATGATTGTTTTTGGTATGGAACAGGATGACACAAAATACATAGGTAGTTGGTCCTTACATTGTAATTTTATATACTGTAATGTATTTGTATTTAGTATTTAAGGAATGGTGTTTATATGTATATGTATATTATATATTAGGGTACCGATCCGGTTCAATTGTTCATGCAGGAAGCCGGTTATGAAGGTGTATATGTTTATCGGCGTTAAATGCCCTTAGATAAGATGTCAGTTCAGTTCTCCTGCCAGTAGTGTGAGCAGGATAAAAGGAACCGCATTGCAGACGTCAGGATCCCTCGAGAAGAAGTCGGAAGTGACGAAACGCGTCAGATCGTGACGTCAAGACACAAAACCGGAAGGAGCGGCGCAGCGCGGCCATATTTGTTGTTGGATTTCAGTTGTATGGACTGATGGAACAGGATGGACGTGTTTTCAATGTAAGCAGTAAATAAATTTGTGTTATTACTTGTACACTCCACTGAATCTTGTCTTCTCTGCCCTATGAGGAGCGGGGAAGTTTACATTTGATCCGCAAGGGGAAAGTGGTATATTACCCTGGAATGCTGGAAACGCCTTTATAAACTGCAAGAGGGTAATAGTATGCTATCCTACTAGAGTGGTGGCACTTTTTTGGATTGGTGCACATAATCACAAGTTGAGTGGTTTTTGTGAATTTCACTTGTCAGAGTGATGACACCGTTTGATCATTGTGTATAATCACTAGTCCAGTTGCTGTGAATTATACCCACTTCACGAGTGGGGGTGTGTAAGTGGACTCATCTTATTCACTTTATTTATTTATTTATTTATAATTGATAGTCACAAAGAATTTTTGTATTTATATTTTTATTCTTTATTTAATCTATGTTTATATAATTTTTTTTTGTTTGTTTCACGATAGTTTTGCATGGTATCACAGAATATTGTATTATTTGAGAGATAATGCACTATATTTAGTTTATTTTTTTGAGGTATCTTGGATTGGAAGTGATGAATTGGACATTTTATTACGTTTGGAAGATTGAATAGTGTGGACATTTGGTGGATCATTTTTGAACTTTATTTGGGACATTTGGCAAACAAGTTTTGTACAATTTTTGAACTGTATTTGGGACATTTTGAAGTAAAGAAAGGGTATTAGGTTTGGGTGAAGGTTTGAAGAAAAGGTTTTTGATATTTACATTTTCAAGGGTGAAAGATTTTCTTTTCTTTGGGGATATACAGAGATTTTAGTTGTGATATGACTCATTAGCTTTCAGTGGGTTTCTCCACTGACAGCTAAGTGTAAATAAAAGAGTTAAGGCAATTACTCAAGGAAAACAGTGTGGGGTCTCCGCCCAATTCATACCATGCCAAATTTCAGTTCAGACTTGCTTTTTTTTCTTTTCAGGGTCCGCATAGTTTAGTTTGTGTAAAAGTAGTGGTTGACCCTGTACCATGTGATTGTTGTAACCAATCGCAGAGATCAGAGTAGCAAACAATGTTGTCATTAGTGATCACTGTGATTGGTGACAACGATCACACAACAAAGGGCCAATCACAGTGGACCTGTACCCTATGGTGTCCGTTTTACACAGCAATCGTGCCGCTGCATGACCCCAAGGCTGTGCACAAATGCACAAACTGGGAGGACATACAGGTATGCTGTAATGATGATTGTCCTGCCTGGCAAACATATGCAGTGGCCAGGCGGTAAGCAGATAATAAAGAGCTTGTGGAAGAAGTGGATATTGGGGTGGGCTTTCAATCATCAGTGGCATGAATTAAATGTAACTATGTGACATTTCAAAAAAAGTTTAAAAAAAAAAAAACAAGCAGTGTGATGCACTATAATTGTGAGAATAGCAGGGCTAAATAAAAATAAAACATGCACAACCAATTATAAAGTGCATCAATCAATATGATAAATCATATGCATAAAGTGCAGATACTGATGAAAAAATATACAGTATATACAAATGATGCACTACCCCTTTAGGAGTACCTAGAAAATTTGGGTCCCCCTATAGTCCTGCACAGCCAGGCATCACATGCTTCCACAGAACCTGGCTTCCAGAGCCAGAAATCAGTCCTTGAGCTTTGGTTTTGTTGTTTATTGAGGGGATTTGAACTGGGATAGGGTTAGGAGTGTACCCAAGGGTACTGACAACTGAGGGCAACTTCCTGGAACTATTTACAAGCCTTCTCTGCAGCACAGTCTTTGTTGGGGAGCTAGCCAGTGTCTCCTTAGTATACCAAACCCTAGATTAACTTCTCCTCTTCACCCAGCAATCTAGAGGTATTCCTAAGCAGGGAATTCTGTTCCTGTCAGTTTAAGAGATGAACAGTCAATGGTAGGTGGCTAATCTGGTTTTTCACCAGAGTGCTCCTTCCCCTATCTGCCCAGGGGGTGTAGGTATACTCACTTAGATCCTCTCCTGTACCGCTTGTGGGTCGGTGGCTGCTACTATCAGCTGGGCTGCTCCTTCCATGCCATACAGGTGACCTTCTCTCAGGGGGCCGGTGAGCTTTGAGCTTTTCTTCTTTCCAGCTCCTGGCATGCAGGTAGGTCCTTTCCCACTGGGCCTCCTCACATCCTCCTTCCTTCAGCCTCACATCTTCCTCTCTATCTTCCACCTGAACTCTCCTACTACTGAGCAGGCTCCAATACTTTTAACGGTTTCCAGCCTCTTGCCAACCTCTTGTTGGGGATTGACTAGGATCCCTCAAAATTGCAGCCAGCCACTCCTCAGATCCACCCACTGCCTCTAGGTCCTTCCTCCAAAAGCCCCAGAGCAGGGGGACATTTCAGAGGGGTTGGCCTACAGAGCTTCTCAGCTCTGACCACAGTTTGACCTTCTGGCTATTACACCCAGGCTGCTACTGATCCTCACTGACAATCAAGACTCTAACTCCCTCCAGCTAAACTAGGAGGGTGCTACACAAAGTCTCTACTTGCAAGAGTGCTCCAAAAGTGTCAGTTATTATTGAATGTTTTGATAAAGTGCATTCAGTGTTCCAATAAAGTACATTTGAAAAAAATATGTCCTCCAGTTAGTTTTTCTGTCCAAACTTTGTATGCATAAAAAACTTCAGTGTAAATCAGTCCATATAAAGTGATGCAACTTTCGTGATTGTGCATACCAAAGTTCTTCCGTACTCAAACCCCTGTGCCCTAAAGCACTATTAGTAATTACCAGCTCTAGGGATGAGCACACATGGTTGGGTTTGAGAAACTCAGCAGGTAGTCCACAAACCCTGAACCCAGGCCCCAGTAAAGTGTATTGGAATAGGAACTTGCTACTTTTTTCTGGCTTTTTTAATGACTAAATGTCGAGATATTGTTTGAAGAAAGAGCATGGGAAACTGGGCACTGCCACAAGGGACATGTTCCAGTGCAAACAAAATTTTTAAGCACTGTTCAGAAGGTAGAAGGTCTTTTAATGAGGCTTAAAGCACAGCATGAAAATGCACCAATCATTTAAATAATATGTTTGGGGGATACCTTAAATCTTCACACGCTATTATAGAATAGTACAACATAGTTCTTTAAAGTGGGGAAAAATGGCATGGGGTTACCCTTAAAATTCAAACCAGGAATGTAGCCTGGATGGTGAGGAGTGTTGAGGTGACATGGACCTCATAATCACATCCAGCCCCCAAGAGCATGTGGAAGTTTGTGGGAGGACGTTTTACATTCCTGCAGTCAATGATTGTTGCACCCTACATCTGTGTGTCCTTATAAACCAATGATGTCGCCTGGCTCATTCACTTACATGGCTTTCCTGTCCACCTAACCAAAAGGGTAGGGATGGGGATTGCATTATTGCCTAAATAAGGCCACATGGCTATAATTGGTCAATAATATTGATCATGGCCATATTTGAGCAGTGGTATCACCAAAATCATCATCCTTTCCCTTATATTGCTGATGACAGCTCGGAAAACTGTCATTCAGTGAGTGGCTGTTGTTGCTTTAGGGTTGTTGGGTTTTATCTTTTGGTGATTGTAATTTATCATGATTGAAGAGGATCTGCATAGCTGGATGATGTAATTGACAAATGGAATTTTTTCATATGAAAGGACTTGTCAAAAACTGTCTGTGTTTTTATTCACATGCTACATTATTTTTTGTGAATAGGTAAGTATCCCTTACCTATTCACATAGGGGGTGGTATCTGGTTGTCCCTTAATTGGCACATCCAGATTGCAATAAGCCCCTATTCGCAGACACCTTCAACCACCAGGCCAGGATTTTGGGGAAGAGGTCCTTGTGCTCCCTGACAAGGTACCCCTGTCCTTTGATCAGGCATGTGGTTTTCAGGTCTGGTATGAACTTTAGGGGAGACCCCATGTAAAAAGACAAACAAAAACACAGTTAGGTCCATCCCCTATGAGGGGAAGGGGTACTGTGCTGGGGAATCCCTCTGGCAAAGCACCTTGTCTTTATGTGTACAATTTCAAAGACCTCTTCCATACAACCCTTGCCCGAGGTCTGCAACAGGGTGTTTATTGAAATATGGAAGATCCCCTTTAACAACAAATGGGGGCCCCAGATAACCCCACCTACTATTTCTCTACTCATTCCTACTCATTCACAAAAAAAAAGAAACAGTGTAAATAAAAACATTATAACAGTTTTTGACAGGTTCTTTAATAAAAAAAATGTCCCACAATATATATCCACTGTCAGTTATGCTGTCCAGTGATGTAGATCCATTGCAATGAGGATATCCAATGCCTGCTGACCCACTGAAAGAAAAGAGAGCTAGGTAACTGGTAACTCCTTTTCTGGGAACCATGTTCCCAATTCCCTGGATACTATTTTGAGAAAAATGCCAGTCCCACAGCCTGAAGTGATGCAAGACTGGTGTGGGCAGCCTCTCACTGCCATCTTGGTACACCTGGCAAAGTGAAGAGTGTGAAGTGTGAAGTAGGCCTGAGGGACTTCTTTGATCACAGGTAATCCCCTATTTTAGACCCAGGTCCATGCAGCAAGCGCTGGGGGGGGGGGGGGGGTGTTACCATCAGACTTTTAGGTGGGGGTGGGTTGAATATCCAAATAACAAATGTGTGATGTCCTGTTATATGGAGAAAACACGAACTGAGGCACTAGGGTGAGTGCCACATTCCTATATTGGTGGATGGTGTGCTTCCTGTTTCAGGTGGGAGGAGCCTACTCTCTCAGGTGCTGCCCTGAAAGACTTGAGAAAAAAAGATACACTATTCTCTCACACACATCTGATCCTGATGACTGCTCGTCTGCCACTGACAGCTCTGATGGATGACAGCTGATATAAACAAAGAGGTAGGGTCTCTTGGGTGATGTAATTGACCAAATATGGCCAACTTTGGTTAATGACATCACAGGGATCCCCATGAAGCTCTCTTTTCAAACAGAACAATGTGTGAGAGATGCTCCTTTAATAGAGCTCATTTTTTTTTGTGGTAAATGATTTTGCATTTTATTATTTAATTTATTCTAGAAGCGAACATACATCTTGAAGGATATCTCCAATACATTTTGCATTTTATAAACAGTATGTGATGGATCCTGAGCTTGAACCCTTTGCAGATTTTTTTCTTTCTGAATCCGAGCTACAATTTGTTCAGTCCAAGGATAGGGATTACTGATAAACCATCGAGCTAATACATATCACCCTGTAATACACTAAGGAGATCAGGTTCAGCAACAGAGGATCTGGCCTTAAAGCAAAAAGTCAGTTTAAAGGCTAATCTTCCTGGATAACCGGATTTAGAGCAATGGATACTTAAGGCTACTCGCTGCTAAATGTGTGAGACCAGTGTATACAATGAACAGTACAGTTGAATAATGGTGCAGTAAGCACAAGAACACATTTAGCACAGTGTTGATAATCCAAAAACTGGTGAATGGAAGTATGTAAGGACCAGCATTAAAACCAGTTTTATTGAAAATATTTACAGTGTTATCTAAAATATACAAATTATTAAATAACATGCTTGGTGATGTCCTAAAGCTGTGCATGATGTAACAGAACAATATGATGTTTATGGACAGTTACTGGTCAATTTGTATTGAATGCTCATTAGGAATTAAGACACCATAGATGATACAGCAGTGTGAAACTGACCAACAATGGGCACATATTTAATGAGCGAGAACTGGGTGAAATGTATGAGATAATAAGATTAGAGTTTGATTACAAGAATTAATAGTCCACAGGAGGCTCAGCAGTGTAAAATTGGCTAGCAGCAGGACAGATTTGATCAGGATTAAATGGCCTAACAGGTGTATGCCTACCTTTTATTATTTCTATGGCAATAGGGGTGAATTTGAGTGTAGACACCTTGTCTTCAGTGGTGTCCAGTAAATTTAGCTTTCCTGGGTAGTAGTTTACTCAGGACAAATTGTAGTTTTCTCATGTGGTTTCTCCCTTATGTATGGGATATATGTAGTTCCATACTGCCACCACAGGATGTTGCTAGCACTAAGGGCAATAATTATGGAGGCAGTAGCTATCTTGTGCTATTTAGCCTTTATGCCATCTTGGGCTGCCACTAGGAGGTTTATGCCAGTGTGCATGCTCGGGAAGGCTATAAAGTGTGGGGAGAGGACTGGTGAGCTCTCTTTCTCCCATGCTCTGACCTGGGGACATGCATACAAGTGTTTGTGCTGTGTAGTCCTGAGACCTGTTTGGAGCCTAGGACAGAATTCCTCAAGCTGTCCTGTCTGATCGAGGAGGGTGGCTTCAAGGTGGCAGAGCCTGATGGATGTCCTGCTGGACAGGGATCAGTGTCTGCCCTCAGAGGATCTTGGCACTCACTTGGATAGAGTCTGGAAGACCTGGTTGCTGCTGGATACTCAAGCCCTAATCCTTTATCTCTGTGAGTTGGAGCAGTAAACGTTGGAAAAGGACTAAAGTGGATGGTGCCCTTCTGTGCTGTGTATATCTTCACTATGGCCATGGATCCACCCTAGGGTAATGCTAGTCCTCTCCCTGCATTGGCAGTGTTACGTTCTACTCTGGAAAGGAGGGGCACTACTTGAGTGATATATATGTAGCACTACCCCTGCATGAGCCACTGATAATATTAGGTCTTCTGATCTTTCCCTGGCCATAGGCGGAGTGTCACTCCTACTGACACCACCTGAATACTTTGGCCAGACTCCCCCGGAGGTCACACAAGAGAGGCACACCTGACTGTAAACCCCACAAAAAAACCCTAGACTGTTCTTTGGAAGAGTGCCTGGCTGTGTGAGTTCTAAGGGAGAAATAGGACCAAATTCACCAGCGAATCTATGGGAGGTGCTCTACACTTGTTAATGACAGAATAGCTAAAATGTAGCTCTCTTTCCCACATTGCATTTCTCCCTCACTGTCTGAGCCTGCATGGTTTACATGCTATTTTAGCCAGCAGGGGATTAACTTCCCAATGCATTAGTTCTAGATAATTAACAAATGACACTGACATTTAAACACTTAAATAGAGACCTGTCATGAGAGAAAAATTTAAGCTGCCATTACTGAGGTCTCCTGAAGATGATAGTTGTCTGGCAGTCATGTGGAGAGTACGCATATGGGGACAGAGAGAGAGTGTTCGCTAATGCCCCAAAGGAGGGCTGAGCCTGTTTCTTAATGCCAACGGCTTTCAAGAGATACTCCACAAGTATCTCTTAAAAATTAACTTTTTGTGATCTATGGCCCAACTTATGTAACTTTTTGTGATGGACTGCCTGACTGGGTTTCTCCACCAAACTACAGTTTCCTCTACTCTGGGATCAGAATATAGCAAATTTACCCCAAGCATCAGGCAGAACCAATGTTGAAGTAAAACAGGACTGACTTAGTTAACCACTTGCCCTCCGGGGGATTTACCCCCTGTCATGACCAGGCCATTTTTTGCTGTTCGGCACTGGATTATTTCAACTGATAATTGCACGTTCATGCAATGCTGTACCCAAACAAAATTTATGTCAGCTTTTTCACACAAACAGAGCTTTCTTTTGGTGGTATTTGATCACCTCTGTGGTTTTTACTTTTTGTGCAATAAACAAAAGAAGACCAAAGATTTTGAAAAAAATATATATATTTTTCCCTTTTGGTTATAAAAGATATCCAATAAACTCAAAGTTAGTCATAAATTTAGGCCAAAATGTATTCTGCTATATGTCTGTGGTAAAAAAAACCCAATACATGTATATTACTTGGTTTTTGTGAAAGATAAAGCGTCTACAAACTGTGGTATATATATATTGGAATTTACACAGCTTTTACTCTTTTGAATGCCTATCACATTTCTTGAGGTGCTAAAATGCCAGGGCAGTACAACACCCCTCCCCCAAATGAACCCTTTTTGGAAAGTAGACACCCCAGGGATTTTGCAGAGATGCATGTTGAGTCCACAGAACATTTTATTTTTTGCCACAAATTTTTGGAAATGTTTTTTTTTTTTACACAAAGTTGTCACTTAAATGATATATTGCTCATGCATGCCATGGGTATATGTGGAGTAATAACCCAAAACACATTATTCTATTTCTCCAGAGTATGGTAATACCACATACAGGCCCCCAAAATCCAATGACAACCTCTGGGCTTTCAAAGGGCATATTTCCTCATATCACTTCCTCACTACCTAAAATGCCAGGATAGTATAAACACCCACCCCCAAATAACCCCTTTTGGGATAGTAGACACCCCAAGAAATTTGATAAGAGGCATGGTGAGTATTTTACAGATATCATTCTTGTCACATGGTTTTGAAAAAGAAAAAAAGAAAAGAAAAAATAAATTTTTGTTTTCTTTCTTCGTTTTCCAAAAACATGTGGCAACAAATGAGAACTGCAACTGCAAATGAGAACTGAAAAAAACTTAGCAAATACCTTGGAGTGTCTACTTTCCAAAAAAGGGTCATTTGGAGGGGTTGCTTCTACTATCCGGGCATTTCAGGGCCAACATTAGAAGCTTATTCCACTCATCACCCACTCTTGAAGACCAACCCTTTTCTGCCACTTTTTGTTCACATGAAAACTTTTTTTTTTTGCTCGAAAATTACTACAAATCCCAAACATTATATACTTTTTTAAATCAGAGGCCCTAGAGGATAAAATGGTGGGTGTTACATTTTTTTTACATCACTCAGTATTTGCGCAGCAATTTTTCAAATGCAAATGTTTAGAATTTGAATGCACAAAAACACAATATATTGCACACTTGCTTGATAAAATATCAAAGATGATGTTACACTGAGTAAATGAATACCATACATGACATGCTTTAAAACTGCGCATGCCCGTGCAATGGGAACAAAGTACATACATTTTTAATATCGATAGGCGATGCTTTAAAAGCCTTTACAGCCTTTAGTGCTATAATTGTTGCACTCGATATGACGTTTGCAGTGATACCTCACGTGCATGGTGAAATTTCTGTTTACATACCGACACAGGACCAACGCTTGCATTCGCCTTTGCACACGAGGATGGGAAGGAGGGTAGGGGCAGAGGTGATTTTTTTTTTAGTTTTTTTTTACATTGTGCTTTTCTTTTTTCTATCACTTTTATTGTTATCACAGGGAATGTGATAGCAATACGCAGTGACAGGTACTTTTTTCTTAGAAATCTGGGGTCTATTAGACTCTAGATATCTCCTCTGTCCTTAAAGCATCTGATCACACCAAGATCGGTGTGATCAGATGCTTTCCCAAGTTAAAAATGGCACTGTTAAAGTCCGGCGAAATGGAAATGATGAAATGCTCGTAGCTTCCGGTCTCTTAGACCACAGAGATGATTGGAGCCATTCTGGTCTCTGATCAGCTCTATGGTCAGTGATCAGAACTTCTGGCTGCATTCTCAGATTCCCTTGTGGGACAGGAGAGCCCAAGCAAACTGTGGAAGCGGGAGAAGGGGGAGGGATGTCCCTTCCCACTGCTTGTAAAAATGATTCAGAAGCTAATTGGCCACTAAGATTGCTTTTACATGAAAGCCAACTACCAGCTGAAAAATGCCTGTAGCTGCAGGCATCATCCCGGTATAACCCCTCAAAGTCCAGCAATGTACCGGTACATTGCTAGTCCATGCTGGGAATATATGTAACAGCAGAAAACATGGGTATATGATGAATCGGGTCTGTGGACCAGTATGACCGTAATATATTCTTTTTTGTAATCCCATGTTGAGGGTTAGGCCCAAAAAAGTTTTAAATTCAGAAACTGTGATAGGTTTCCATGCAAATTGTCTGGCAAGAGCTGAATTTGGGTGGGCGGCAATATATTGTTGTTCATATAAATTGCTTTGGCCCATAATCAATTGATACAAATCTTCTGTGAAAAACAGCGGAGGGGCAACCCTAGTGCTGACAGCGAAGGAGGTCGATCCTGCTAGCACTGCATATTTGGGGACATTATACAAAGCAAGCACTAGTATAGTTATGTTCATGATCATTATATTGATCCTTACAAACACTATAATAGTAATGAGCTGGGAGGTTTGTTAACTGACCCTGACGCTATCTGATGTTGCTAGTGGCAGGAATACAGTGATCAGTGAAAAATTCTATATACTGACACTGTACTAATGGCACTGGCTGGGTGACGGGGTGATCAAAGGGTTTATAGGGGCGTTAAATGTGCTAATCTAATGTGTTTGTGTAAAATGTAGTGCTTTTACTCGGTCCTCTGTTTGCTCTTCTCTTCCTGGACTGACGAGGGGTGGGAGGGGGCAGCGGGGGGCACCCCAAAATAGAAAGCGACGTAAGATTATGTTGCTTTGCCTAGAGCCACTGTGTTACGAGTCCGCCTGGTGGTGCCTCTGGCAGCCCACTAGGCAGGATTACCCAGAGCGTGGAGTCTAAGTCCCGGTCTGCGTGTTCACCAGAGCCCCTGATGGAGGGGATGGACTTGAAGCAGACCAGGACAAGGTCACGACCTCCGAGCAATCCCACCCGTGGCAGAGGGAACCCCCGGGGATGGATACAGGTGGAGAGCCAGATGTGAGGAGGCCGGCAGGCCCAGGCAGGATGGATGGATGGAGGGATGGATGGACGGATCGTGGTCAAACTAGCCAGTTGTCACCGAGGGGGCAGCGAGGTACAGAAACGGCAGGCAAAGGATAGTCCGGTCACACGCAGGGTCAGTATAGGGAAGGTCAGTCCGCAGAGAGGTCAAAACAAGCCGGGGGTCAGGACAGGAGAAGGCAGCGTAGTCAGGGCAATTCGGGTCAATATTAGGAGAAGGAAGCGTAGTCAGGGCAATCCGGGTCAATATTAGGAGAAGGCAGCGTACTCAGAGCAATCCGGGTCAACAAAGGTACAGGCACAGGAACACAGGAACTCAGGTACAGGAAGAGACCTTGCGGCAATCCATGACAGCGCAGGGCATCTTTAAATACCGCGCCCTGCGCTGTCATTGGCCGCCCAGCAGGGACTCGCGGCACCTACTGCGCATGCGCGAGTCTCCCTCAGCCATGGCCGGCCGGGACCTAGTGCCCGTATCCTGGTGCGAGCTGACAAGACCGTGCATGCGTCGGATGTGATGCCGCAGCGGACCCTGACATTGCCCCCCCTTATGGGCACCCTCCGGGAGCCCCACTGATTCCTCCACCGTGGGTGGACACGACAAAACTCCCGGATGAGCCTGGGAGCGTGAACATTTTGAGCGGGTTCCCATGAGTTCTCCTCAGGGCCATAACCTTTCCATTTAATCAGAAACTGCGTCTGGCCCCCCCTCTTTCGGCAATTTAGGATCGCTTCTACTTTGAACGCCTCTTGCTCGCCAATGGCGACTGCCTCTGGAGGTCTGGATTCTCTATCCGGGAAGGGATCTGGCCTGGCTGGTTTCAGAAGTGACACATGAAACACCGGGTGGATCCTGAAGGTCTCCAGAAGCTCAAGTTCATAAGCCACCTTGTTGACTACTCGCTTGATCCGAAACGGGCCAATAAACTTCGGGCCCAATTTCCTTGATGGACACAGCATCTTCAAGTTGGTTGTTGCCAGTCAAACCTGATCTCCAGGTTGTAGCAAAAGCTCCCCCCTTCTCTTCTTATCAAAAGCCCTTTTGCTATCATCCTGGGCTTTTGCAATGGCCTCCTGAAGTGCCTTATTATTGACAGAAAAAAAATTCAAGGTATCTTGAGATGCAGGTACAGAACTTTCGGGCATCAGATCGGGAAGAAAAGTAGGATGAAATCCGTAGTTGGCAAAAAACGGGGATTGCCCCGTAGCTGAGTGGTTCGAGTCGACCACCCCCTCCTCCTCAAAAAACTACACTCCCTCGGCCTCAGAGATTCTGCTCTCTCCTGGCTCTCATCCTACCTGTCACAACGCTCTTTCAGCGTTACCTATAATGCCACCACCTCCCTCTCACTCCCCCTCTCTGTTGGGGTCCCTCAAGGCTCTGTCCTCGGGCCCCTTCTCTTCTCCATCTACACCTCCTCCCTTGGCCAACTCATACACTCTCACGGCTTCAACTACCACCTCTATGCCGACGACACACAAATCTATCTCTCAACCCCCCACCTCACCCCCTCGGTCTCCGCCCGAATCACACACCTGTTGAGCGACATATCAGACTGGATGTTGCTCCACTTCCTTAAACTGAACCTCTCCAAAACCGAGTTTCTTGTCTTCCCTCCAGCCCGGACACCACCCCCCATTGACTTCTCCATCATGTCCAACAACGCCACCATCAAACCCGCCCCGCAGGCCAGAGTACTTGGTGTCATTTTGGACTCCAACCTATCCTTCCAGCCCCAAGTCCACTCTTTAACAAACTCATGCAGACTCCACCTCCGCAACATCGCCAAAATCCGCACGTTCCTAACTCCAGAAACCACTAAACAGCTCATCCACTCCCTCATCATATCACGACTCGACTACTGCAACTCCCTCCTCACTGGCCTGCCTCGCCGCTGGCTATCCCCGCTTCAGTCCATCCTGAATACGGCTGCCAGACTCATTCACCTTTCCAACCGCTCCGTTTCCGCCACCCCCCTCTGCCAATCCCTCCACTGGCTTCCGATTGCGCAACGGATCAAATTCAAAATCCTAACGCTGACGTACAAAGCTGTCCACCATACTGCCCCGAACTACATCACTGACCTAATATCCAAGTACCGCCCAGCACGCACACTCCGCTCCTCACAAGACCTCCTTCTCTCTAGTTCCCTGGTCTCCTCCTCCCATGCCCGCCTCCAGGACTTCTCCAGGGTGTCGCCCATCCTCTGGAACTCCCTGCCCCAACCCATCAGATTATCACCTACTCTCCTCTCCTTTAGGCGCACCCTGAAAACCCATCTCTTCAGGGAAGCCTACCCCGCCCCCTGCTAACTTGCCGACCTCCTCCACTCTTCCTACCACTCCATCCCCCACAGCTATCTCCTCCTGTGCCACCATCCCCTCCCTCCTAGATTGTAAGCTTGAAAGAGCAGGGCCCTCGATCCCCTCATGTCTTGCATTGTATTGGAATTGTTCTGTCACATGTTCTGTCCCCCTTTGTAATGTACAGCGCTGAGCGAACTATTGGCGCTTTATAAATACTGTATAATAATAATAATAATAATAATATGCGAATTCTGCTGTTGGTAACAGCGTCAGCCAGTTGTCCTGTAGGTAGGATGTGTAACATCTCAGGTACTGCTCCAATGTTTGGTTGGTTCTTTCCGTCTGACCATTTGTCTGGGGATGGTAAGCGGACAAGAGAGATAGTTTGATTCCCAATGCTTCACACAAGGCCTTCCAAAATTTTGACGTGAACAGGACCCCACAATCAGACACAATATCTTCGGGAACTCCATGTAACCTTACCACTTCTTTGATAAAGATCTGTGCTGTTTCTGGTGCTGATGGCGTATTTTTCAGAGGTACGAAGTGGGCCATCTTAGAAAAGCGATCCACGATCACGAATATTGCTGTGTAGCCTTGAGATGGTGGGAGTTCGACAATAAGTCCTTGGCAATCCTTTGCCAGGCTCGATTGGGTATTGGCAAAGGGTGCAACAATCCCCAAGCCTTGTTTCTGGAGGGCTTATTTCTTTGGCAGGTAGCACAAATCTGGACGTAGAGCTCGCAGTCCTTGATCATGTTTGGCCACCAAAACGAGCGCTGCAGCAGCTCCAGAGTTTTCGTGATTTCGAAATGGCCCGCCATTGGGTGGTCATGGCAGTGGCCCAGGACTAGAGTTTGGATTCCTTCTGGTACTATGATCCATCCTTCCTTCCAAAACAACCCCTCGTGGCTCTGGAGGAACATCCCAGGCGGAGTTGGCATTCCCACGGATGCGTCAAGAAGCTTGGAGCGCAACTCCGTCTAAAGAATGAGAAAATTTCCCGAGGGTAAGATCGTGTCTGGTTTAGGAGTGACTTCAGGGTCTTCAAACATCCTAGACAGGGCATCTGGTTTCATGTTTTTAGAGCCGGGTCAGTAAGTGATATGAAATGAAAATTGAGAAAAGAAGAGTGCCCATCTCGCCTGGCGAGGTCTCAGTCGTCTTGCTGTTCTCAGGTACTCGAGGTTTTTGTGATCGGTAAATATGAGGATTGGATGTGTGGCTCCTTCTAGCAGATACCTCCATTCTTCTAGAGCGGTCTTTATAGCCAGGAGCTCCCGATCACCAATTTCGTAATTTTGTTCTGCCGGTGTCAGTTTCCTAGAGAAGAACGCTACAGGATGCAGGAGCTCCTTGGTACCTTTCCTTTGGGACAGAACTGATCCTACCGCGTTTTCGGAGGCATCCACTTCCAAGACAGGTAGAGATGAATCAGGGTGGCTGAGAATAGGAGCGGAGGTGAATAGTCCCTTGAGAGTTTCAAAGGCAGTTTGTGCTTCAGGAGTCCACTTAAAGCGGGTCCCCTGTTTAGTCAATTGTGTGATTGGGGAGACCAAACCAGAGAAGTTTCTGATAAACTTTCTGTAGAAATTTGAAAACCCAATAAAACGCTGTACACCCTTCTTATCTGCGGGTATCGGCCAATCTAAAATTGCCGTGACCTTCTGAGGGTCCATCGCGACCCCCGCGGGGGAGATGACCAGTCCCAGGAAAGTGATACTATGCTGTTCGAAACAGCATTTGTCAGCCTTAGCATACAGCCCATGTTGGCGTAAGCGTTCCAACACCCTCACCACATGATCCCGATGAACCTCGAGTGAGGGGGAGAAAATTAAGATATCGTTCAAATAGACGACCACGAAAACATCGAGGAAGTCACGAAAGACATCATTAATAAAGTGCTGGAAGGTGGCCGGGGCGTTGCAGAGCCCAAAAGGCATAACTAAATATACTAAATAAAGTGACCGAATCGTGTACGAAAAGCCGTCTTCCATTCGTCACGTTCCCTGATGCGAACCAAATTGTAGGCCCCCCGCAAGTCTAACTTAGTAAAAATCACCGCGGTCTTTAATCTCTGGAGGAGTTCGGGGACCAAGGGTAACGGATAGCGATTCTTTATCGTGATCCTATTCAAATCACGGTAATCAATACAGGGCTGCAACGACTTGTCTTTCTTTTCAACAAAGAACAACCCGGCCCCGGCTGGGGACGTGGAAGGGCGAATAAATCCCTTCCGGAGATTTTCATCAATATATTCCCTTAGTACTCCTGACTCAAGCTCAGACAACGGGAAAATACGGCCGAATGAAATTTCGGACCCCGGCAGGAGGTCTATAGGACAGTCATGCGATCGGTGTGGTGGGAGAACGTCTGCCCCTCATTTGCTAAACACGTCCAGGAAGTCGTGGTAGGCCGGGGGAATAGTCTGAGTCAGGTCTGTGTCTCCATCCATGCATAGGAGGAGTTGGGGAGCCACGGGCCCTGAAACGTGGCAATGTTTTTGACAGTATGGGGACTGAAACCGAACTGTTCCCTTCTCCCAATCAATCTGGGGGTTATGGACCTTCAGCCAAGGGAGCCCCAGGATGACTGGGAAAAGGGGGGACGCGATGGCGTCCAGACGGAGAAATTCTCGGTGATGGTCAGCAACTATGGTGTAAATAGGGGGTGTCTCCTGATCTACCACCCCTGATTTAATGCTAGACCCGTCTGCTAGGAAAATATTAATATTAAATATTAATATTTCTTTGGTTTGGAGAGGGATTTTTTGCCGATGGGCACAAGTGAGATCCACAAAGCAACTACATGCTCCCTAATCGATGATTGCTGTCACGGGACCTAGTGCCCGTATCCCGGCGCGAGCTGACAAGACCGCGCATGCGTCGGGCGCGATGCCGCGGCGGACCCTGACACACTGCTTGCAGACAAAAAATCTCAATACGGTATTTTTTATTTTATTTTTTTTTTACGTTTTTTTTTTTAAATACTTTTATCAGAATACTACAATGTTACCATAGTAACGTTGTACTACTGTGGGGGGTGATCAGGGATTTTTGCTTTTTTGCTTTGCAGGAGAAATAAAGATAATTTCTCCTGCAATGCAAAGCTTGCGATTAGAGATGAGCGAATCGAACTTGGCGAAGTGGAATTTGTCTCGAATATTAGGAAAAATTCGATTCGCATCGAATCCGAAAATTAGCAAACTTCGGATGCACGAATCGAATTTTTCCCGATCGGCCGATTTTCATCCCTTCTACAGCCGGCAAAAAGTGTCCCTGCAGAGAGCTCCGCTATTTCTGACAGTTCTCTGACAGTTCCTTCACATTTACAGCGGTTGAAACATTGTATCTATTTGTTTCCATTTAGGATACAGATGTTTTTATTCGGAAACAAATAGATACAATGTTTCAACCGCTGTAAATGTGAAGGAACTGTCAGAGAACTGTCAGAAATAGCGGAGCTCTCTGCAGATACACTTTTTGCTGGAATGGAATTCTTCTTATTTTCATCCTACTTATTCTTCTTCTTCTTCTTCTTCTTCTTCTTCTTCCTCATCCTCTTCTTCTTCTTCTTCTTCATCCTCATCCTCAGAAGAAGAAGAAGAAGAGGATGAGGATGAACAAGAAGAAGAAGAAGAAGAGGATGAGGATGAAGAAGAAGAAGAAGAAGTAGGATGAAAATAAGAAGAATTCCATTCCAGCAAAAAGTGTATCTGCAGAGAGCTCCGCTATTTCTGACAGTTCTCTGACAGTTCCTTCACATTTACAGCGGTTGAAACATTGTATCTATTTGTTTCCGAATAAAAACATCTGTATCCTAAATGGAAACAAATAGATACAATGTTTCAACCGCTGTAAATGTGAAGGAACTGTCAGAGAACTGTCAGAAATAGCGGAGCTCTCTGCAGGTACACTTTTTGCTGGAATGGAATTCTTCTTATTTTCATCCTACTTCTTCTTCTTCTTCTTCATCCTCATCCTCTTCTTCTTCTTCTTCATCCTCATCTTCTTCTTCTTCTTCTTCTTCCTCTTCTTCTTCTTCTTCTTCTTCATCTTCTTCTTCTTCTTCATCTTCTTCTTCATCCTCTTCTTCTTCTTCTTCTTCTTCTTCATCTTCATCATCTTCTTCATCATCTTCTTCATCATCTTCTTCTTCATCTTCATCTTCTTCATCTTCTTCTTCTTCTTCTTCATCATCTTCTTCATCTTCATCATCTTCTTCATCTTCATCATCTTCTTCATCTTCTTCTTCTTCTTCATCTTCTTCTTCATCTTCTTCGTCGTGCCCCGTGACTGCCCAAATGAGTGAAGTGTGCGGTGATTCTAAGATCGACGGCACTCATCTGCATGTCATACTGACTGACAGTATTATTTCTCTTCCCCAGCAGACTCCAAGGGCATTTAAATTAAAGGTACAGTGTTCTGCACTAATATAAAGGCTCTCTGAAGCCTAGAAACCCTTTTAATAAGTTAAATTTGCAGCGAATAAATTCGCATCAAATCGAATTTATTCCGCAAATTCGGCGAATCAGCCGAATCGAATTTTTGAATAATTCGCTCATCTCTACTTGCGATCATGAACCTAACTCATTTATGAATTGTCATTAATGAGTTTTTGACAGCTCAAGATAGAGATCTGTGATTGGATGGAGCTGGTCATATGGTACAGGGTGCTGTGATTGGCTCCATGTATCATGTGACAGCTGTGGGCCAATAACAGCTTACTAGGAAGAGAAGCAGAGCTGTTATGAATCAGATTGTTTTATGTTTGGTTACACGGATTCCTGTTCACTGGGATCTTTATTCTGCTGTGTCCGCCCTATGGGTATGTCACTATGCCTGTAGCTGCTGCCCATCCGCAGTACATTGCGGGCGGGGGTCGAGAAGCAGTTAACTAACAGCACACTATATATACACCAAAACATTCCAACTAGACAGGCATGGCACACATTACAAGTCCCAGAAGAAAATTACATTATATAAACAAACAGTCAAACACAAGAAAACAATGGATTCCTTCCCTGCACCTAGCAGTCTGAACTCTGGAGGTAATTAGATAAAGTGAGAGCTTATCACCTAAACCTAATTACAGTAAACAGTAGTTGATGGCAGGAAACCTGTAACTGAAAATAAATTTTCTTAACCATATGCTGGAATTCGCTCCAGGATAATAGTTCCAATATGTACTGTATGCCAACGGGTTCCTCCAGCTTTAATTGCATGTAAAGAGTAGCTTTAATTCATGGCCAGACAAGAACCCAGGGAGAGATATAACCCTTGTAACCCCAAGAGGGGGTATCCTTAGTATTGGGTCCATAGTCAATGGGAAGGAGGCTGGCCACCCAGGCCCCTACAGTAGCCCAAGTCACAGTGGTTTCTGAGTCACTTTTCACTGTGTACACTATGGACAACAGTTCTTCATTACACTTCATAACTCTTCTCCTACTTTATGTGCAGCATTTCTGAGGCAGTGCTGCACAGCTTGCACTGGACTCCACAAGCCCATGTGCCAGTCACCTCATCCCAGTGACATTGATTTGTGTATTACACTTTAGTACTAGGAAGCTCAACTTTGTACTTATCCCATGCTTATTCTCTCCCAAGGCCTCACTCCATCTTCTTTGATATACAGGCTGGGTCCCTAGAAAGCACTGTGCTGAGAGTCGAAACTTGTATTGGGGTTCCAGTCACTATTGAAGAAGTCTAAGCACACAAGCTCCTTCACATGCCAAGTCACACCACTTCCCAACTGGCTGGCTGCTTATGCACCCCCACTAGTCATTAGCAATGGCACTATAGCCTCCTCTGAATAGCTTCAATGCATGCTAGACATCTGTACTGCATCTTCTCTATCTCATCTTGTCCCCATGTGTGAAACATGTTGTGTGATACACAATTGGGTTGAATTACTAAAACTGGAGAGTGCAAAATCTGGTGCAGCTCTGCGTAGAAACCAGTCAGATAAATTGAACAAGCTGAAGTTAGAATTTGATTGGCTACCATGCACAGCTGTACCAGATTCTACACTCTCCAGTTTTAGTAAATAACCCCCATTGCATGCATATACCCCTTTAGGAAACAATTCATCATAAATGCTTCCAACACACATTCCTATCCAAGACATTCTAAGTGGCCCTTGGTCAATCTCCTGGTGCTCCATGCTCCATGAGGTAGTCATACCTTAAATAGGTGAGAAATTATTTTTTAGTCCTTAAGTGATACTAAAGGTTCATTTAAAAAAAAATAACAAACATGCTTTACTTACCTGTTGTGTGCAGTGGTTTTGCACAGAGCAGCCTACTGTAGATCCTCCTCTTCTCGGGTCCCCCGCAGGCTTTCCTGGCTCCTCCTTTCTGTTGGGTGCCCACATAGCAAGCAGCATGAAGAATGCATGAAGGTAAAAAACCTTGAGCCTTTACAACCGCTTTAAGTCAAAACCATGAGTGGGTTCCCACAAGGGGTGGTTAAGTGCTAATAGTGGATCACAGCCTTAGCAGCATACCTGTTCCTTGGATGGGGTAACCTAGAATCCGAACCTCCAGCCAACTTACTAACAGTGGCACCCCTGAAAGGTGGTTCTCTCATTTTTATGTGCTTGCCAGAGCAGAGGGAATTACTTCCCAAAAAGCCTTGGAAAACCTTGCCAACACTGTTAGGCCTAATCTCTCAAGGAGTACCAGGGCAACACACCAAACAGTATAATATACTTAACCACTTGTCCTCCGAAATATTTACCCTCCTTGGTGACCAGGGCATTTTTTGCCATATGGCGCTGCACTACTTTTACTGACAATTGCGCGGTCATGCAACACTGTACACAAATTAAATTTATATTTTTTTTTCACACAAATAGAGAATTTCTTTAGTGGTATTTGATCACCACTTGGTTTTTATTTTTTGCGCTATAAAGGAAAATAAAAAATATATTTTTTTTTACTTTTTGCCATAAAACGTATCCAATTAAAAAAAAAAATCTTCATAAATTTAGGTCAAAATATATTCTGCTATCAATCTTTAGTCCCAATCCCAATACGCAAAGAACATTTTAATTGGTTTGTGTGAAAATTATACTGTCTACAAACAATGGTATAGATACAGGAGTTTTTTTGTTTTTATACTAGTAATGGCGGTGCTCAGTGCTAATAAAAATATACTAATTGCATTGGGCAGGAAGGAGTTAACATCTGGGGCAATCAAAGGGTTAACTGTGTGCTGTTTAACTAGGAGTACTGTGTACTGTTTTGCTAGTGGATATGCTGGTTTTTATTTTAGGGAGATAAAAACCGACACATCCCCACTGGCAGAAGAGAAATCTGTGTTGTTTACATACACAGATTTCTTTCCTGTCACTTGTTCCACTGATTGCTCGGTCGCTGGCTGGGACTGGCATGTATATATATATATATATATATATATATATATATATATATATACACACTGCTCAAAAAAATTAAAAGGAACACTTTTAATCAGAGTATAGCATCAAATATACTCCTGGGATATTGATCTGGTCAGTTAAGTAGCAGACGGGGTTGTTAATCAGTTTCAACTGCTTTAAATGAAATTAACAACAGGTGCATTAGATGGGCAACAATGAGTTGACTCCCAAAACAGGAATGGTTTTACAGGTGGAGGCCACTGACATTGTTTTCCCTACTCACCTTTTCTGACTGTTTTTCACTAGTTTTGCATTTGACTAGGGTCAGTGTCACTACTGGTAGCATGAAGTGATACCTGGACCTGAACTCCTCTAGGATGGCACATCAATACGTGCCATTGCCAAAAGGTTTGCTGTGTCTCCCAGCACAGTCTCAAGAGCATGGAGGAGATTCCAGGAGACAGTTACTCTAGGAGAGCTGGACAGGGCCGTAGAAGGTCCTTAACCCATCAGTAGGACCACTATCTGCTCCTACTAAGGAGGAACAGGATGAGCACTGCCAGAGCCCTACAAAATGACTTCCAGCAGGCCACTGGTGTGAATGTCTTTGACCAAACAATCAGAAACAGACTTCTTGAGGGTGACCAGAGGACCCAATGTCCTCTAGTGGGCCCTGTGCTCACTGCCCGGCATCATAGAGCTCGATTGGCATTTGCCATTGAACACCAGAATTAGCAGGTTAGCCACTGGCACCCTATGCTTTTCACAGATGAGAGCAGGTTCATCCTGAGCACATGTGACAGATGTGAAAGGATCTGGAGAAGCCATGGAGAATGCTGCCTGTAACATCGTTCTGCGTGACCATTTTGGTGGTGGGTCAGTGATGGTCTGAGGAGGCATATCCATGGAGGGATGCACTGACCTCTACAGGCTAGACTATGCACCCTGACTACCAGTAGGTATCGGGATGAAATCCTTGGACCCATTTTTAGACCCTTCGCTGGTGCAGTGGGTCCTGGGTTCCTCCTGGCGCATGGCAATGCCAGGCCTCATGTGGAGAGAGTACGCAGGCAGTTTCTGGAGGATGAAGGAATTGATACCATTGAATGGCATGCAGACTGCTTCTACAAACATTTGTGAAAGAATGGGTCACTCTCAGGAGCTCAGTGCATGGAAGCGTGGTACCGTGATAGGTTGCCACCTGTACAATAAGTCCATCTGTGAAATTTCCTTGCTACTAAACATTCCACGGTCAACTGTTAGTTGTGTTATAACAAATTGGAAGCAACTGGGAACAACAGCAACTCAGCCACAAAGTGGTAGGCCACGTAAAAATACAGAGGGGGATCAGTGCATGCTGAAGCGCACAGTGCGCAGAAGTCGCCAACTGTCTGCAGAGTCAATAGCTAAAGACCTCCAAACCTCATGTGGCTTTCATATTAGCACAGCAGTGTGTAGAGAGCTTCATGGACTGGGTTTCCATGGCCGAGCAGCTGCATCCAAGCCTTATATCACCAAGTGCAATGCAAAACATTGGATGCAGCGGTGTAAAGCATGCCACCACTGAACTCTAGAGCAGTGGATACTGTCACGGGCGCAAGATCGCTGCCACCAAAACGCGACAATCTCACGAACGCTGCCACCAATATGTCACGATTGCGGCGTCAGACCCCAGACCTTCTCACCAAACTCGTGACCGAAGGACCGGCCGATCTAAAACTGCGATGTGACGTGCGTAACAATGCCACACCCAGCTGCACCCTGCACAGTGATTTTCCAGCTAATGGTCAACCGATCGATGTGCTGTCAGCCTGAGCGATTGTTACTGGGTCGGTTTATTACGCAACTAACTCTTCACTGCCACCACCCCTTTTGTACAGAGAAAGGGTAAACTCTCTACCAAATATACACTGTAATGGTTGAAAAGTCGTCTGTCCAATACGGTCACCGCAGGCCGATTGGGCAGAGGATTAAACAAACACAGTAGCGTCTCTTTAGAGGCAGGAATTCGTAAATTGCAATTAGAAACAGTTTAACACTTTCAGAAAGAAAGATTTATTACTAAAAGTCAAACAGGTGCAATAAAATATTTACAGAAAAAGATGTAACTAAGATATATATATATATATATATATATATATATATATATATATATATATATATATATATACACACACACACAAAGAACCGAAGCACAGAAAAGAGATAACAGGGAGAAGTTAAAGTGTTAAGTTACTTGCCATTTAAGCCTTTGATGTAAGCTAATCCAAGTTGCAGAGCGAAAGGGTCTCCCCAGGTGGTATTGATGTTACAAATGGGAGATGTCTTCAACTTAACTTTTTAGGCCTGCTTGCCTGTGTTTTAAAGTCCCCCAGCAGGGGGGTGGCTCTGAGTAACTGACGAATACTCTGTTTAGGGAGGGATTGTCGGGCAGACTCTGAATTAGAACCAACATCTGTCATAATCCATGATATGAAACATAGGGGACAAACTGACTTGAGGAATGTCCATTTAATTCTGTCACCTATGCTGCTAGGTTTTATGAGGTTACAATCTCTTTCAATTCCTGGGAAAAGCTGCCTTATCTTGGTTATGAAGTGAGAAATTACACATGTTCTTGGGCAGCTAGTCTCTGTCTCTCTTGGGGGGCTTTGTAGCTCTGGACCCCCTGCTGCTCTACCTGCCAGTGACACTTTTAACATACACACATCTGTCACTGTGCCTCTCAGGAAGGGAGGGGGAAGGAGAATGAGAAATGAGAGACACAATATATACTCCGTACCAAGATGGAGGTGCCTACAAAATGGTTGAACTGCGTACTTCACTGTGTTTTGCGCAGTTTTTGCGACAACTCCCTTCCAGGTGGTTGCATGGGAGGGAACTACAATTTCCCTACTGACGCAACCGACCTCTGTCCAGAGGTTCACCTCGGCTTGACCTGGTACCGCTACACTGTGGGAGAACCGAGTTCCGTCTGACAGGGAAGCCGTTCTCCCCCAGGAACACTGCTATGCCGACCAAGTGGTGGTCACGGGTGGGCACCAGTCGGCTGTGGCTGTCCGAATACCATGGCCACTGCCGGGGTGCCCATCTGTTCACAGAGCACTTCGGCTGAGGGGGGTCACCTGCTAACATATTAATATGTAGCTTCTTGTCGAGGTAAAGAAGGCGATTCCCCTCTCCTGCCTTCTTCCTCAGGCCCAGGACTACATCTGGCCTGAAGGTAGTAGCGCCTGTGTGCACCGGAACCGGACAGGCGAATTCCAGAACTCGCCTCCCAGTGGGGTCCACAGGTACCTTCATCCAAGATGGACAGTCCTTGTTACCTGTTAGCATCCAGGAGACCAGTTCCTCCAGTTTCCTATCTGCTAGGTCAGTCACAGGTCCAGCTGAGCCATGATAGCTGCATCCAGGTGTCCTACCATAGCCAGCGGCACCCATGACTGACGTAACCTGCTTTTTGGCCTGAGGAGCAGACCAGGCCACAACTGCCTCAGTCTCCCCATGCCCAGACCTCTGGGGGTCTCTTCCTACCGGTATGTTTCAAAACTGAACCACTGACCTGCCCCTCTGACAGTTACCCTTCTCGACTGTCAGGCTAGGTGCGGGCAGTTGGTTCCTGACTAGTTTCTCTTCCCAGACGGGGCCGAACACCACAAGGCCCCTAAAGTGGGCAACTGCACCCAGTTGCGGGCCATTCCTGACCGCTGGAGAGGTGGTCGGTGCATTCTCAACCCCTACTAGCCTTCCCGTGGATTCAGGCAAGCCACATAGGGTAGCGAAGGCTGGCTCGTCTTGAGCCTGCTGGGTTAGAGAAGGTGACCCATACCCCTGGCTCAGGTCCATGATGGTAAAACAGCGGGCACCCTCCGGATGCTCCATGTCCTCATGGCTCCTGGGCATGCGGTAGGCCACAACCACAGGGCTGGCGTTCAGCCTGGTCATCGTATCCTGCTTGAGGACTGTGACTACCGGGGATGCCCAGACTCTAGCTGACCCCTGGATTCCTGACTGTGCCATTCCCTTGGTCTCTGTGCCCCAGTCAGCCGGCACCTCCTGAATCCGGACACCATCTATCAGAGGCATTGCCAGCAGCTTCGGAACCTGAGGGGCAGGAAGGGGTGATTGGATCTGAGGACAGCAGCCCTCTCTCTCTAATCCAAGCATCCACCCCAATAAGGCCCCTTGCACCCCCAATCCAAGCGTGCTGTCTCTGCCTATGACATCTGTCTGTCTGCCTGTTGACAAGTCAGATCAACTGACAGGCTTTCAGGCTTCCAGCTCCCTGGGGATAGGCCATTAGTCCTGTCAGGCCTGTGTTGACTCTTCCCACCAGGGGAGTCCACACCTAGCCCCAGGCGGAAATCCCCATATGAATGGCTTTCAGAGCTGCCTTACTCGTGGAACTACAAGGCACAGCTAGCTTACCTCTGAAGCTCCTTTGTGAATCGTTTTCAGGGCTGCCTGAAGCGTGGAACTACAAGTCCCAGCCAGCTGTTGTGTACCCTTCTTAGCAGGGCAACTCACAGCTAGCTGACTTCTGAAGTTCCTTTGGGAATCGCTTTTCAGTGCTGCCTGAGGCGTGGAACTACAAGTCCCAGCCGGCTGCCTAGTCCTATGCAAGGTCAACAGCTGGGCACTTATCAAGGCACAATCTTTTGGGCCCGGGCAAGGAACAGGCCTATCCAGACCATCCCCTTGCTCAGCCCCCAGAGACTGTACCTCTGCCCCCGTCACAGCACTGTGGGTGACCCCCAACAGTGAAAATACATAATTTGTCTCATCATGAATATCATAATCATTGTTAGAGTTACCAACCATACCATACCATTAACAATACTGACATTATCAATGACATTACTGACATTACCATCAATGTTGCTGACATTATTAATATCATCCCCATTGTCATTACACCCATTATCAACAGTCACGTTCATAATATCAATGACACATGAGTTCGATACCTCCCCAGGCAAGGGGATTTCTTCTCTTTCTCTAGCTAATGGAGAACCCTGTAGCCCCACTCCATTCCCAGCCCCCTCCCTCTGTCCATCCACAGGTGGCCCAGACATTACCCCAATATCTGCCCACAGTACCTTGGCATGTCCAGAGAGTTCCAGGAGGCCCTTCCGGGTATTCTCGGCAGGGGCATAATAAGAAACAAGAGTGCCTAGGTCAGCACCCAACAAAACAGGTATGGGAATTTCATCCTCATCCCCCTCCCCGCACCCCAGTCTAGGAATACCTTTGCACAGGGTATGTGTGAACGGGTCCCCCCAACTCCTGTGAGGGTAAGGAACTTTCCTGGGATGAGGTTCCTTGGCTCAATCAGCTCTGGCCGGATCAAGGTGACTTCTGCCCCAGTGTCCCGGAAACCATTTACGGACCGGTTGCCCACGGTAACTTGCTGCAAGTTGGTGGGGGTTACCTGCATCTTCCTGCGAACAAACAGCACAGAAGAAGAGTTGCTGGCCAGCTGGCCAGATGATGTCGTCTGCTTCTGCTCAGGACACTGCGTCCTGAGATGTCCGGGTTTCCCACAGGTGAAACATCTGCGGTTGTCAGGCAGGAATGGCTTTGCTCCAAGCGCTGCAGGTGTGGGCGGAGGAGAAACTTGACTCACCGAAGTAGGAGAGGTTGCTAGAGGCGATTTCCTCCTTTCCAGCTGTTTGGAGGAGCCTTGCGAGGGTCAGACACCCGGGTGTGGACGTAGGTATCTGCCAGATCTGCTGCAGCTTTAGTAGATGCTGGCTCCCTCTCCAAGATGAACTGTCTGACGTCTGAACGGGCAAATGTGCAAGAGTTGATCATGAGATCTTCCAAAGATTCATAGGAGTCAGCTTTCAGTCACTTAGTCCACTGTCGCAAGGTGGTGCGTAAGCGACTCGCCACATCTGTGCTATGCAGAGCCATACAAAGCAGTGTGCAGGAGCTGACAGGGGAGAGATTTGTATTGTTTACATACAACTCTCTTCCCCTTCGGAAATCCTCGGAGATTGCCGGGTGCCCGCGGGGAATCACAGGCCGGGACCTGGTGATTGACAGCCGAGGCCGCAAATGGGGGGACGCTTTCCCCCTACCCAGAACTGCAAAATGACGTACTGTATATATATATATATATATATATATATATGTGTGTGATTTTGCACATCCATGCCGCCCTCTAGCAGTATTTCTGCCATAGGGAGGCGAGAAAGCGGTTAAGTATATATACCCCTGTATATGTGCACAATTCCAGATAATACCTGTACCTAGTACATACTGTACTATTATTAATCTTGTCTTATATAAAGCTTTTATGATTTCCATACTGGTGTGCATCAATATACGGATGGTTATTGTTATATGATGGTTGCAGTAGTTCCTCTGCTCCCAATTACTTTGTTTAGATTACTGGTTAATTTCCCAGGAAGAGAATCCTCTATTTTTCACAGCGCCCTACACTGGGTGAAGGTAATTCCTACTTTATTATTAACCTGTTCTTGCCCGGCCTATGGTAAAATGACAGCCGGGCGGGCATCTCGTCCCTCAGGAGGGCGTCATATGACGTCCTCCCGGTCACTCCCCTAGAGCACGCTCCCGGCAGGACGCAGCACGCCGATCCTTCATCTGCTAGGTCTCATGGACACAGCGCTTTACTGATGCAGGTAAACCGCCAATGCAATTGGCTGTTTACGATATGATTGGCTGTGTCCTATCACAGCCCATCACAAGTGTAGGCATACAGTGGTAACTTGCTGTTACTGCTTCTCCTCCTCACACATGGATCCTGTGTGAGAAGCAAAAAGGTAACAGTGAGTTACAGCATTCAGTACTGCGCACCACACTGCCGATTGCCTGTCGCACTGCCCTGGATGCCTGTCACAGCTGCCCATTAGTGTACCTGTCACAGCTGCCCCTTTAGTGTACCTGTCACAGCTGCCCATCAGCGTACCTGTCGCCAGCCCATCAGTGTACTTGTCGCCAGCCCATCAGTATACCTGTCGCCAGCCCATCAGTGTACTTGTCGCTAGCCCATCAGTATACCTGTCGCCAGCCCATCAGTGTACCTGTCGCCAGCCCATCAGTATACCTGTCGCCACCCCATCAGTGTACTTGTCGCTAGCCCATCATTATACCTGTCGCCAGCCCATCAGTGTACCTGTTGCCAGCCCATCAGCGTACCTGTTGCTAGTCCATCAGCGTTCCTGGTATCTGTCTCCAGGACATCAGTGTACCTGTTACCCCATTGTGACAGCTAGTAGAGGAAATGTGGCTGTGCAGGGCTCCACCCACTGGTCGTGTCATCCATTCACAGTTTCTGTAAATTGGAAAACTAACCTTTGCAGCTGTCGGCTTGTAGTTCTCAATGAACTGCCACGGCGCTGTTGAGCCCTGTAGTAGTTCATTCTCTCTTGCTGTCAGTGTGTATCTGCCTGCCCTGGTACAAGCAGACAGATACACTGAGTCCTGCATGGCATCTGTGATCGTGGGTGCAACGCTTTACAGCAGGAGTATTGAATTAAAATTCACAGAGGCCCAGTCAGTAAAATTTCCTGCCAGCAGAGGTCCGAATCACATGTTTGATTCTTAAAGGCACCTCTGTGCATTGGCAAACACGATGCCACTGTACCATGCAGCTTGGTATGGCACCATTTTAAAATTTCGATTCCCAGCCCCCCTTCATATCATCCCCCTTTGCGTTCCTGTTCTCACCCCCTATATAGCACCCCTCCTTCACATTGCAGTCCCCAACCATCCTTCACATTCCTGTCCACACCCCCTTTATAGAATCCCCCTTCACATTGCAATCTTCATTCCCCCTTCACACTCTTGTCCTCATCCCCTTTATAGAACCCTTCCTGCACACTGCAGTCCCCAGCCCCCTTTCACATTCCTATCCTCATTCCCTTTATAGCACCCCATTTGCATTCCTGTCCTCACCCCCTTTATAGCACCCCCCTTCACATCCCTGTCCTCACCCCCTTTATAGAACCTCCCTTCACTCTGCAGTCCTCAGCCCCCCTTCACATTCCTGTCCTCACCCCCCTTATAGCACCCCCTTCACATTCCTGCCCACATCCCCTTTATAGAACCTCCGTCTTTACACTACAGTCCCTCCCCAGCCCTCCTTCATGTTCCTGTCCTTGCCCCCTTTGTAGAACCCCCCTCCTTTCATAAAACTCACTTCACAGTCCTGTCCTCACCCATCCCTTTTATATCACCCCCTTCCCTTCACATTACAGTTTCTGGACCCCCTTCATATCACCCCCGGCTTCCCCTGTACTTCATAGTAGTGACAGACCCCACTTCCCTGTCCTACCTCACAGTGCAGAAGCGAGTGTGGAATGCACAGAAGGTCTAGAGCTGACATTGGAAGGACAGCACAGTGATGGACAGAGAGCGGGAGCTGCCCAAGTTAACTGGTTGCTATGAGGTAGGGCAGTCCTAGAAATCAATCAGTTAACTGGGCCAGCTTCCACCCTCTATCCATTGTTGTGCTGCTTCCATATGTCACCTCTGCAAAGAAGACAGTGTCAGCGGCAGCTAGGGGGGAGAACTGGGTCTTAAATGGCGCAACCGCCCGGGAGGTACATGGACTCAGTCTGCATCTGGACCGCGGTCCGCCATTTAGTAGTTGCTGCTTTACAGGCTCCAAAGAATAGAACTAATGCACATTTTTTTACCTGCATAATGATGTGCATTTATTATTTTTTTTTAAAGTTGAACTTATCCTTCAAATCAAATTCTCAATTTAAATCAAGAGTACGTGGGCTTTAAAATAAAAGTCAGTAAATTGATACATTTTTTATCATGGTTAGGGTGGCTACCAAGTGATAAAGGAGATTCTGTCTACCAGTTGCACTTTGCAGTTTATAAACTGAATAGTAAGAATGCTTTGGTTTTACCACTAAATACATGTTATACTCTGGAACTGAAGCTTTGATTACTGAAAAAATGTAACCCCAATAACCTTGAAGTAAAAGATGTCAGTTTCAAAATGACAGAATCAACAGTACTAGAAATGTTCATGTTATTAGAAACTGATCTGTGTATCTTTTATGGCAAACTGAATTTGTCCCTCTAATCTGTCACTCAGTTTTATTTTAAAGACTGAATTTTACTATCTGCCACAGGAAAAACAGCTGGTGTCACTTTGTAATGGTTTATTTTGCTAGCTTACAAACCGTTACGTTATTTGTAGCAAAACTCTGCACTTTTCCTTCTGCCATTTTTTTTAATTAGCATTTAGTGAAGCAATGACTCCATCTCTGTTTTTATCAAGTCTGCCTAAACTCTCAATACTTGAGGTTTCGGATTAACCAGCCCCTTGACCTGGACATATTGCCCTTGGACTTGCAATTTCTTAAACTGAGGTGCTGTATTTTGCAGCATGTAAGTGTCAAATCCTGCAAACCTGTGTTGTATTTCTCTATCCATTATTCATTTGCTTGGATAAGAACAAGCAGAGAAATTACTCTTGTTGCTCTGAAAGCTACTTGAAAAGGTGACCTTTAAGCAAAAGAAAAGAAAAAAAGGAATGGTGGATAAATATAGCATAGTAACCCAGCTGTGCCACTGCATTGATTAAATATTTAAAGGTTCCGCAAAGGGCAGGGCATCCAGAGGTAAGAGAAGCTGTTGTATTGAAGGCGAAAAAGAAACATGGGAACAGGTGAGAATTAAAACGCTGTCAGGGCAGAGATGACTGGCATAGCTGAAGATTTACAACGTACTGTAATGAGAGATTGAAAACCTATACAGCTTTCTCTGCTTAAATCATCAGTCTGAACGTTTGCAGAAGCTCAACCACATAATTGAAATTACATGGTTCTCCAGGGTTGAATAGAATACATGTAGATTTATTGCATTGCCTTTAAATTAGTGGAAGATGAATGGTGTCTATAGGACTAGAGAACTTCAAAATGAATCCTATGTTCACAATAGTTTTCTCATAGAAGTACATCTGAAGGCATCTCATTTTATGTAAGGATCACTGGAGCACAGAGGTCTTGGAACAATTTCATACTACTTTACTAAGTTCTTCCTTAAAGATACATATAGATTTGTGATGACAGAAGGTCTTGCCTATAACACCCAATCAGTTAATTTGTTTCCCTTTACTGAGATCATTTCTTTCCTTTTACCCACGACAACTGTCTTAAAGGGAATATCCCTTACATTGGAAAAATATTCACTAACTTCCTATTGAGTCTACAGGACAGGAAGCAAAGGTGAATCTCCCTAAAGAGACACAGATAGCAAAAATTAGCACTTTTAACCCTCCCCTGTTTTATATATATCTTTTTTTCATTTTGGATAGAGCAAGGGAGGGTTATAAACCCTGTAAGGTTTATTTTTGCCCTCCTTGTCCCAATGGGGAGATTTAACTTCACTTCCTGTGCCATAGCTAAAACAGGAAGTGAGAGGAAATCCTTGCAAATTAAGGGAATCTCTTGGGGACCCACAGGTCACCAAAACTAGTTTCCCAATTGGAAGATTTCCCCTCTATTACTTTTCCTGGGACAGCCCAAAATTTGGGGTTTTCTTTTACTTTCAGTTTCAATAATTATGGTTGAGGTGATTGTAGCCATATTAGTGCATTTGTGACAGAAACAATTGAGTACTGTCCGTGATGTTAGTGCAAATAAAAATAATTATGGTGTAACACCCTCTAGGTTAGCCAAATAGGCTGTTTGTTTTCTTTTAGGCAGAGGTTGAGCAGCATCCTGGGATGAGTTAGCCTGTGAGTGAGGCAGAATTTCACCTAAGGTCAGGCTAGGAGGCTCTATCAGGTCAGGGCTTCTGGAGCCCTTACACCTCTCCAAAAACCTGAAAGCTTTCTGGAGGAGGGGAGGAGGAGAGGAGAAGGTTCAGATCTGCATGTTTGAGGAACCCTGGCCAATCCCCTGGCAGGAGGCTGGGCATGGCGACCAAGGCAGCCCTCAAATGTGGCAGAGCCTGCGGAGCAGGAGCAGAGTGTCAGATGGAAGATGGAATGAGGAGCTGGAGTTTAGAGTCTGGGAGGGGCCCAAGGCAGGGGGCCTATCTACGGGCAGTTGCTGGAGAAGAGGATCTCCACTGTGCCAACATCTCATAGGGAGGACATCCTGAGCAGCAGGGAAGTAGCCAGCCCAGCAAAAGGCCTGAAGGCAACCATCAACCTACCAAGCTGACAGGAGAGGATGTGAGTATTCTTATATATCCTGGGTCAGATAAGGGGAGAGGGCAGTCAGGTAGAAAACCCAACTAACTTCTCATCCTGGACTGCTGCATTAAATTGGCAGCTTCTGGGCCCCTTCCCCACGTAATACACTCAGGCAGCTGGGTGAAGCGGAGGATTCACGTGGGGTCTGAGAAGGTACACCAACGAGCTTTGGATGCTCTTGGACGAAAGATTTTTTTTGCCCACATCTTTGCACATAATTGCTCTAAGTTGTCCTTCAGTTTACAGTTTCCTTGGGCATCCTATATACCCCTAGACCCCATCCAAGTTGTTAAACCCTTAATAAAACAACAAAACCCAACAAGGGGACCCAGAAACTGTCAACTTAAAAACATAGTCAGAGAGGAGTTAGTTGGGTTCTCCTTGTGACCGCCCTCTCCCCTTCTCTGGCCCAGGGGGTGTAAGGTTACTCACACTGTCCTTCCTGATAGCTTAATATGTTGGTGGCTGCTTTCAGGCCTTTCACTTGGCTGGCTCCTTCAATGATGTTCAGGTTGTCCTTCCTGGAAGGTACAGTGGAGACTCCCTTGTCCAGCACCAGCCTGTAGGTAGGCCCTCTCCCTGGGCCCCCTTCCAGGCTCCATACTCCAGCCTTCACTCCATCTTCCACCCGACACTACACCCTGCTGATCATGCTCTCTCATACTTAAATACTGTCCTGGCCCCCATGCTAAGCCTCCTGCTCGGGGATTGGCCAAGATCCCTTAAGTATGCAAATTAGCCTCTCCTCACCCCCACCCACTGACTTCTAGAAATTTCTCTATATCCTAGAGCAGGGGGAGCGGGGAGGTATTAGGGAACTGACCTACAGAGCCCTCAGCCTTGTCTTAAAATAACCTGGCTAACTTACACCCAGGCTGACTCATCCCAGGCTGCTACTGAGCCTCTACCAAAACAACTAACTAGCTCCCCCTAGCTAAACTTGAGGGGCACTACACCTTTAATGATACTTTAATTTTGAAAAAGAACATAAAAATGGGTCTCAAGAATATTTTGAGTATGTTAAAATTTGCACAGTTCTTATATGTCAAGTTAGGAAATGTTCTGTTAGTACTCCGAATGCTGCACACATTAAAGCATGTTATGTTCAATGCATTGTATGTGCCTAAAATGATCCATTAACCTAAAATATAGCTGTATAGTGTTCTATTTTTCATTGGACAATTTCAAAACAAGCAAAAGAACACTTAACAGAGAAATCTGTACCATCTATACCAGTGTTTTTTTTATCCTATGAGGTATAGGGGGGCTTCAAATGAAGACCCTAAAAAGCACCAAAGGGACCCAATCATTTTCAGTATATGTGCAGAAGACTTAAGAACTGCAGACACTACAGAATTGTCAGTGACTGCAGACATGTAATAGGTGTTGTTGGAAACTAAAAACCTGTTGCAGGGGACATATTACATGAGACTATTAAGATTACTGCCATTACCAACTGCACAAGGTGTCCGGTGATGTCATTTTTCAGCACCTCTGTCCAGAATGAGGAAGCAACTTTGTGAACACCTTCTCTGCCTCCTGCTGCTTCAGCTAATCAAGGTTCCCTTACACTGTAACCCTACCCACTTCCCATGCTACTGCATTTTGATTTCATTTGTGGTCCTACCCCACCGCCCTAGGTACAGGACTCAGGAGAAGACATAGAGACTCATCTGGTACCCAGCACAGCTTCCCGACCAGCAGTGCCTCTGCTGCCACTGAGCAAAAGTGGAACTTATTCCCATGCTTCAGTTACAGAAGCTGTCTGCTATTGCATACACGCAGTGACATTGACACACTGGGGTTGATTTACTAAAACTGGAGAGTGAAAAATTTGGTGCAGCTCTGCATGGTATCCAATCTGAAGCTGACCAAGTCAGAACCGCACCGATATGACCGCTCTAATAGCGGACAATAGGGAGCAACTTGGCATATGATTTGCCTGGCATGCAAAACGCATGGTAAATCGCACCCAATGTGACCGGGGTGTTACAGAGGTGAAGATCTACCTGAACAACATGGGAGAGGTGAAAGATCACTCGACACAGTGTCCTGTTGTTAGGGAAAGTTCACAGCAGATCGTTGTACCTGAAAGGTACATTCCGTGCATGTTTTGTGCACTGTAAAGCACACTGCTTTTTCTATGATCCCATATTGCCCGGGGGCCCCATGAGTTGTCAGTTCGCCCCTGGGCAGCACTGATGGGTAATGAAAGGCAGCACTGATGGGCACTGATAGGCGGCACTGATAGGCAGCATTAATGAGGTGGCACGGATAGGTGGCACTGATAGGTGGCACTGATAGGCGGCACTGATGATGGGTACTGATAGTTTGCACTGACTGGCGGCACTGCCGGGCACTGACTAGCGCAACTGATGTGCACTGACTGGCGGCACTGCTGGACACTGACTGGCGGCACTGTTAGACGGCACTGACAGGCGGCACTTCTGGGCTGCACTAATGGA
The DNA here is from genome assembly GCF_062004578.1 of Staurois parvus. Classification (NCBI taxonomy): domain Eukaryota; kingdom Metazoa; phylum Chordata; class Amphibia; order Anura; family Ranidae; genus Staurois; species Staurois parvus. The sequence goes on along the minus strand of NW_028318250.1, from coordinate 5,155,965 downwards.
CACTGGTGGGTGGCACTGCTGGGTACAGGTGAGTGGCACTTTTGGACACAACTGGACGGCACTGCTGGGCACTTGTGGGCGGAACTGGTGGGTGGCACTGCTGGGCACCGATCATCAGGGCACTGATCATCAGTGCCCTGATGATTGGTGCCGATCTCTGCTCTGACAACTGCCAGTTCTTGGCAGTACTTTCCTCACGCTCTGACAGCGTGAGGAAAGTGCATCTGAGAACTGGCAATTGCATTTCCCAATGATCAGCTTGTTATTGGACATGGCTGATCATGTGGTAAAAGGCCACTGTGATTGGCCTTTTCCCACATCACATGATCAACTGTGTCCGTAGGACACAGAGATCACGGAGATTGTCAGACGGGGGAAAGCACAGGGGAGCGCGTTCTGGGAGGACATCATATGACGGCCTCCCAGAACTGGCCTCCCAAAACTGGCTGGCCGCAGTGCAGCCATCACTCAGCTACCTGCGGTCGGCAACTAGTTACTGCAATTAACTGTCGATATGTAGTTGTTGGTACAGGCAACATGTAAATACAGCTCTGAATTTCAATCTAATACATAATTGATCATTTTCTATTTTGTCCTATTATGTAAGAGTACCTTGCACTTTTATGTAATCTGTTACTCGTAAAGCAACAGAAAACTTGGTCTTTCTTGTGGGGAAAGTACTTTTCCTTCCTTAAGTTCTTGCTTAACAGTAACACCAGGACTAGCACTGATGTCTGATAATGTACTCTACACACCACACTCGCCAGCACACAATATCCAAAAAACTGGGCGTATACAAGAATAGGAAATGAAAAGGGGGAATTAATAGGGCCCCCCCTTTTGTTATGGGGCTATGGCAGGAGAAATAAGGTTTAAAGCCCCCCCCACTTTATAAATACAGTGGGGGAACATTCTAGAAGGTCAGAAGGGTTCTTAGTCCCCCCCCACTGGCGTGATGAGGAGAAAAAACCATTAAAGTTTCAAGTTCCCCCATGATATACTAATATAATGGGGAAGCTTCTAGAAAATAGGAGTTTTAAGCCCACCTCTACACCTGGACAGTTTTAAGCCACCCCCAGGGTATATTATATAATGGGGAAGATTCTAGAAATTGGGAATTTTTAGCCCCCCACTACACCTGGACATTCCTAGAAGAAAAAAGTGACCAATAGGGAGAAGAACTGGAGAGAAGAGAGGGCTATAAAAGGGGTATCCGTTAATGGAAAAAACAGAAACCTGGGAGGCATCTCTGTGGCGCTCCCTCCCACCCGTCCTTTTCATCGCAGCCAATTAATATTGGTAAGTATCATATTTAATGATGGTAAAATACATAAGTATGTACTTTGAAAAAAGTTGTATGGTTAATGGGTATGGTTGATAAGTGTTGTGTTTATAAGTACAGCTTGAATCGTAGTGCCTAAGCTGGGAGTTTTTTGAGTAAGATTAATTTAACCCGCCCCTGCACTTCTCCCGTCTGGCCTTTTATATACGTAGGCTGGACGGGAGCAGTGCAGGAGCGGGTGACCATTAATAAATGGCACCCGCCATTTAAGACTGTGTGCACTCCCTGGGAACACGCGGCACTGCGATACGGTGCCTGCTGTGTCCGGAGGACACAGCAGAACACCGATCACTGTACGGGACCTCTGTGTGAGATCTCGATCATGTGATCACTGATTGGCCAATCAGTGATCACATGAATAGTAGTAAGCAAGATGTCACTTCTGACATCATTGCTTACTACTTGTGAAATCTGTGATTGGTCACAGAGTATCACATGGTACAAGGCTATTCACAACAGTCTTGTACCATGTGACAAGTTGTGACCAATGACAGCTCTCACAGTATTTCCCATTGGATGCAAGAATTCAGTCACAGAGAAAGAGAAATGATTGCTTTTACAGCCTTTATGGGTATAAAAGCAACCAGTGTAAAGAGAGAAAATCTTCATCACCCCCCACAAGTAGTACAATGTCACTGTGGTGACACTGTACTGCTAGGGTGACAGTATGTTAAAAAAAACATAAATAATAACATAAAAAATAAAGTAAACAATTGTTTTGAAAAATTACAATTTTTGGTTATAAAACTAATTTTGGTTATTTTTTTTTTACTAAAAAGATAATTGAATACATTTTGTCCAAGATTTATGAAGAAAGATTATTTTTTTGCTAAATTTTAAAAGAAAAACACTTTTTTTCAAAATTTTTGGACTTTTTCATTTTTATAGCAAAAAAATAAAAATCCCAGTGGTGAATAATTACCACCAAAATAAAGTTTTAACTGTCTCAAAAAAATGCTAAAAAATTAATATGGTTGCATGACCACACAATTGTCATTCAAAGTGTGACAGCGCTGAAAGCTGAAAATTGGCCTGGACAGGAAGGGGGTAAAAGTGTCTGGACTTGAAGAGGTTAAGTACAAATGTTTTACAATTATTAGTAAGCTAATATGTTAAAATAAAGTATTATAAAAAATGATATTTAAACCAATAATAAAACGGTTTGCGGCCAAGTTAGCACCAAACAATAAGAGTTTTATTGTATAGAATAAAGAATACTGCCTACAGTCTCATAGTTTTACCTTGGCATGCTACTATATTTGCTACCTTGTCAGGGCTCTAGGGAAAAGGGCTCTACTTATTGTCTTCTGTTACAGTCACATATTTGTCTGCTGTGCACCTTACCCTCTGCCACTGCTCACTGCTATCAAAAAACACCATATATTCTCCATTTTACCACATATGACTCAATACGCAAAGCTAACACACCACGCTAGGTAACCTTATTTATCCAAAAAGTGACAGTTATTTTTAATTGAGTCCAATGAAATTTAAAAATCTCAAAAAGTGACAGTTATTTTTAGTTGAGTCCAATGAAATTTAAAATGATAGTCGCGTGACTTGTACTGGTGTTAAAGTTTTATGATTTGAGCCTTTGCTCTTGTTCTTAGGATAAATTCGGTGTATGATTTACTGCAACATTTTCTTTCTTTGTCAATTTTATATCACTAGACTGGTCAGATATTGATATCTAGTGTAATGGCATTCTCTATCAAAACTGTTGTGAAATTCAGTCAAGACCACTTGTCTTAATATGAAATTTATTGACATACATGTGGGACACTCTCCTACATTAAGTAGAGTGCCAGCTGTTCTGTAACAGAGGCATTTATATAGCGTAGGAAGCACATAACTGGTCAGAAGACATCAGGAACATATGACAGAACAGGTTGCTGAACAGATTGCTATAGATGGGACAATGCATACCAATAAACCCTGTATAGGATAATGGTTGACATGTTATCAGATGGTTATTGCCATTAAACAATGATGCCTTTGTAAAATCATTCCTTTTAAAATTACCGCAAGAGGTCCTGAAGGAGTCATGACACAGAATTGAACCATTGATTAGCTCCAGACCTACAGTATATTGGAGCTATTTATTCAATAATCAGGTTACATTTTTTGTCATTTCCCCTTTGTATGTGCTAGTAAAATTTTTGCCTTTTTTTCTGTCCAGCCAATTTGGATCAGGGTCTGTTGTGGATTTTAAGAGGAACTGTTTGTTCTTCAGTTCCCACCCAGCCTATTGTAATTTGATGGCCAGGCACCTTGCACTTGTCCACAGGACCATGCTGCGGTGCGATCTGTCCACAGGACACAGCTGATGACTGATTACTGTACCAGCCCGTTACCGGTACCATGTAATCACTGGGACCAATCACAGCAGATCACATGACAATTGTAAACAATGAATGGCTTCCGTTCAAGCCATTCATTGCTTACAATGGTGTTAGCTGTGATTGGTCACAGTGATAACTTGGTACAGACAGGGTCAATCAAAGCCCATCTGTACCAGGTGATTAGCTGTGGCCAATCACAACTAATCACAACAATACATACTGAATCAATCAGTTTAATTCAGTAAAAATGGTTGTTTATACCAGTGCAATTCACTGGTGTACTTTAAGCAATCATAATGTGTAGAAAAAAAAATCTTGATCACTTGCCCAGAGTAGTACAGTGCTACTGTGGTAACACTGTATTACTCTGGTCACAGGCATAAAAAAATCATTAAAAAATAAAATAAAAAATGTAATAAAAAAGAAAAGAAAATTTTTAATATTATTTTTTTTTTTTACATTTGTCACCAGTTAGTGTCCCTGATCACCACAACACCATTTTTTATGATGAGGCTGTACTGCATTGGTGACAGTATGTAAAAAGAAATTGTGCAAAAAAAAAAGGTTTAATTTTTTCATTTTCCAAAAAAATGACAAAAAATTACAACTTCAGAAAACTTGCCATGCCCCTTACTAGATATCTCAGACAGTCTACTTTCCAAAAAGGGGTCATTTGGAGGATATTTGTACTGTCCTGACATTTTAGTGCCTCAAGAAATAAGATAGGCCGTCACTACATCAGTATTGATCAATTTTCAGATAAATACCATAGTTTGTGGACTCTATCATTTTCCTGGCAACTAAATAATAAACACGGATTTGGGTTATTTTCAGCAAAGAAATAGCAGAATAAATTTTGGCCTAAATTTTTGAAGAAAGATTATTTATTTGCAAAATTTTATAACAGAAAAGAAAAATGTGGGTTTCAAAATTCATTTCATTCAAATTTTTTCATTTATTTAAAAAAAAAACCCAGTGGTGACTAAATACCACCAAAATAAAGCTCTATTTATGTGAAAAAAAATGATAACGATTTCATATGGGTATAGTGTTCCATGACTGCGCAATTGTCATTCAAAGTGTGACAGCGCTGAAAGCTGATATTGGCCTGGGCAGGAAGGGGGTAAAAAGTGCCCGGTATTGAAGAGGTTAAATCCTTGCCTGATCTGAAGGGTCTGGTATGAAATAATGAAGTGGGGGTCCACACTGTTTTTTTCTTCATTTTTTTTACACCTGTTTGTTAACATTTTGCTGTCAGCCAGAATTCCCTGGCTGTCAGCTGAATGGGCCAGGTGGGGATGACTAATGGTTGGTAGGATTCTGGTGGCTGCCAGCTTCCTAAGAACCAGCCTGAGGGAAGCTGTAGTAATACTATTGCTAAATGTTTCACCTCCCTCTCCTGCCGAAGGGTTGACATGACCAAACATCAATTTAGTTTTGTTGTTTGCTGAACCTCTGAGCAAGCAAAATTTGTTCCGAACCTAGGATCTGACTGAATAGGCAGTTCGTCCATGTATGTGAGTTATAAATAAAAAATGTTCAGTCTTCGGTGTTGTTGAAAATTAATTCAAAAGGTAAAACATTCAAAAGCATCCTGATGAACAATAGTGCTAAATTTGACGCAATCATCAATTTCATTCTTGCAACTCTTAGAATTTAGCAAATTGGTCTTTTCAAAGTAGCACCATACCCACATGGAAGAAAAATATATTTGAAATTATACTGTATTTTAAAAATATTTTCCCAAATATATTGCCAAATATTTGAAATACTACAATTTTGGCCATATTCAATATATTTCAAAATATATTTCAATAAATATACAAATCTACATTTTTGGAATACATTTACAAATATATGTAAAAAAATATGTTAAAATGACTTTTTTATATGTTAAAAAAAATCTGAAGAATATATTTAAAAAATATATATTTTTAAAAATATATATTTTTTAAATATATTCTTCAGATTTTTTTTAACATATAAAAAAGTCATTTTAACATATACTTTACATATATTTGTAAATATATTCCAAAAATGTACATTTTAATTTTTAAAAACAAACAGTATATTTGAAATGTATTTTTAAAAATATTTTTCATATATTTTGTAAAAATAAACGCATTTCAACATACAGTATGTGTGTATATATATGTATTGAAATATATTTTGAAATATACTGAATATGGCCAAAATTATAGTATTTCGAATATATGGCAATATATTTGGGAAGATAATTTTTTAAATATATTTCAAATATATTTTTCTTCCATATGGGTACCTATATACTTTCTCACTAGTTTGGGGGATAACATGCAAAGTAAAAATGCTGACACAACCTTTACTCTCTAGTGGCTTATCTGTTACTCCTTAAACTGTCTATCACTCTACCCATCAAAGAAATTCTTTCATGTGCACAAACACCAAAGCACACCATATCTACCAAATATCACTTAAATTTAAATTCACAAGGAAGCATAACACTCTTTATTTACACTGCTCTGTAAGGCTGTGTTCACATTTGGCATAGTCAGCTTTTCCGCAAGCTCACAAAAAATGCACAACACATTTGTGGTTCCAATATTTCTTAATGGAACCCCAAACACAGGTAGCAGTTGCATGTCTTGTTGTGCATTTTCAGAGCGAAAAACCTGCACTGCAAAACACGCTTAGCTCAGTGCTACAATTTAGTACATGGTACATAATTCAAATAATTGGTGCCGCTTCAATAATGCACTACAAAAACAGGAAAAAAACATGCAAAAAAAAACAATTTGGGAGAGTAGTTCAGATGTGAACAGGGTCTATGTATTAGTAAAATACCACTGTCAAAGTTATTTTAACTGTCATTATAAATAAATCAATGTAAAAATAAAATAAAGTTGCCGTACAAGTTTTCACCACTTAAAGGATAACACTGACTTAACAGTTGTGGGAGTTTCAATAGCTATCTATGGAAAAAAAAGTGGGGAAAAAAGAGTCATTTGATGTTGTGATAAAATAAGAATTCTCAAGTAAAAATGGCAAAGTATCATAAAATTCTCATGGCCCCATTCATTGGCCAATATAAAAACAACATTGAAACTGAAAGGCGGCTTGCTGTAGGTATGCCAGACCCTCTCCTCTGCCACCAAGCAGTCCACTTTACCTGGCCAGTCAGCTGGTGCAGACATTCTTCTCACAAGCAGTGGACCACCATAGAACAAGATTTTGCCACTTTTTTCCTTGAAATGTTGCCTTCCTCTATAGATACACTCGTCTATTGGGCCTACCCTGACAGCTGTGCCCACGTTTCCCTTAACTCTCCCCAGTCCACTCACCCCGGTCATTGGACACCCCACGTTCCAACCTTGCCTGTCTGATACTAACTAAAACCATTGGCTAATAAATCATAAATTCAGAGATATTCATCTCATTCATTCTGACCAATTGTCCCTGCACACACATCTATTTATGTCACTGATGCGTTTGTCAGAAGCTGCAAATTTTATAGTTTCTAGCTTCTTCCTCACCTCTATCTTCTTTTGCGTAACAGGTTACAATTCATGAAAGCCTATGTAATATTACTGGCAAATGCAGAGACACCTTCTCTGAATCTTATGCAATTCTTTTTAAGGGTCCTTTCACACTGGTGTTCCGTTTTTTTCATCAGTTCAGTCACGTTTTTTCTTTGAAAAAACGGGTGAGTTTACATGCGTTTTTCATCCATTTGCATCTGTTTTTTCATCAGTTTTTAGTCATCTGCTGTCAGCGGGGTTCCCCACTGACAGCTGAATGTAAAAAAAAAAAAAAATGCAGGCAATTAAAAAACAATTTAAAAAATGGCGTGCGGTCCCCCCTTCCTTCCATACCAAGCTCTTCGGATCTGATTTGGATTTTGAGGGGTCCCCCCCAAAATTCATACCAGTCCCTTATCCGAGCATGCAGCCAGGCAGGTCAGGAAAGGGTGGGACGAGCGAGCGCCCTCCCCTCCTGAACCATACCAGACCACATGCCCTCAACATGAGGGGTGCTTTGGGGCACATTGTCCCCATGTTGATGGAGACAAGGGCCTCTTCCCCACAACCCTGGGCTGTGGTTGTGGGGGTCTTTGGGCAAGGGGCTTATCGGAATCTAGAAGCCCCCTTTAGCAAGGGGGCCTCGAGCTCCTGCCCCCCATGTGAATCAGTATGGGGTACATGGTACCACTACTCATTCACAAAAAAAAGTGTAGTGTGAAGAAAGATAGGAGACAGTCTTTGACAAGTCCTTTATTAAAAGAAGAAAAATAAAAGAATGTCCCTGAAGTAGATCCAACGTCAATCACGCTGTCTGCTGTTGCCCAAAAAAAAACAAAGGCTCCGCTCCCGACGCTGGCTCCTGCCGTCTGTGTCAGGGCCTGGACTTGAACCTGGGACTTCTACTGTGTCAGGCAGTAAATGTCAGGGCTCCCAGGTATGACCAGAGGTGTGTGACTGAAGCAGGGAAACGCAGACCTCAGATATGTTATAAACAATATAATTTATTAACACTAACAGTACAAACATAAACGCAGTGCAATACTAAAACATAATACAGTGCAAACAAACCAAACCAAACCACCCACAGATAACAGTACATACAAGCAAGCGTCGTCAGGCAGGCCGGGTCAATATCAATTGGGCAGGTAGGTACAGGGGGAGCAAGCGGAGAATGGTCGGGGTCACAGGCCAGGTTCAGCAGGTAGCAAGCAGCATAGTACAGAGGGTCAGGCAGAGGGATGGTCCGGGTCACAAGCCAGGGATCAGAACAGGTAGCAAGCAGCGTAGTACAGAGGGTCAGACAGAGGGATGGTCAGGGTCACAAGCCAGGATCAGAGCAGGAGAAGTCAGCAAAGGAACAGAAACAGGATGCAGGACAGATACAGGACCCAGGACAAACACAACACCAAGGCAGAGTCTGTGGGTCTGGCCATCCCTTAAATACCCCAGCGTCATCAGTTACAGGTGTTAGCTGGCTGCAGAGTTGAGTCTCTGATTGCTGGGAACACCCGCTGGCCAGCCCTGGTACTGCAGATCAAAAGGCAGGTGAGTCCCACCATTGCTGGCCAGTCCATTCCTAACAGTACCCCCCCCTCAAGGAGCGGCCTCAGGACGCTCCAAACAGTCCTAGCTGGGCAAAATGTTCCACCGCCCGGGTCTGGCAACTGGCGGGATATCAAAGACTGGCACACCGGGCAGGACTCCGGGCAGCGGCACACCGGGCTGGACTCCGGGCAGAGGCACATCGAGCAGAGGCACACCGGGCAGAGGCACATCGGGCAGGACTCCGGGCAGAGGCACATCGGGCAGAGGCACATCGGGCAGGACTCCGGGCAGAGGCACATCGGGCAGGACTCCGGGCAGAGGCACACCGGGCAGAGGCACATCGGGCAGGACTCCGGGCAGAGGCACATCGGGCAGGACTCCGGGCAGAGGCACATCGGGCAGGACTCCGGGCAGAGGCACATCGGATTACCAGGCGAAGCAGCAGGCAGCGGGCCACCAGGCGGAGCAGCAGGCACCGGGCCCCCGGGCGGATCAGCAGGCACCGGGCCCCCGGGCGGAGCGGCAGGCACCGGGCCCCCGGGCGGAGCGGCAGGCACCGGGTCCCCGGGCGGAGCGGCAGGCACCGGGCCCCCGGGCGGGGCGACAGGCACCGGGCCCCCGGGCGGGGCGACAGGCACCGGGCCCCCGGGCGGAGCAGCAGGCACCGGGCCCCCGGGCGGAGCAGCAGGCACCGGGCCCCCGGGCGGAGCAGCAGGCACCGGGCCCCCGGGCGGGGCGACAGGCACCGGGCCCCCGGGCGGGGCGACAGGCACCGGGCCCCCAGGCGGGGCGACAGGCACCGGGCCCCCAGGCGGGGCGACAGGCACCCGGCCCCCAGGCGGGGCGACAGGCACCGGGCCCCCAGGCGGGTCGACAGGCACCGGGCCCCCAGGCGGGTCGACAGGCACCGGGCCCCCAGGCGGGGCGACAGGCACCGGGCCCCCAGGCGGGGCGACAGGCACCGGGCCTCCAGGCGGGGCGACAGGCACCGGGCCCCCGGGCGGGGCGACAGGCACCGGGCCCCCGGGCGGAGCAGCAGGCACCGGGCCCCCGGGCGGGGCGACAGGCACCGGGCCCCCGGGCGGGGCGACAGGCACCGGGCCCCCGGGCGGAGCAGCAGGCACCGGGCCCCCGGGCGGAGCAGCAGGCACCGGGCCCCCGGGCGGAGCAGCAGGCACCGGGCCCCCGGGCGGGGCGACAGGCACCGGGCCCCCGGGCGGGGCGACAGGCACCGGGCCCCCAGGCGGGGCGACAGGCACCGGGCCCCCAGGCGGGGCGACAGGCACCCGGCCCCCAGGCGGGGCGACAGGCACCGGGCCCCCAGGCGGGTCGACAGGCACCGGGCCCCCAGGCGGGTCGACAGGCACCGGGCCCCCAGGCGGGGCGACAGGCACCGGGCCCCCAGGCGGGGCGACAGGCACCGGGCCTCCAGGCGGGGCGACAGGCACCGTGCCCCCAGGCGGGGCGACAGGCATCGGGCCCCCAGGAGGGGCGACAGGCATCGGGCCCCCAGGCGGGGCGACAGGCATCGTGCCCCCAGGCGGGGCGACAGGCATCGTGCCCCCAGGCGGAGCTGCGGGCGCTGGACCCCCAGGCGGAGCGACAGGTCTCGGGCCCTCAGGCGGAGCGGCGGGCGCCGGACCCCCAGGCGGAGCGACAGGTCTCGGGCCCTCAGGCGGAGCGGCGGGCGCCGGACCCCCAGGCGGAGCGACAGGTCTCGGGCCCTCAGGCGGAGCGGCGGGCGCCGGACCTCCAGATGGAGCGACAGGTCTCGGGCCCTCAGGCGGAGCGGCGGGCGCCGGACCCCCAGGCGGAGCGACAGGTCTCGGGCCCTCAGGCGGAGCGGCGGGCGCCGGACCCCCAGGCGGAGCGACAGGTCTCGGGCCCTCAGGCGGAGCGGCGGGCGCCGGACCCCCAGGCGGAGCGACAGGTCTCGGGCCCTCAGGCGGAGCGGCGGGCGCCGGACCCCCAGGCGGAGCGACAGGTCTCGGGCCCTCAGGCGGAGCGGCGGGCGCCAGACCCCCAGGAGGAGCGACAGGTCTCGGGCCCTCAGGCGGAGCGGCGGGCACCGGACCCCCAGATGGAGCGACAGGTCTCGGGCCCTCAGGCGGAGCGGCAGGCGCCGGACCCCCAGGTGGAGCGACAGGTCTCGGGCCCTCAGGCGGAGCGGCGGGCGCCGGACCCCCAGGAGGAGCGACAGGTCTCGGGCCCTCAAGCGGAGTGGCAGGTGCCGGACCCCCAGGCGGAGCGACAGGTCTCGGGCCCTCAGGCGGAGCGACAGGTCTCGGGCCCCCAGGCGGGGCGGCGGGCGCCGGATCCCCAGGCGGAGCGGCGGGCGCTGGACCCCCAAGCGGAGCAACAGGTCTCGGGCCCCCAGGCGGAGCGGCGGGCACCGAGTCACCAGGCACGACAGTGGGCTCCGAGTCAACTGGTATGACCGCAGGCACTGGGTCAGACATTGTATGGTCTGGCTGGACAGCGGGCATCGGGTCACCAGGCATCAGGTCATTTGGCTCGACAGCGGGCACCGCGTCATCTGGCAAGGCAGTGGGCTCCGAGTCAACTGGTATGACCGCGGGCACTGGGTCAGACATTGGATCGTCTGACCGGACAGCGGGCATCGGGTCACCAGGCATCAAGTAATTTGGCTCGACAGCGAGCACCGCGTCATCTGGCAAGGCAGTGGGCTCCGAGTCAACTGGTATGACCGTGGGCACTGGGTCAGACATTGAATCGTCTGGCTGGACAGCGGGCATCGGGTCACCAGGCATCAGGTCATTTGGCTCGACAGCGGGCACCGCGTCATCTGGCAAGGCAGTGGTCTCCGAGTCAACAGGCCCGACAGTGGGCACCGGGTCATCAGGTACCGGATTGTCTGGTATGACAGCGGACACTAGGTCACCAGGCATCAGGTCATTTGGCTTGCCAGCGGGCACCGCGTCATCTGGCAAGGCAGTGGGCACCAAGTCACCAGGTACGACAGCGGGCTCTGAGTCAATTGGCACGACAGCGGGCACCGGATCAGGTACCGGATCATCTGGATCAACAGCGGGCATCGAGTCAACTGGCCTAATAGGATCGTCAGGCTGGATCAGTTCATCATGCCGGGTAGAGGCATTAGGCCGAGTAGAGGCTTCAGGCCGAGTAGAGGCATCAGGCCGAGTAGAGGCATCAGGCCGAGTAGAGGCTTCAGGCCGAGTAGAGGCTTCAGGCCGAGTAGAGGCTTCAGGCTGAAGAGAGGCATCAGGCTGAGTACAGGCATCAGGCCGAGTACAGGCATCAGGCCGCGTAGAGGCATCAGGCCGAGGAGAGGCTTCAGGCCGCGTAGAGGCTTCAGGCCGCGTAGAGGCTTCAGGCCGAGTAGAGGCTTCAGGCCGAGTAGAGGCTTGAGGCCGAGTAGAGGCATCAGTCTGAACCACGGAAGGCAGGTTCACCGGTTTGGATACTGGCAGGATGGTACTGGTTGGAAAGAATTTTCGCTTTTTTCTGGTTTTAACTACTGGAGCACTGCAAGTAAACGCAGGTCTGCAAACGAATGGAGCAGCTGGAGACAGAGAAGAACTGGAGGATGGAACAGGAGAGGGAGCAGTTGCTACAGAGGGCTTTTTTACAGGGTTAAAGGCAGGATAGGTGCAGCGAGTGGGAACAGGGTACTGACATGCGGTAGATAGCCAAGTATACTGGGCTGTAACTGGAGGAGCTGGTGGGAATACAGGAGTAGGGTTAGAAGCAGGACTGGGTCTTTGTAAGCTGACTGAGGCTGGGTGCAACAAATCTGTCCATGTCTGCAGTAGGGGTTGAACAAAGCTGCGCTTACACAAAGTCTGTCTGGTCAATGACTGCACTGCGTTTATACAATCTCTTAGTGTCTGTGGTGAACATGTGGAATAACGCTCCAGAAAGTAACCCACATCATCCTCTAATAACCACACCAGGGACTCTACCTGGTCTGCACTAAATGGTGGCAAAAATTCATCCCTGCATTCGGGGGAACCAGATGAAACCAACTCTGCACAAACCTCAATCAATGGCTGCACCTCAGAGAACACTGTGCCCTGATCTACTAGAACATGAGCGAGCCGTATACATTCTAGCAATTCATCCCGGGTATACTCCTTCAGAGTTTGATAAGCATACTCCCTGTCATCAAACACTAGCAGATATAAATACTCAACCTCATCAAGATCCATCCTTCCCATCAACAAGCCAAGATGGCTTCCCTGTGCAGCCACTTCTGGTCAGGATTGGCCTTGGTGTAATGTCAGGGCTCCCAGGTATGACCAGAGGTGTGTGACTGAAGCAGGGAAACGCAGACCTCAGATATGTTATAAACAATATAATTTATTAACACTAACAGTACAAACATAAACGCAGTGCAATACTAAAACATAATACAGTGCAAACAAACCAAACCAAACCACCCACAGATAACAGTACATACAAGCAAGCGTCGTCAGGCAGGCCGGGTCAATATCAATTGGGCAGGTAGGTACAGGGGGAGCAAGCGGAGAATGGTCGGGGTCACAGGCCAGGTTCAGCAGGTAGCAAGCAGCATAGTACAGAGGGTCAGGCAGAGGGATGGTCCGGGTCACAAGCCAGGGATCAGAACAGGTAGCAAGCAGCGTAGTACAGAGGGTCAGACAGAGGGATGGTCAGGGTCACAAGCCAGGATCAGAGCAGGAGAAGTCAGCAAAGGAACAGAAACAGGATGCAGGACAGATACAGGGCCCAGGACAAACACAACACCAAGGCAGAGTCTGTGGGTCTGGCCATCCCTTAAATACCCCAGCGTCATCAGTTACAGGTGTTAGCTGGCTGCAGAGTTGAGTCTCTGATTGCTGGGAACACCCGCTGGCCAGCCCTGGTACTGCAGATCAAAAGGCAGGTGAGTCCCACCATTGCTGGCCAGTCCATTCCTAACAGTAACTCTTCTCACTGAGCTACCTAGGATGCTGGACAACACTCTGCCTCATCTATTGGATAATCCTGCCTTGTGCCTTGTTTGCTCTTGAACCTTGAACTCCTTGCTCCTCCCATGAACTTCCTATATAAGCCATGTCCTTGGACTTCCTCCTTGCCAGATTATTGTGCCTTTCCAGCCAATATCCCGCTACTGTTCCTGCTGCTGTCTACACCTCTGCTACTGATCTTTGGCTTGTTCCTGACCACGATTTCGTCTCATCCTAACGTACTACGATTGATCTGCTACCATTTGTGACCGACCCTTGGCTTGTGACCGACTCTGCTTTTGTCTGATCCCTAACCTGTTGATCCGCTATTGGTTCCCAGTCTGCTCATTCCCTGGTGGGGTGATCCTGATATCTGCGACCTGGTATTAACACGCAGCCCAATCCATCTCCACCATTAGGAGCTCTGGTGAATACCGGTTAATACTTAGACCCCGCACCTCAGGTGAGCCTGCGTCATTCCCAGGGGGATCCGCTGGTGTACCTATACTGCTGGTTCCAGGTAAGCCTTTTACTGCTATAGCAACTGGTCTCTGAACCTGACCTTACACCGTGACAGTCTGACTGCTTCGCTGGCTTGACAGTTCTTAAATATGTAAGGGGTGGGGCCATCACGTATGTGCCCCCATGTGACATCATTGACTCAGCATGCCGCGGTTGATGATGTCACACGGGGGCGGGGTCACGCGGGTGATGTCACCGGGTGGCCTGCGTCGGCAGTGGAGCCTTTCTTCTTTTTTTTTTTCTTTTTCTGGGGCAGCAGGCATCGTGATTGACGTTGGATCTACTTCGGGGGATTGTTTTATTTTCCTTCTTTTAAAAAAGGACTTGTCAAAGACTGTCTCCTGTCTTTTTTTACACTACACTTTTTTTTGTGAATGAGCAGCAGTACCATGTACCCCATACTCATTAACATGGGGGGGCTGGATCTGGGGGCCCTCTTGCCAAAGTGGGCTTCCAGGTTCCGATAAGCCCCCTGCCCACAGACCCCCCCTGCCCACAGCCCAGGGTTGTGGGGAAGAGGCTCTTGTCGACATCAACATGGGGACAAGGTGCTTTGGGGGGGAGCCCCCGTTCCAAAGCACCATCCCATGTTGAGGGCATGTGGCCTGGTATGGTTCAGTAGGGGGGGTGCATTCCAGTTTTTTTTTGCGGAAGAAAAAAACGGATGTTAACAGATGCAGACATTAACAGATGTAAAAAGATGTTCATCCGTTTACACCCCAAGTCCATAGAAATACATGGGGGTGATATGGAATGCTCGTGTGAAAGGACCCGTACATTTTTTCTTCATGCTGACCAAATTGATCGTACCCTATACAGTATTTCTTCCACAAGACATCCATAGTCAACAGGTATCAAACAATAAATTACAATAAACAGCTACAACTGACTACACATTTTCTACTGTTGGAGGTGTCAGGAGACACTGCTTCATTTTTTTTGGTCGTGCCCCAAACTCATTCCCTTCTGGGGGGCATAGTTACCCAGATTATTAACAAACTGACCACACTTTTTCTCCACAATGATTCCCTAGCACTTCTTTTTCACCTCATCTTCTTAATCAGAAAGGTTTACAGATATTCCTTTTTTTTAATCAAGTAATTTTTATAATATAATTTTTAGTTTTAACAACACACAAAACAATGAAAAGAAACACAAATCTAAATGAAAAACAATGAAAATTACAACAACACAAAACACTTAAAGCAGCAATAGCACACTTATTATGCCTCATAAGGAAATAATTACAATGCAATACATTACACCCTAATAACACATGATTTCAGGAAGAAAGCTATCCCTGAAAGCATATCTTTCAAGTCCATACATAATCACAATACAATCACCAATGAGTAAACAGGAAAGGAAAAAAAAAGCAGATAAAAAACACAGGTTTTAAATAATATCAAACCAGTACACAAATTGAGACTATACTATAACATTAAATCAAGTGGGGAGAGATGGAGAGGGATCAGAGGAATAATCTACTAAGGTAGGCAATAACCAAGGAAACCTTGTTGGAATTTTCTTGAGCATCCCCTTGTTGTCGTATCTTAATGTAGGTCCACACAGAAACAGTCCATAAGACAAATCCGTTGTCTTCTATTAATGTGGACAGATGACGAATGACGATGTGTATATTTATAAATGTATTTTTCCCGCATCAACTAGTCCAACAGTTCTTTTCCAGAGAGATGCATTTAATCAGTTCAGCAACAGTTCATAAAACAGAGGTACCGATAAGGCAGATGACAGGGTACTTAGAGTATTCATGCAATCATCAGAAACCTTCAAAGGACCCACTTTCTCCTGTCACAACTTAACCAAAAGAACTTTCCCTAATATACCCATTTTTCCCATTCAGTAGTAGACAAGCCCTCTGATTGGCCACTTTTAGGAGCCCCTTTTTATCTTCTGGGTGACAGATAATGCCTTTTGGGCTTGGGCAGCTGCAGTCTAATCAAAGTTGTCCAGATATTTCCTAAATTACATTCTTTTACCAATAATTAGATAAACAAGAATGCTATTTACCATACTTAATATCCCTTTTCGTGTTATTAGATAGTAGATGCTGGCCAAGTCCTTTCAAGTCTCACTGAGCAATCTGCATTTTATCACCCTTACAAGTTTGCAAATTACCTCCTTTGAAATGTAACAAGTTGGCTCCCAAGTGCCAAGGTGATATTGCATAAAATGAACATAGCAAACAGTCCTTGGCTATGCTTTTGTTGTGTAAAATACATCTAGCTCAGTCCTATGCTGTCCTGCTCAATAGCGGGAGAATACACCACATACTATATATATATATATATATATATATACAGTCATGGCCGAAATTGTTGGCACCCTTGATATTTTTCCTGAAAATCAAGTATTTCACACAAAAAAGGTATTGCATTAACACATGTTTTGCTATACACATGTTTATTCCCTTTGTATGTATTGGAACAAATATAAAACAGAGGCAGAAAAGCAAATATGACATAATGTCACACAAAACCCCAAAAATGGGCTGGACAAAAGTATTGGCACCCTTAACTTAATATTTGGTTGCACACCCTTTGGAAAACATAACTGAAATCAGTCGCTTCCTATAACCATCAATAAGCTTCTGACACCTCTCACCCGGAATTTTGGACCACTCTTCCTTTGCAAACAGCTCCAGGTCTCTCTTATTGGAAGGACACCTTTTCCCAACAGCAATTTTAAGATCTCTCCACAGGTGTTCAATGGGATTTAGATCTGGGCTCATTGCTGGCCACTTCAGAACTCTCCAGCGCTTCTTTGCCATCCATTTCTGAGTGCTTTTTGACGTATGTTTGGGGTCATTGTCCTGCTGGAAGACCCAGGATCTTGGACGCAAACCCAGCTTTCTGACACTGGGCCCTACAGTGCGACCCAAAATCCTTTGGTAATCCTCAGATTTCATGATGCCTTGCACACAGTCAAGGCACCCAGTGCCAGAGGCAGCAAAACAACCCCAAAACATCATTGAACCTCCACCATATTTTACCGTAGGTACTGTGTTTTGTTCTTTGTAGGCCTCATTCCGTTTTCGGTAAACAGTAGAATGATGTGCTTTACCGAAAAGCTCTATCTTGGTCTCATCTGTCCACAAGACGTTTTCCCAGAAGGCTTTTGGCTTACTCAAGTACATTTTGGCAAACTGTAGTCTTGCTTTTTTATGTCTCTGTGTCAGCAGTGGGGTCCTCCTGGGTCTCCTGCCATAGCGTTTCATTTCATTTAAATGTCGACGGATAGTTCGCGCTGACACTGATGCTCCCTGAGCCTGCAGGACAGCTTGAATGTCTTTGGAACATGTTTGGGGCTGCTTATCCACCATCCGGACTATTCTGCGTTGCAATCTTTCATCAATTTTCCTCATCCGTCCACGACCAGGGAGATTAGCTACAGTGCCATGGGTTGCAAACTTCTTGATAATGTTGCGCACTGTGGACAAAGGCAAATCTAGTTCTCTGGAGATGGACTTGTAACCTTGAGATTGTTGATATTTTGCCACAATTTTGGTTCTCAGGTCCTCAGACAGTTCTCGTCTCCTCTTTCTGTTGTCCATGCTTAGTGTGGCACAGACAGACACACAATGCAAAGGTTAAGTGAACGTCTCTCCTTTTTATCTGCTTTCAGGTGTGATTTCTATATTGCCCACACCTGTTACTTGCCCCAGGTGAGTTTACAGGAGCATCACATGCTTGTAACATTCTTATTTATCCGCAGTTGTGAAAGGGTGCCAATACTTTTGTCCAGCCCATTTTTGGAGGTTTGTGTGACATTATGTCGAATTTGCTTTCTTTCCTCCCTTTTTTTGTTTTGTCCCAATACACACAAAGGGAATAAACATGTGTATAGCAAAACATGTGTTAATGCAATACGTTTCGTGAGAAATACATGATTTTCAGGAAAAATATCAAGGGTGCCAACAATTTCGGCCATGACTGTATATACAATATCCTACACCCCTGTGTAGGATATTGTAGGACAAGAAGGCAACCATGACAACCATGTTTCAGCTATAAGTTTACGGGCAAGAAAAAAAAATACATGTCAACATTAACCTGAATATGGATGGTATAAAATCTTCAGGAAAAACACCCAGAATTGTCATCGTTGGGTCTTTAGACAATGCCAAAGCATATATATTAGAGAGCTGTCAGAGTCAGAGTATTTCGAGCAGCAAGGTGAATCGATTCTGCCCCATGAATGTATTTTTCTGAGGGGTGGAATAGACCCTATATAATAGAAACAGTTGTGTCAATATCTAGGACGAGGAGATTGATACATTGGGCACCGCCTCTAATGCCATTGTCCATTGATCATCATCAAATTCTCTTATATCTTGTCTCCATCTCTCTTCAAAATGCAAGAATACCTTAGAGGAAGCAGCCAAAATAGGAACTGCATACCAAGGATGGCTAAAGGGTTATTGGCGAGACTGTATTAGTATAGTGTGGTGGAGTTGCAGATATTGGTAGAAGATATTATGGGAAAGAATAAATTGATCAATGAATGTCTGATAAGAAAGCAGCATATTTTGTCAAATAACTGACATTCACTCACCAGCTACGTTATTAGGTACTGCTTGCTAGTACTGGGTTGGACCCCCTTTTGCCTTCAGAACTGCCTTAAAGTGTTACTAAACACACAACAGTAAAATCAGTCTGTATATACAGTAAAGCATGCTTGTTATACTCACTGTGGAACATAAGGGGTTAATCCTCTGCATTGTGTAAAAATGCAATTTGATCCTGACTTCTCTGATCCTCCCCTTCTTCCAGTGCCCCCCCCTTATCTCCTGATAATATATATCATGTGAAGACACTCTGCACGTGCTCAGTTTGGTATGTATTGCTAGAGAAGTTTTTTTCTTTCTTGGGAGAGTGTATGCGATCAGCACAGGGCCAATCAGCACTGTCCAGACAGAGGTCAGGGGTTCTGCATCATCCTAGAGAAAACTCCTCCTACAAGCTTTAACCAGTGATAGAAGTCACAAGACTGCTGTAACTGCTGATGAGAGAAGGTATTTAGCAGTTTATATTTACTAAAATAATTGCATATCCATGTAGTGTGTACTGTGGGAGACCAATTAGAGGGAATGCAGGGTCTGGGGTTTAGTAACACTTTAATTCTTCATGGCATAGATTCAACAAGGTGTTGGAAACATTCCTCAGAGATTTTGGTCCATTTTGACATGATAGCATCACGCAGTTGCTGCAAATTTGTTGGTTGCCCATCCATGATGTGAATCTCCTATTCCACCACATTCCAAAGGTGCTCTATTGGATTGAGATCTGGTGACTGTGGTAGGCCATTGGAGTAAAGTGAACTCGTCAAGTTCAAGAAACCAATTTGAGATGATTTGAGCTTTGTGAAATGGTGCATTATCCTGCTGGAAGTAGCCATCAGAAGATGAGTACACTGTAGTCATAAAGACATGGACATGGTCAGCAACAATACTCAGGTAGGCCGTAGCATTTAAACAATGCTCAATTAATAATAAGGGACCCAAAGTGTGCCAAGAAAATATCCCCCACACCATTACACCACCACCAGCAGCCTTAACCGTTGATACAAAGCAAATTCTGACCCTACAATATGAATGTCGCAGCTGAAATTGTGACTCATCAGACCAGACAAAGTTTTTCAAATCTTCTACTGTCCAATTTTGGTGAGCCTGTACGAATTGTAGGCTCCGTTTCCTGTTCTTAACTGACAGGAGTATGTGGTCTTCTGCTCCTGTAGCCCATCTGCTTCAAGGTTCGATATGTTGTGCATTCAGAGATGGTATTCTGCATACAGTATCTTGGTTGTAATGAGTGGTTATTTTAGTTACTATTTCCTCTCTATCTTCTTGAACCAGTCTACCCATTCTCCTCTGACCTCTGACATCAAGAAGGCATTTTCGTCCACACAACTGCCACTCACTCGATGTTTTCTCTTTTTTGGACCATTCTCTGTAAACCCTAGTGATAGCTGTGCATGAAAATACCAGTAGACCAGACATTTTTTAAATACTCAGACCAGCTCATCTGGCACCAACAACCATGCCATGTTCAAAGTCATTTAAATCCCCTTTCTTCCCCATTCTGATGCTCGGTTTGGGCTTCAGCAAGTTGTCTTCACCACGTCTAGATGCCTAAATGCATTGAGTTGCTGCCATGTGATTGGCTGATTAGCAATTTGTGTTGCAAAGCAATTGAACAGGTGCACCAAATAAATTGGCCGGGGAGTGTAGATACTTTACACCTGCTTGCTTCCAGCGGCTAAACCATCTAATTCCAGGGTTGTTCCATATGGGCATGTATTGAGAATAACCAAGTGGTCCACTACTGTTTACATTTCCAAGTCTTATGGATCAGCAAAAAGGTGTGGAATTGTTGTAAAGTAAAAAAACATTCGGCCTCCAATAAAGAGACTAGTGGATCTTGTGGTAACTGGGATAGCAACACCCTTTGTACTGGGTTCTGCAATGCCAATTCTCCCCATCCAGTAAAATGCTGAGCCTGAAAGAACAAAAAGTACAATTTAGCGCTAGGAACCACCATCCTTTGGAAGTTGCTGCACCTGCAATTTAACCCTAGGCCATCCACCTTTCCAGATAAAATCTCTGAACAGAGAGTCAATTTTCCTAAAACATTTTTGGGTTAAGCATATAGGAGCATTATGGAGGATATATAATAATTGCGGCAACCAGACCATTTTTATAAGATTTGCCCTGTCCACAACAGATATTCCTTACTTATCCATTTACTTAATACTGCAAAATTACATATTTCTTCTTTAGAAGAGACCCTCAGCCCAATAGTTGTGCAGTGGTTTGCTCAAATAAACAAAATCCTGAAAATGAAGGGCCTTGCGTTCTCACCTAAAAATCAGGATGAACGGTTCAGACAATTAGGTGATAATGGATCAAATACAAAGCTCCTCCTGAAAATTAACTTCACTTACCACCCTCTACACCTACCTCTCAAATTCTACTTCCCCCCATATAGATATACACTGCCTGAATGTTTGGCTATACTGAAATGCTTGGTACCCCCCCAACCTATCAAAGTAGATCTCTTTCTCCAATTTGAAGAATAGGTTACCCCTTCCCGCCCTTGCTCTTCTTTCTTTATCCACCTCACCTTCCCAGTTGTATACAATGGATGGCTTCATTCATGCCATCCATTGAATACTAGTGTGTCTAGCTGTGAATGGTCACAGCGATCACATGCACAAGCTGGGCCAATCACAGCCCAGCTGTGTCATGTGATTAGCTGTGGCCAAATCACAGCTAAGCACAAAAAAAAAAAAACCCTGAATGAATTGATGTCATTCAGGTAAATGCTTGCTTATAGCAAAGTAATTCTTTGCTATAAGCAAATTGTGTAAAAAAAAAAAAAAAAAAATACTGATCACTTCCCCAAAGTAGTACAATGTTACTATGGTAACATTGTACTACGTTGGTCATAGTGAAATATGAAAAAAAAATCTTTAAAAAAAGAATAAATGTAATAAAAAATTAAAAATAATATTAAAAAAAAAACATTTTAAAAAATTATAATTTTTTTTTTATACTGTCACCAGTCAGTGTCCCTGATCACCGCCATGCCAGTTATATGATGATGCTGTACTGCACTGGTGACAGTATGTAAAAAAAAAAATAGTGAAAATACTTTTTTTAATTTTTTAATTTTACAAAAAATTATGACAAAAAAAATACAACTTCAAAAAACTCACCATGCTTCTTATGAAGTATGTCGGACTGTCTACTTTGCAAAAAGTGGTTATTTGGGGGATATCTGTACTGTTCTGACATTCTTGGGCCTCAAGAAATTAGATTGGCTGCCAGTACTTCAGGATTGATCAATATTCAGATCTATACCATAGTTTGTGAACTCTATAACTTTCCTACAAACTAAAAAATACAACCTAATTTGGGTTATTTTCACCAAAGACATGTAGTAGAATACATCTTGGCCTAAATTTATGAAGAACAATTATTTATTTGCAAACTTTTATAAAAGCAACAAAGAAAAACGTGTTTTTATTTCAAAATTTTCTGTCTTTTTTTGTTAATTTAGCAAAAAATAAAAACCCCAGTGCTGATTAAAAGCCACCAAAAGAAAGCTCTAGTTGTGTGAAGAAAATGATAAAATTTTAGTTTGGGTACACTGTTGTATGACCGCGCAATTGTCATTCAAAGTGTGAGAGTACTGAAACCTGAAAAATGGCCTGGGCAGGAAGGGGGTAAAAGTGCCCTGTATGGAAGCGGTTAAAGATGTCAAGGCAAAAACAAAGGACTTACCCTGTCCAAAGCCTCCTGCGGAGGTAGCACTACATATAAATAAATGTTCACCACATGTGGAAAGTACTTCATATGGTACTGGTATAATCCCTGCCACTACTGTCAATGGTGATAGTAGACGGGTTTCAGGAATAAACAGCAAAACATGCAAATTCCTAGAGTTACAGACAGTATAGCGGAGATGGAAAACCATTTAAGTCCTATGGAAAAGTTCTAATCAGAAATTCTTGCATCTGTAAGCCGTATATGGAGTTCATAGTCTTTATTTGTCCTATGAGATTTAAAGTGATACTAAACAGAAGTGTTAATTGCCATAATTCATTCAGATAAATCATATATCATTCTACTGTATTTTTTTATTCCTTTAAGTACCTTATTCCTTTAAGTACCTTATTCCTGCAGCACTGTTTTCCCAGTTCTTTGGCAACAGCAGGGAAAGATCCTTGGGAGGGGCTTCTATTACTACTGTATGAGTCTGAACAGCTCTGACTGGTGCTGTGCCAGTCACATGATTAAAAAAACTGTTGAAGAAAAGCAATTTGAATTAAATTATGAATATAAAAAAACTGTTTTATAGATCTTTATAAATCTTTATTGAACATCAGATGTACATTTTTTTTGCATTAATATGGTGTAGGCAGAGTCAAAGATTATTGACCCTAGCATTCATCTTGTTCAGACAGAATCTGCATCCAAAGCTCTTTTTCACTTTACAGGTATTAGCAATTACATTTGATATATTTAATATAGATATTTATTAAAATTAAGCTTTTTGCGAGTTTCTTAGTGAATGTAATCAATCAGCATACTATATTCCGCCCTCATAGTGTTTAGCAATAGGAGGACATGGAGGAGGAATGTGGGAGGGGAGTGTCATTTACCACTGTATATACACCACATGTGTGACTCTAAAGTCATGCGGGCTGCACAAATAAAGAAAAGGAAGAAATTAAGAGCTTAGAAAGGAACTGCAATCAAGCATGCTCAGTAGAGGACACCAGCTGGTCTATACCTGCAATGGGGATACACAGAAGATGAGAGGGACAGCTGAAGGCAGGATCAACCAGGTATATTTCACTCTACGCAAAACAAATACTTGCGTGGCTTTGTGAGTATGCACACTCTGTTATATAACATGTAATGAGATTTTTTCATAGTTTGGGTTTAAGGACATTTTAATAATAGAAATGCAATTCAGTAACATTTAAGAAATAGCCAGCTTAAAAAAAGGTTTCAAAGGCAAATACTCTGGCTTTCTTCCAAAAAACATATAGTTACATACATCAAGGGAAAACTTCTTTGTCCAGAACAGGTTCTTGAATATTTATTTTTTTAGTGCACTTTTTTTAATATCAAAGGAGCTCATATCATATTAGTAACACAGGAAGTTAAATTAAATTAAGCATGGTATATTGTTTCTCGTAAGGATATCTATTAACAATGTATTAGTTAGTGTTTAGAAAAGCAATTAGATATAGCTGTTGACATTATTACACCATTGTTTAGCAACACATTAATTAAGCATTGAAAAATCAACAAAAAACAGACCCAACAGATTTGAGGCATCCAACAGATATATAAAATCTAATTATTTTATTAGTACAAATGGCAAAAATCTCAAATTAAAAATATAGCACATTCAAATATACCATCAAATAGATAGAAAGCAGAATATGGATATGTTGCACTCCTAGAGTCATATACCATGTAATCGCATGAATTGTAAACCATACATAATTTGTCAAGAAATAGCATATATACTAGACCAGCTGGGAACTAGCTCTAAAGTTGACATGTTTCAAGGGTATTCTGCTTCCTCCGGAGGTCAGATGAGGTACATGATCTAAATTATGATCAGAACAAAACACATAAACAAATGTACATAACATATCTACAGCATAAAACAATTAGGACCATGGCATGCATGTAACAAATGCAGGAGGTCCAATATGTAAGTTACATGCTTATAATTTGTCAAATGTGATGGAACATCAAAAGCTACAGTCAAAAACCAGGCAGGCATGGAGGCTGTCCACATGAATCAGCTGAGGGGCATGCTGAGGAGGTAAGAACTGATAATAGCATATAAGGCCTGGATGTACCATTTTAAAATAGGGAATAGCATTTTTATCCATATGGGAGTACAACAACCAAAGCAAAGATACACAAAAAAACCAGCGTCTACCTACAAGAAAATGCATATCTGCTAGCAAAAAGGACCATACCGTATTGCAAACATATCCATATCTGTATAAGCAGCAGCAGAGAGGACTACTGTTCACTTCAACCATGAAAAAATTAGGAAGAAGCGTAACTTGATTCCAGGAAATGCATAAAATTTAAGGATAGTCCCAACCCCAGAATATCTATTATATATGCTATTTCTTAAGTATGGCACGCAAGCTATTTGACTACATGGTATTTGACATCGGGAGTGTGACAAACCCGCCGGATAAGCTTTAGTTATTTGATGGCATATTTAAACATGCTATATTTTTAATTCAAGATTTGAACAATTTGTACCAATAAAATAATTAGATTTTTTAAAACTGTGTGGGTGCCTCAAATGTCTGTTTTTGATTTTTCAATGCTTCTATATACTGGATGTGGCACCTACTGTACTATAACCCCCCTTCCTGCATCACCTTGCACACTCACTATTTTGGTGGAGTGGAGGGGGTGCGCACTGTCAGAAATTGCATTTGCTGCTTAACAGGACAGTAACAGTGTTAGACAACTCTTCATGGACTCACATAAAGCAAACAGTATTCATTTTAAAACTCGTGTCACATTAAAATGTGTAGCACCCCTCTAGTTAGCTAGGGGAAGCTAGACACGTTTTTAGCTAGAGGCTCAGTTCCCTGATACCTCCCCCTGCTGTAGAAACTTGAGAAGCTTCTAGAAGGCAGTGGGTGGGGGTGAGGAAGGGCTGATCTGCACACTTAAGGGATCAGGGCCAATCCCTAGCAGGAGGCTTGGCACTGGGCCAGGACAGCCCTTAAATATGAGAGAGCCTGATCAGCAGGGGGAGTAGTAGTGGGTGGAAGATGGAGTGAAGACTGGAATGTGGAGCCTGGGAGGGTGCCCAGGAGAGGGGCCTACCTGCAGGCAAGAACTGGAAGAGAGGATCTCTCAGTCTCAACCATCCCCTGAAAGAGCACATCATGAGGCCTGAAGGCAGCCACCAACCCACAAGCTTGCAGGAGAAGACTGAGTAAGTAATCCCACACCGCCTGGGCCAGATAAGGGGAGAGGACAGTCAGATGGCCAACCCAACTAGCTCCTCATCTGGAGCTGCTTTACTACAGTGGCAATTTCAGGGTCCCCTTGCTCAGGGATTCCCTCAGGCAGCTGGGTGAAAATAAGAATTCATCTGAGGTCTGAGGTGGTACACCAGGAGATGTAGAGAATCTTTGTCTGTGGACTTGTACATAGTTGCTAAGGAGTTGTCCTCAAGTTGCAGTTTCCTTGGGCATCCCATACATCCCTCCACCCTATCCATGTTCAATATCCCTTAATAAAACAAAAACAAAAAAACAAGCTCAAGGACTGTTTACTGATCATAGTGTGCAAGGCCTGAAGAAAATATTGCCTGCCTGTGCAGGACTATAGGGGAACCCAAAACGCAGCTGCCCCAAAGGGGGTAGAGCTACAAATGGAACAAGCTTAGCAGCTTTACATGATGCTATTGTCTTTCCTGCAACCACAGATTTTAGGAAAGAAATTTGCTGGACACAGTCAGTTTTGATGGGGTGCAAGGAGCCGTCAGTTCCTGGAGAACACAGTGGTGATTGTTATAATAGCTGCTAGCATTAATCACATATAAAACTCGACATGCTGGTTTTACCCAAGTCATACAACAGTTGACTTGGGTACAATCAGCTTGCCCATAGATGATCGGAATCTCATCCGGTCCCTGCTGAACTGGTCAAGATTGGAACCATCTATGGCTGGATTTAGGCACAGTTACAAAAAACCATCATATAATTGCTGATCCAAACTACATTTAGGGAATTTTATCATAAATAGCCCAAAGATTTGTCAGACCACACACATACAAATCGTGAGACCTACTGCATATTGTCCTTGACATTATGTCAACAGGCTTAACCTTAAAGCTGAACTCCAAGCACAGACAGAAAAGGAAAAAACAATGCAAGCAAAATATTTACAGAAAAAGACAATACACAAAATAGACAATAAGAGCAACAGCAAAATAAGTGGGAGTGAAAGTGTTGTCTGGACTATTGTTCTGTTATTTTAGAGCTGGCTGTTAAATCTGAAAATTTGGTGGCTGAACATGGGTTTTGATTATGCCACTCCATTCCCCAGACCTCATTACCTTCACATTGACTATTTAATAGACCTCAGATTAGTCATCTTTTTCCTCCTTTTGAATTTGTATAAATGTCTGCAGTTTGAATTCAGCTTTAAATTCCCTAGGGGACACAGAAATCTAACAGGAAGACTCCTTAACACTGGAAGAAGCATCCTTCTTACCTATTACTCAGTTGGCACGAAGCACTGCCAGTCTTCTGTTAGCGTGTTTCCCCTAACAGGATTCTTAATTAATTCATGAGATCACAACCCCTATGTAATCTTCTCCCATCAAGGATCTAAAATTCTGCCTCAACTCTTATAATTTGACCACTGCCAACTGCTTAACAACCAGAACACTAACAGGGGTCTTCCAGTTATAAGGGATATTACTAGCATTGAATTACAATAGAGCTCCTTTTCTGTTCCTGTGTAGTAAGAAGGAGGGTGAGGGGAGTTAACGAAATACACAGTAGAACAATCTGTAACAGACAGGGCTATAGAGGTATTCCACATTCAAGCACACATTCATGTCAAATCTTCCATAAATGCAGGATAGGGCATCATGAAGACCCCAGAAAATGTTTGCCCACCTGGAGAACATACATGTGAGCTGTGTATTTTTCACAAAGCCATTTTGCAGTGCCTCTGTTGCTAGACCCACATTGAAAGAAATAGCTTGTTTACATTCAACACACACAGTCTAAGGTGACTTTTATGAAGATCTATATACAAACCAGACAACAAGATCATTTAGGAGATAAAAACTGTGTAAATTGCTGTTTAACCACTTGCCCTCCAAAGGATTTACCCCCTTCCTGATCATTGTTTGTATTATGGTGCTGCGTTACTCTAACTGACAATTGCACGGTCATGCAATGCTGCACCCAAAGGAAATTTACATCCTTATTTTCCCACGAATTGAGCTTTCTTTCGGAAGTATTTGATCGGCTGTGCATTTTTTTTTTTGCGCTATAAAAAAAAAAAATACAGACAATTTTGAAAACTAAAATAATATTTTTGACTTTTTGTTATAAAACATAGAGTAAAAAAATTTAAAATATCAAATTTTGTCATAAATTTAGGTAAAAATGTATTCTGCTACATGTCTTTGGTAAAACAAAATCCCAGTACTTGTAAATTAATTGGTTTACATGAAAGTTATAGCATCTACAAATGGCAGTATATATACTGGAATTTTGTTTTTATTTTTGCTAGTAATTGCGGCAACCAGCAACCTATAGTGGGACTGCGGCGGGCATTCTAATACTGGGGGGAACTGACTTGGTGTCACTGACATCACCAGTGACACCAATACAGTGATCAGTGCTAAAAAAAATCACTGACACTGTACTAATGGCACTGGGCAGGAAGGGGTTAACATGAGGGGTAATCAAAGGGTTAACTGTGTGCTTGGTTTGTTTTACTATGGAGCCATCCAAAGCAGTGTGCACGAGGTGACAGGGAGGAGAACTGTTTTGTTTACAAACAGTTCTCCTCCCCATCTGAGATGCTCAGCAATCACCGGCAAGCAGTCACCGGCCGGGACCCGGTGATCAACAGCCATGGCCGCGAATGGTAGCGTGGGTAGGGCGCGCGCATGCCTCACGTGCGCCCTCTACCAAGAGATGCTAAATCACGTATATATACGTGATTTTGCACACCCGTGCCACCCTGTAGCAGTATATCTGCTATAGGGCGGTCGGGAAGCTATTAATGTAAGTATATAACAAATCTCACTCACAGCTTCTACCTTGTGGATAGTTACATTATTAGCTGTCTTAAAGTCGTGGCAAGCTTCTCCTGTAAAGAGATTGCTTAAAAAGACCAGTTAATGGTCCGACAGCTATATAAAGTTATTTTAGAACCCTGGGTTAAGTACCATCAGGACCTTTGCTTTATTAAGCTTTAACCACGTCAGTTCCTCTGATACCTCTGTCTCTAGAAATCCTGAAAATCTACTTCCATCACTAGAACCAATATGATCCCCAACTAGTTTTTGTGAGTAATTACAGGCAAAGTACAAAATTAAAAAAAGTAAAACACATTTCCCAGCAAATAGAACAAAATAAAAAAGTGCAAAGGAAAGATACATTTTGCAATGTGTCAGAGAGCTAGAATTACAATGGTAACTCAATAAAGAAGAATTAACTCTGTGTTCATTGATGATCTGAAGAAGGCCTAAAATTGCATACATAAGCAGAATAACATGGGGTTTTTTTATTCAAATATGTCTTCTTTACTTCCTGTTAGTCTTGTAATACTAAATAGGGATGAGCTCAAAGTTAGGTCAGAGTACAAGTTTGGACTGCAAATTGGCTGTTCAGGCTTTTGTCCAAATGCTGGAGTTTTTATTAATTTTGCAGGAACGCTATGTATAGTAGCGAATGTCATGTATAGTAGCAGTTGGCCTTTTTTTTAAATAAAAGTATTGTCAAAAACTGTATAGTAGCAGTACACATGTACAGTAGATGTAGACCTTTTTTTTTGTGTTTTGTCTTGTTTTTTTTTTATAAAGGACTTGTCAAAAACTTTGTGCTTATTTGCTTTTTACTTTTTTATGTGAATAAGTAGTAGTGCTATGTATTATGTTTTTTTTGTTTTGTGGGGTTCCTTTTGACATCCATACCGAACACTCATCAAGGATAAGGGTCTGGTATGTATTCTTAAGGGTAATCCCATGCCTTTTTTTTGTGGAGGTCCCCCATTAACATCCATGTCAGTCTCTCATCTAGGATAAAGCTGTGGTATAAATGAAGGGAATCCTTGGCTATTTGTTTACATAGGGAAGTGAGGGTCCAGCAGCTGATATTTGCCATCATGTTACTGTAGTAGGTTTTATACATCATACAGATGCACCACTTCATAGGTAGGTTAAAGGCACCCCCCAAGTATGGTATTTAAAACAATTTTTAAAGCGGAGTTCCACTCACTTTGTCACGTGTCCCACAAGACTTCAGGGAGGTAGGGTAACTTCCGCTTCCGATCACCGAGGTGAGCGCAGTGGAAGTTGGAGCGGGAACCTGTCAGTTTCGGGTACCCGCTCCCCAAAGGTGCCAATCCCTAATGAGCAGTGAGGGACCAATCTTTAAACCTGAATTTCCCCTTTTGGGTGGAATTCTGCTTTAAGTTAAAATAATTTGTAATGCTTTACATAAATCATGATTAAAAATTGCTGCTCCTTGCTAACTGGAGTTTTTAAAAAATATTTTTTGCTTTGTTACAAGTTCCCTAGGGCAGTGTCTGTCTCCCCCATGCCATCCCTCTGAGGAAGTGTTATTTACACGAAACGCGTTAGGAAGGTGCCCCTGACCTGTGTACTCATACCACAAGGCTATCCTGACTGACACCCTGGTG
Source organism: Staurois parvus (assembly GCF_062004578.1). NCBI lineage: Eukaryota > Metazoa > Chordata > Amphibia > Anura > Ranidae > Staurois > Staurois parvus. The sequence continues at coordinate 5,125,786 of NW_028318250.1, read as the reverse complement.
GCCAGATCTTACTCTGGATGTAAGTTTATCCATTATCTGTATATGCTGTAATTTTGCTTATTAAAGATATACTACACTATTAGAAGCCTCTCTGGGTCTCATCTATTGCATGGGAGCCCGCTTTTGAAAGTTCCTGCTGGTTTGGAGTGCTGTGTGATTACCCCCTCCCCCGCTGATGATTTTCCTGGTGGATGACTTACGAATATACCTGGATTGATGACATCTGGTGGCTAACCTGTAGATGACATCCTCCTGATATCACAAGTCCAGAGCACCAGGAGCGGGTCTTAATTGCTCCATGCGCACTTTATGCGCTATCTGGTTAGTGCATTATTTGTACAATTACAAGATCACAAGAGTCACGATTATCTCTGACCATGGATTACTTGGACAATTGCACCTATCATTTTATCTCACCATGTAATATGGACTGAGTTTTTTCATTTATGCTATTGTGCAACCTATGTTCTGATTTTCCATTTGTTCTTATTAGCTTTATTAGCGCTGCATACTTTTTTACATATCCCCCATGCCATTTGCTTGGCATGACATTTAGCTCCTACTGACTTCAATGGAGTTCAGATTTGGCACCCTCACCTTCCTTTTTCTTTGCAAACCTGCTTCGAACCAAACTCAGGTACATTTAGCTCATCCCTAATCCTTGGAATTTAGCACCAATAATTCCTGTCACTAGGACTTTGCCTTCTTAGCCAAATTGTTGAGCCCCGGTTCACATATATGCGGTAAGGGAATCACAGCAAATCCTGAGTGTTTCCTGCATCGCATTGAAATCACACTCCATTCATGCGATCTGCCACTGGTGTCAATGTTAAATTAATGACACCCCAAAACAGGTTGTAAAACACAGTGTGATTGCAGGAATTTGACCCATGCAATCTGATTTCAGTACACCAAAAAAAAAAAAGATGTCTGCACCTTTTTTATGTGGGTGCGATGCAAATTGAGCCCATACAAAACGATTCGGCTCAAATCGCACTGCAAAGAAACGCATGTGATTTGAACAGGAATGCGGTACGATTCCTGTATGAATCCCATTCAATTTTCCACACCTCTATAGTATGAACCCAAGCTCAGTATTGTTATCTTTGGCTTTCTGGTGTGTGTCCTGATCTGCTAGTTTATCTGGTTGTTTTTATCTTCTCTGTTGCCAGATATGCTTTTTCATAATTACTTGTCTTTCAGAAGGAGCCTCTGCCTGATGCCCTTTTATTTGGTTTCAATGACCATTCTACCTTATTAGGCACTGCCATCCTTAACTGATTACATAAAGTAAAGGGATCATTAAGCATTACAATCCATGTAAAAGAAGCAAGTACAGTAGCTGGTTAGGAATCTGTATAATGCATGCAACAAGACAGTTCTTTTTTTATTCAAGTATTTAATTTTTTTTTAATTTTACCCTACATAGATTTTATGGGATTTAGTTGCAAAAATTCTGATAGTCCTAATAGATCTAAGATTGTACTTGTCTGTAAGCTGGGAAAAATTGTCTGTCATTACCAGATTCCATATGTGAATGTCACCAAATGTTGACAAACTTAATTAAGCTATGGGTGTCAAACTAGCGGCTCCAGCTGTTGCCAAACTACAAGTCCCATGAGGCATTGCAAGATTGACAGTTACAAGCATTACTCCCAAAGGCAAAGGCATGATGGGACTTGTGGTTTTGCAACAGCAGGAGGGCCACCAGTTTGACACCCCTGAGCTAGACCATTCAGTAAGTAAGGACATTCACCAAAGCAACTAACAAAATCTAAGTTTACTTTGCCAGACCAATAAAAAATAATGTTTAATGGTTTCTGTTGATCAATGCATTTTAAATACACCCTTTCATTTGAATAAATTTATCAGTTAAAAAAAAAATCACAAGTAATTAAAGAATATGTACAGTGATCCCAACATTTCCTACTCCTGATATGGGCCTGCTGTACCATGTATTTGTATGAAAAGGTATCCTATTCTCCTTATATTGCTTCCTTTGTGTGAAATCCCTAATGTTCCTGCCAGTCCTTCTGCTTTCCTATTAAAAATTTACAACACTAAGCAGAAGAACACACCGTGGTCAGTTCTCTAGCTATGCCTGGAACCCCCACACAGCCTCCCGCATCCTTTCACTAGGAAGTATGTGCAGTGTGCTGCTGTTTCTCTTCCCCTAGCTTTTTGAGCTCTTATGCAGCAGAAAACAAAAGGAATGTAATTGCTTAAAAAATATATGTTTTTTTTTATTCTTATCTATGTTATGTTATACATTTACCATTTCTAGTTGTATATTTTATGTTGATGACTTATGAGTTTTTATCTGCTTACTCCAAGAATGTAATTTCAAGATTGATACTCATTTGCTTTGCATTGAGACTTATTTTAATTTAATTATTATTAATTTTTATATTGTACTCACCTGTTATATTAAGTTTTTCATACAAATAAACTTAAACTGTTTAAAAAAAGATAAAAAGGTATTTATAATGTTTTTTATATGTATACACAAATGTTTTACCTTTCATTTCTAATTTAAACTGAGTGGGGTTTTTTTCCAAAGTAATGGTTTACAGTCACTTTAAAGCCCAATTTTGGGAAATCTAAAGGTCCCCCCTTGCAGTGGGACTGCACCTGCACTGCAACAGTTAACCTCCCTGGCAGTCTAACTAATCAATATTTTTGAATGTCAAAGCGGTATATTGTTTTGCATGGAAATTTGTTGTTTTATATTGTAGGCCTGCAATTCTTAGGAATAACTCACTTAAATCTGTCCAAACAAGAGTCTAGTAAACATTCCGGGTATGATAAAGTTTGAAACACAAAATCATAAATTATAATATAATAAATAATTATAAAAAATAATAATATAACAATAATAAATTTAATTCAATAATGTAATCAAAACAAAAATGCTGAAATTTTAAATAGAGTACCAAGTTCGCACATCACTGAGCTCAGTCGCAGAATCGTTTTCATTGTCTGATGATGAATTTCCCAACAAATCACTATCATTCAATTCTGCAAGTGAATCTAATTCATTATAGCTGTTCTCTAGCTGGTCTATAACAGCTTTTGACCTAAAGGAATGCTTTTTGTATGACATGGACATTCTCACGTTTCCAGGCATTAAGAACAGTAAAAGTGCAGGCAGGGCACAGGACAAAGCACTAGGGACAAAAGTTAGGTGAAATGGTTTGATACAGTAATGTAATACTAACAGATTACAATGTATTGTGTGTATCTCATATTTTTAGTTTTTTTAATCTCCCGCCGGTTCCGCCCCCCCCCCCCCCCCCCCCCGCGTACTGACTCTCGCAGGGAAGGGAGTCTGGAAGACAGATGCCGGCATCGGCCGGAGGACACAGCGCGAGGACATCGGGGGATCGCAGAACAAGGTGAGGATCGGGGGATCGCAGGACAAGCATTGCAGTGTAATTCCGATTGTGGCTCGGGGTTACCGCTTTTGGTACTGTAAATTAACCCCGAGCCACACTTGGGATTACTGCTAGAAAGGTTAACTAGTTGTTTAGCCTAGGGGACAAAAAAGCACCTTTACTTACCCAATCCTCTGCTTCCACAACAACGGGCACTCTCCTTTTCTCCACTACACTCCTGCAGTATACTGTTCCTCATATCCATGCAGCATTGGTGTTGATGATGTTAGAGGACCTTAGACTGCCAGAGTGCTGGGAAGAAGAGGCCGCGGAAATCAGGTAAGTAAAATTGATGCACATGGTTCCCTAGATAGAAACTAGCAGTTAACCCTTGCAGTAAGGATGCAGCCCCACTGTAAAGAAGGGCTTTTAGTATCATCCAGGTTCAGTTTGAAGGTGACTGCATGTTAGGAAAGCAGAATTTAACATATCGCTATATAATTAATCTGACAATGTTTTCAATGCAAAGAAAAATAAAGCTTTGATAAACTTTGTATTACAATTACATGATCATAACATATGACAACCTGAAAAGAGAACCAGGGATTAATTAATTAGGATGTACATAATTAGCTGTTACAAAGTCAGGCCAGAAGAACTACATTGTATCCTTCTTTCCCACCATACACATTCTCTGCAGGGTGTAATTAGCTGCCAAACTGACAGCTAACTTAGCGTAGCGGCTCATGCATGCATTAATCTAGATCCCTTCACTGCAGCTATGCACCAATAAGTACTAATCAAGCTTTTTCCTAAGTGCTAACTAAGTCTAATAAATAGTGTTAATTTAGAAAGATGAAGGGTATCTACAGGCTTATCCACTGCTGATGGGTTATTTATAAATGTGCCTCAAGAGGAATTGCTACAAAAAAGTGCATTATTTAAAATATCTGTAAGTTCTCATAACTAGTTTTCCTGTTGGCAATGCATTGCAATGGTATAGCAAAAGAGATAGAAACATAATAAATTGACAGCAGAAAAAGACCGAGCGGTCCCTTGAGTCTGCCCAGTTATTTTTTTTGTTGTTGTTTATTTTTTTTATGTGTTTTTTTTTTTTGTTAATTTTTTTGTCTGAGTATATATCTATGCTTGTCCCACGCATGTTTGAAGCTGTTTACTGTTGACTGACTCACTACCTCTGCTGGAAGTTTATTCCAAGCATCAACTACTCTGTCAGTAAAATAATACTTTCTGAGATTAGTTTTGAACTTTCATCCAGTTAGTTTAAGGTCATGTCCCCGTGTTCTTGATTTTGGTTTCATGTTGAAAATACTGCCCTCCTGAACCCTATTCACCCCCTTGATGTATTTAAAGATATCAATCATGTCTCCCCTTCCCTTCTTTGCTCCAGACTGTACATGTTAAGTTCCTGAAGTTGCTTTTGATGTTTTATCCCCCAGACCTTTCACCATTTTTTTTTACCCGTCTCTGGACTCATTCTAGAAGAACTAACAGCTACCGGATCATGGTCTTGGGGTAACAGCTGTGACCATTGATTGAAGATTATTTATATTCAACTTATTTTTATTTAGGTTTTGCAAGTAACATTACAAAAAGAGAACACAAACTTCAATAGGGTCTCAGTTGTACAGGTGTATACAGTATTGAAACAAAAAACCAAAAAGAAATATTCTTTAAGTTATGCAGTATGTTGGTCCATTAGAGAGGACTGGATGCGGGGAACTGCACTCGTAGTGTTTTGGATTGGGTCACTTACAGACCATTTACTGTGATCTACCAGTGAGCCTAATTGGTATAGAAATACGTGCACGCGGAAGTAAGACACTGACACTGTTTGCAGTTTTCCAACTTACTAAGTTCTACTTTGTTGAGGAACTAATCATAGCATTTATAGGTCTTATGACGTAAGCGAAGCATGTGTAGTGATTGGGTGAAAAGTTTCCTGTGTGTTCTTCCATCCGCGTTGATATCTTCCAATCATCGTTGAAAATGTAACTCATTCCCTTTTATGGGGTTGTTTACATTAAAAGGTGCTTTTCCTTCTAATGAGTCATCTCGGGCGAGACTGCGGATGAAGGCGCCATCTTAATTATCATTGTTCTGTTAACCTATATCTGATTGTTTACTTAAGAGAGTAAGGAATTTAAAGAGCAAGAAGCGTAGAGAAGCGAGGCTATAAAATTGTCATTTTACTGATTGTCTGACAGATCACAAATTGTCTATCACAATCCATTACAGTAGCATCTCGTACACTGGGAACCATAAGGAAAATGGGGAGGGGGACATGTTCAGGGAGGGAAGGGGAGATGGTCAGGAAGGGTCAAATAGTATAACACAATAAACTTATACCAGTCAAAAGAAAATTATGATTGTACTCCATATGATGTGAGCTATCAAACTTGAACTGTACATCTGGGATTAAGTGACCATAAAGCCCAAGAGCTACGAAATCTGTGGTTGGAGAAGTGGTTGAGGGAGAATCTCTTTTCCATATCACATTGGGTTTTCAAATCACAGATCACTCTTGATGAAGACGGTGATACTATCGATTTCCATAATCTAGTGATATTATTTTTTGCTGCATAGAGAATGTGAATGATAATAGTACGTGCCTCAGGAGGAAATTTGTCTAGACCTATATGAAATAATGCTAATGCTGGGTCAGGTCTTACTATATTACCAGTTATTTCGGAGATCATAGTAAAGATACTATTCCAGAAGGACCTAATCGATTTATAAGACCAAATATTATGAAAGATGGAGCCTATCTCCCCACATTGTCTCCAGCATTGCGAAGAGTAGGCTGGATATATTTTGGATAGCTGGGCCAGGGTTAGATACCATTCATGAAATAATTTAAGGTAAAATTCCCAATGGGAGGCACAGTGGGAGGCTTTACAAGTTGATGTAAAGGCCCTATTCCACATCTGGTCTGAAATGGTTTGGGACAGTAAGAATTCCCAATTTCTTAGAGAGGTTATCCTCAAGTTGAATTTTGACTCCATGAGGGAGTAAAATATTGATATTCCTTTACCCAGATATTTGGCTTTGTTAAGGAATTGGAACACTTGGGAAGGTAAAGTGGAGGTGCAGGGAATCTTTTTAGCTTTAAGATAATGGGCAATTCTGAGATAGTTAAAGCTTTCATTAGGTGGTAGTAAAAATTTGCTTTGGAGGTGTTGAAAGGAGGCCAGGTCCCAGTCTATATATAGGTCGGATAAGGAAAAGATACCATAGGTTTCCCATCTAGTCAGCTTAATGTGTGAGATTAGAGTTTGAAGGACATTAAGGGAAATGTTTATTGTTTTGGAAGTTGGGAAGGAGTGCGATAATAGGGCTGACCAGGCTTCTAAGGAGGCCCTGATGCTAGGGTGTTTGATTGGGAGGCATCTATTGTCGATGGAGCACTGGATGAGATGACTCTGGTACAGCTGGGTGGAATAATTGGAATTCCATGCTGGTCCAAGTCTCCCTGGTTGGGTGCCAGCAGTAATTAATCTAGTCAAGCAATGCAGCTATATAGTATGTATACAAATGTGGAAGGCTTGCGCCTCCTCTGTAGTATGGGCAAATTAATAGATTATTAGTACACCTGGGTTGTTTTGAATCCCAGATAAACTGGGAAAGTTGCCTTTGAGCTGCATGAAAGAATTTCATGGGAAGGGTCCTAAAGATATAAAGCAATTTTGGTAGGATAAACATTTTCAGAGCAGCTATGTGACCTAATTTAGAAAGACCAAATGTCCAGAGGAATTGGATTTCTTTTGGTAGGGATTGGAGGAATAATTTGTGGTTAAGACCATAGAGTTGGGAGGTTAAGGCGTTTAGGTTAATTCCTAAGTAGGGGATTGATTGGTCAGCCCAAATAAATGGAAATTTTTTTGAAAAAAGTAGTTGGGTTTTTTTTAGTTTAAGTTCAGTATTAGCAATTTATTTTCGTTGAGATTATAGTAAAATACCGCGGTATAGGAGGTTAAAATCTCTCTAATTCTGTGTAGTGATTGGGTAGGATTGGTGATCATTAAGATAATGTCATCTGCAAATAGACTAATTTTATGCTCATTACCGTGGTATTTAATACCCGTGAACAATGGGTCTTCTCAGATTTTTGTGGCAAGAGGCTCAATGAGTAGTGCAAATATGATAGGGGATAGTGGACATCCCTGTCGAGTACCATGTGTAATATCAAGCGATTTTGACAGCATACCATCTGTAAGAACCCTGGCTGAAGGGAAGGAATACAATGACATAATGGTTGTTTCTATCCATCCTGTAATACCAAATTTTTGTAGGACCACTTGCATAAATCCCCAATGGATGCGATCGAATGCCTTCTCTGCATCAAGTGATAGGAGCAGAGAAGGCGTTTGTTGGTCCTGTAGATCATGAATTAACAAGATTAAGCGTCTAGTGGCATCCGGGGCCTGTCGTTCCGGTACAAACCCTACTTGATCTGGGTGCACAAAGGATGGAAGGAGTGGGAGCAGTCTTCGAGCTATTATCTTAACATATAGTTTAACATCAGTATTAATAAGAGTTATAGGCCTATAATTTTGTATTAGTTGGGGGTCTTTACCTAGTTTAGGAATAGTTGTTATGGTGGACTGCAACATTTCTTTTGGCAGATAACCAGAGGAGGAAGCAGAATTGAAGAGGCTAGACAAGTGCGGGGATAGGATATTGGCAAAATGCTTGTAGTATTCATTGGTATAACCGTCGCTACCCAGAGATTTATTGAGTGGAAGAGTACAGATCACTGATTCGATTTCTGTATTATGGAAAGGTGTTCTGTAATTAAGTTAAAGAGAAGATTGGGAGCTTGATCGATTGCAAGAAAGCTTGTATAGCATTAGATGGTTGAGGGGGTCTCTTTATCATCTTTGAGGTTATAGAGAGATTGGTGGAAATCTGCAAATGTGTTAGCTATATCTAATGGATTTGACACAGGAGAATTGGATCTCGGTAGGTGAATTGTTTGAATCTTGGTTTTAAGGAGTTGGTGCTTAACCGATCTGGTTAAAAAAGATCCTGCTTTATTGCTTAGAGATTAGTATTTGGCTTTCATTCTCTTTAGGTTAAGGTCATAGTGGAATAGTAGAAGAGAGCGAAGCTTTTCCCTCTCAGCCAATAGGGAAGAGGAGTTAGTTTCAGATGGATTATTTTTCTTTCATCCCCTTTAATTTTAATAGAAGCTACTACCTCTTCAATCTGGTGCCTCCTGCGGGTGAGTACCTGAGAATTCAACTTTATAAGAATCCCGCTCACAAATGCCTTGTAGGTGGCCCACAAAACATTTATATAGACATCAGGCGTGTTATTAGTTTCAAAAAAGAGAGCATGAGCTTCCATAACGACTTTCCTGTGGGCAGGGTCTGACAATAGCATAGAATTCAGCCTTTAGGGGTTAGGATTAGACAGTCTGCCAGATGTGCCTATAGAGATGGTAATTGGTGCATGGTCTGACCACGTTATTGAGCCTATTGTTGAGGAGGAAATATGCTGTAATATCCATTTATCCATGAGGAAGAAGTCTATTCTGGAGTAGAAAAGTTGTGATGGAGAGTAATATGAATAGTCTCTTTCTGATCCTTGTTGACATCTCCAAACATCGTATAGGTCATTGGCATGAAGAAATTGGTTTAGACTATATTGAAGTCACCTCCTATAATTAGGTGACCCTGTTTAAGAGGGGTAAACTTAGTAAGTAGAAATTTGTAGAATCAGATTTGATTGGAGTTTGGACCATATACGTTGACAAGTATAAGGGACATTGTTAAGAAGGCATACTAGAATGTGAAAACGATCTTGGGGGTCAGCGTAATCAGAGGTAAAGTGGAAGTTAACCAAATCTTTGATCGCTGTCATGACTCCGTTTTCTTTTTGTGATGAGAAGCTAGGTACTTTGTAGAGAAATTCTTCAGCTTGAAGGCGGGCGTCTTTGATGAAGCAAAGTGAGACTCTTGGATAAAGATAATATCTGCATGTAGAACATGGGCTTCCTTGGTTAGTGATGATCTTTTATAAGCATTAAGGCCTCTGGCATTGAGTGATACTATGTTAAGCATCATTTAGGCATATAAAGTTGCGGAGAAGTTGGTACAGATTGGACTGTTGAGGGAAAGTGGGATGTCTTGTCACATGCTTGGAATTTAGTGTTTCATCATATTGAGCAAACAGAAGGTATAATCTGGGGTACTAGTGGAGAGCAATGTAAAGGATGAGGTCACTCATGAGCAGGGATTGTGAAGAAGATTGCCAGAAGTATAGCATACAAATGTGGAGTATTGTCAATTGGTAGAAACAATCTAAAACATAGGAGAAAAATATATATAAAAAAATATTGCAGAAAATACATGAGTCATGGGTAGCCTGGGTGGCTACTGTCATCTGGGGGCAGTATAGTAACCATGATAACAGAAAGTTGTCACCATGATGTAGCTGTGTTGAACTGAAGTTCATTAGAGGTAGGCCAAGGCCATACAGCAACATGTACAGGTAGATTTCAGTCGGGAGACCGACTAATAATAGATCTTTAATCAGGTCCAGTCACCCTCTATTTGGTGAGGTTGGTGTGGGGTATGGTGACGATCATCTACAGGTAGAATATTCCATTCTTTAAGGTGGTCAATGCCGTCCTCCAGATTCCTAATTGTAAAGGATTTGCCCTGGTTTTTTATAAGCAGTTTGGTGGGAAAGCCCCATTGATATCCTATACCATTATTTAGTAAGGCTTTAATGATAGAGATTAATTTTTCCTGTTAAGGAGTGTTGCCTTGAATAAGTCTGCATACAGTTTGACACCTGTATGAGAAATGGGGAGTACTGAAGCTGCCATTAGCTTTTCTTTGATATAATAAAAGTGAACCCTGACCAGCACATCTCTGGGGACTGAAGCTGGCAAAAATTAAGGTTTTGGGATTCTATGAGCTCTATCGAGTGCTACTTCAATTGCACTGTGATGGAATGTGGTGTTTCATCAGTTGTTGTAGATAAGGTAATAGAGCATCAGGAGTGACTGACTCTGGAATTCTGTTATTTCTTCTAGAACGGTCTTCTAGGTCTGCTATCTTGTTCTTTAGTTGTAGGATCTCAGCCTCATGATCTGCATGAGCGTCTACCACACTGTTATGGGCCATAAACATGTCGGTCATTTTGTTTTTGATATGTTGTAGGCGTTTGGTGTGGTCAAAAATAGCACTTGATAATGGGCTTATCAAAGTAGTAATATCATTGTGTAGGGTCTGCCTTAATGAAAGGAGCATGTTTTTCATGGCCAATTCAGATACAGGCTGATCAGAGGCTGGAAATTCTTCAATGGCCGCTTGTAGTTGTAGTGTAGGGGTATAGGAGATATCTGAGGAGTGTGTAGCTCTATTTGCAGGGCCTTCAATCCTGGGCCTAGATTTAGCAGGGCTGCGAAATGTAGGTGAGAGTGGGGTAGAGAACTCACCCGGATCATCATCGTATAAAGATACCAGGAGCCTGGGGTCCGGAGTGTATGCGGCCTGCTCGGCAGCAGGGACTGAGCATCCAATCTGCATGGTGCTGGTGCCATCTTTGGATCTGGAATCCTGGGCCGGGTAGAAATCAGTGAGTCTCTGTGGCTGGGCAGGAGATTTGCGTTGCCGTGGCATATCGCTGGAGGGTGTGGGAGGTTATACCCCTCGAGTCCCGATAGTAGCTATGAAGCCGTTGCTGTGGTGGAGGTGGCAGTGGAGCTGAATCACATTGCGGCCATCTTGGGAGCCAGCCACGCATGCGCCCCCGATTGAAATTTATTTAATCCCAAGAACAAAAATTAAACATAATACAGTAATCAGTCTTTAGTTGTAGTGGTGGCTTCATTAAAGTGTTACTAAACCCAGGACCCTGCATTCACTATATCTGATCTCCCACAGTACACAGAACATGGAAGCACAATTATTTTAGTAGATATAAACTGCTAAATACCTTTTCTCAGTTACAGCAGTCTTGTGACTTCTATCAGTGTCCACTAGAGCACATGTTAAAGCTTGCAGGAGGACTTTTAATTCTGATCTAGGAGGATGCAGAAGCCCTGACCTCTGTCTGGACAGTGCTGATTGGCCGTATGCTGATCACACAATATGTCTTATCAGGGGATAACGGGGACACTGGAAGAAGGGAAGGATCAGAGAAGCCAGGATCAAACTGCCTTTTTACACAATGCAGAGGATTAAAGTGTTACTAAACCCACAACAGTAAAATCAGTCTGTATATTATTATTATTATTATACAGTATTTATAAAGCGCCAATGGTTCGTTCAGCGCTGTACGTTACAAAGGGGGACAGAACATGTGACAGAAGAATACCAATACAATGCAAAACATAAGGGGATCGAGGGCCCTGTTCTTTCAAGCTTACAATCTAGGAGATGCAGTAAAGCATGCTTGTTATACTCACTGTGGAACCTCAGGGGTTGATCCTCTGTGTAAAAAGGCTGTTTGATCCTTTCTTCTCTGCCCCTCCTCTTGTTGAAATGATACAGACTGAATTCGTAGTCACATGCACATGCTCAGTTTGGTGTGTATTGCTAGAGAGTTTTTTTTTTTTTCTTGGGAGAGTGCATGTGATCAGCACAGGGCCAATCATCACTGTCCAGACAGAAGGTCAGGACTTTTACATCCTCCTAGAACAAAAAGAAAACTCCTCCTACAAGCTATAATGAGTGCTCTGCTGAAGTCACAAAACTGCTCTAACACCCCGGTCTCATCAAGCCTGACTTTGAAATCGTGCGACTTACAGTGAAGTTGCACAATTTCAAAGTTGGGGGACATGCAAATTTCAGGTGCGATTTGCAAGACATCTGACACAGATGTCTATGCAAATCGCACCAAAAGTAGTACATGTATTACTTTAGTAATCAGAACCGCATCGATATGACAGCATATTTGCATTCAATAGGGTGCGACAAATCGCATGCCAAGTCGCACCCCGGGGTCTAACTGCTGATGAGAAAAGGTATTTAGCAGTTTATATTTACTAAAATAATTGCATTTCCATGTCCTGTGTACTGTGGGAGTTCAGATAAAGTGAATGCAGGTCCCTGGGTTTAGTAACACTTTAACCTCTTAGGTTCCACAGTGAGTAGAACAAGCATGATTTACTGCATATACAGTTGTGTCCAAAATTATTCAACCCCCACTGAAATTGAGTGTTTTGGCCAGTTTGACATTGCTTTTGATCATTCAGTCATCTTGCTTACATTTACATTAAAGAGGCACTTGTAGGTCAGACAAATATAACATAACAGTTATAATGAAATAACCACAAATGTCTTTTCTGTGCTCACAGCATTATCAGTTTTATTCAACCCCCAAGTGACATTCAATCTTAGTACTTAGTACAGCATCCTTTTACAGTTATAACAGCTTTTAAACGTGAAGCATAGCTTGACACAAGTGTCTTGCAGCGATCTACGGGTATCTTCGCCCATTCTTCATGGGCAAAGGCCTCCAGTTCAGTCACATTCTTAGGCTTGCGCACTGCAACTGCTTTCTTTAAGTCCCACCAGAGGTTCTCAATCGGATTTAAGTCTGGTGACTGCGATGGCCACTCCAAAATGTTCCAGCCTTTCCTCTGCAACCATGCTCTAGTGGACTTGGAGGTATGCTTGGGATCATTGTCCTGTTGAAAGGTCCAACGTCTCCCAAGCCTCAGGTGTGTGACGGACTGCATCACGTTTCCATCCAATATCTCCTGGTACTGAAGAGAATTCATGGTACCTTGCACACGCTGAAGCTTCCCTGTACCTGCAGAAGCAAAACAGCCCCAAAGCATGATTGACCCTCCACCATGCTTCACAGTAGGCAAGGTGTTCTTTTCATCATAGGCCTTGTTCTTCCTCCTCCAAACATAGCGTTGATCCATGGGCCCAAACAGTTCTAATTTTGTTTCATCAGTCCACAGAACACTATCCCACAACTTTTGTGGTTTGTCCACATGGCTTTTGGCATACTGCAGTCGACTCTTCTTATTCTTTGGAGACAGCAAGGGGGTACGCCTGGGAGTTCTGGCACGGAGGCCTTCATTACGCAGTGTGCGTCTTATTGTCTGGGCTGAAACTTCTGTACCCACATCTGACAAATCTTTTCTCAGTTCCTCAGCAGTCACACGGGGACTTCTCTCCACTCTACGCTTCAGGTAGCGCACAGCAGTCGAAGTCAGCATCTTCTTTCTGCCACGACCAGGTAGCGTTTCAACAGTGCCCTTTGCCTTGAATTTGCGAATGATGCTTCCTAAGGTGTCTCTTGGTATGTTTAACATCTTTGCAATCTTCTTATAGCCATTGCCCTTCCTGTGAAGAGAAATCACCTCTTCTCTTGTCTTCCTGGACCATTCTCTTGCCTTCACCATGTTTGTAACCACACCAGTAAATGTCTAGAAGGAGCTGAGTATCACAGTCATTTTAAAGCTGCCTAATTGGTGCTTATTATGCTTGATTGCTGCTCGGTGACATCCACAGGTGTTTTCAATACCTGATGGAAAGCACCTGTATGAACCTCTGTTCTTCAGAGTGGTAGTCTTTAAGGGGTTGAATAATTGTGGCAATGAAGAAACCACATAAGAACCATTTACTACTGTATTACATAAACAATTGATGTCATTTTAGTTGCATTTGGGTAGTTACAACGTCCTTGTAGGATTTGATTCTGAATACAATTCCAAATGTACACTATAGTCCCTAAACCCCTTTACAGCATTGGGGGTTGAATAATTTTGGACACAACTGTACAGACTGATTTTACTGTTGTGGGTTTAGTAACAGAACGTTTTCTGCAAGTACATGTAGCAACCCCCCCGTTGGAAAGCAAATTCCCCCACTCTGGGGCGGGCTAGCCCCGGGATGGATCCTTGGCCATAGTGGAGGATTGGAAATAATGTTGGGTGCTAATCAGTTTTTGTCTTGTCAAGATGGTTTCATTGCTGCAGACTCATAGGGAGAGAGGGTTGTGGCTTCAGATATCTCTATCAACACATTTTCAGGGCTACAGCCCCACTCCTGCTGTCAAAGTGCATAAAGAGAATGTGAATCACAGCGTATTGCAAAAATAGGGACCCTCAGGCAAACACTGGCAGTGGGTACATCCTTTCCTAGGGAGTACCAGTATCCTCTGAGTATCAGATTCATTCCTCCTCCAGCAGGACTTCTTTCCACCTCTTCATCTTCTTTGACCAGTCAGAATAGCTTCAGGATTATTGTTCTAGGCCCAAACAGGCTATCAGCCTAGCCAGCACAAACAACTATACATACTTCTAAAGGCCACAGCCTGGGAAGAGGAGCACTCACCAGGCCACACCCCAAAAATGTATATCATCCCCCAGCATGCACCAATTGCAATAAACCTCCTAGTGGTTGGCCAGGGGGACATACATATTCATAACCCAGCATTGCTGCACCATCCCTGTCTTTTGACAAAGGTATCATTGACACCTACTGACAGCCAGGAACAGAGGTAACACTGAGTTTAGAGGAAAGCCACGTGAGATTCTACAAAATATCCTGGATAGTTTACCCTCTATTAGAACTAAATTTATCTAGTCACCTCTGCCTAAGACAGGGTGGCTTCATGCAAAAAAATATCTGTTGATCCTGTCAGAAATCTTGTGTCCTTGTAATTTACTGTTACGGATGAGCTGCAGGGTCGGCCTGAACTTACTTGCTTGGATGTTTGTTCAAATGCCAGATTATTAGCCCATTTGGCAAGAGCCAAACATCTTAAATAGCAGCGGGTTTTATGAAAGCTTTCTTCTTCCTCTCTCAAGGTCGTTAAGTAAGCAGCAGCCAGAATAATTTAAAATAAATTATAAAATAGCACCGAATTCCCGCCATTAGGCCTCATGTACTCAGGGCTTAAAACACTGCTTTTACTTGCATTTGACTTTTTTTCGGCCTGTAAAAGCACCTCTGTGTCCATGATCACATATGGGGGTTATTTACTAAAACTGGAAAGTGCAAAATCTGGTGCAACTCTGCAGAGAAACCAATCAGCTTCCAGGTTTTACTGCCAAAGATTAATTGAACAAGCTGAATTTAGACGCTGATTGGCTTTTATACACAGATGCAACATATTCTGAGTGCACCAGTTTTAGTAAATCTCCCCCATTAGCATTTACAGACGTATTAGAATACAGACTTACAGACTGAAAACAAAAAACATCAGCATTTATGGAGAGAAACTTTTGACTTGATGTGCTTAAATGCGTTTAAATGAATCTAAACCAGCAATGGGCAAACTACTGCCCGCGGGACGTATACGGCCCGGCGGACCTTTTAATCCGGCCCGCGGAGCTAGGCTCCCGCTAGGCTCCTCTCACAGTCCGCCCTGAAGACCGGGTGTAGCATGAAAATCTGTCTCCTATGAGGATCTGTCCCCCTCGACGTATCTGCGCATGTGCCGGAGATCGCCGATCGGCTGCTAATGCCTGAAACTGGCACATGCGCAGATACGTCGAGGGGGACAGATCCTCATAGGAGACAGATTTTCATGCTACACCGGAACGGTGCGGGAAAACGGCGAGAGGAACGCGCGGAGCAAAGGTAAGTGAATTGACACAGGGGGGACTTGGGGACTTAATATGTGGGATGAATTAATATAGGGGGGATGAATTACTATGGGGGATGAATTACTATATGGGGGATGAATTACTATAGGGGGGATGAATTACTATACGGGGGATGAATTACTATATGGGGGGTGAATTACTATGGGGGATGAATTGCTATGGGGGATGAATTACTATATGGGGGATGAATTACTATATGGGGGGTGAATTACTATATGGGGGTGAATTACTATATGGGGGATGAATTACTATATGGGGGATGAATTACTATATGGGGGATTAATTACTATACTTACTATGGGGGAATATTACTATACTTACTATGGATGACACATGCACATCATTCATCTACTCTTGGTCCGGCCCCCGGGTCCAATATATGAACCCATTGCGGCCCTCAAGTCAAAAAGTTTGCCCACCCCTGACCTAAACACTAGATGTGTTTAGGCGTGTTTGAGTGTTTATGCATTCCAAAGGAGGCAAAAATAAATTCCATGGCCATATTTGGTCAATCTTGTCAGTACTATCCCTGTCCTTTATCTTATATAGCTGATCACAGTTCTTTCATTCGAGTACCATCGGGATCCGTCATGTGCTCTTGGTCCATCAGGTTTGGGGATGGTGAGCATCATGGTTGATTATGGATTTACAATGAGAGACTTTTTGGGATCCATTTCTAGGTTACGCTTTTTTGTGAATATATTTAAAGGGAGCTTCAATGTTCCAATAAGCTCCCCACCTGCAGACCCCCCAAAATCACCAGGCTAGGATTGTGAAGAGACCCTTGCACTGATCAACTTGGGAGCAAGCTGCTTTGCCAGGAAAGTCCCCCCTTTGAATGTACCCCCCCATTGAGGATATGTGGACTAGTGTGGTTCAGGAGGGGGGTACACACTGGTGCCCCCCCCCCCTCCTTTCCAGGCCTATCTAGTTTTTTGTATGACATTTCCTATTTACATCCATAACAGACCCTCATCAAGGAGTAGGTATTTATTTGTAGAGGAAACTGATTGCTGCCCCCCCCCTCCCCCCAAAAATTGGCTGCATGTTCAGATTTAGAGTCTGGTATTGATTTTTAAGGGGGCCTCACACATTATTTTGCATGATGTACCCCTTTAAAATTCATACCAGACTCAATCAGATTCAGAGACTCACAGACTTACTCTAAGATGTAGTACAGCAAGGGTGAAATTCCCCAATAAAAATTTTGCAGGAATATCTGGCAACTACTGGCTGTGTGGTATACGTGACAATAATCTCCCGTATTATTCATAGGGGTGTAGGGTGGCAAGAGGGAAGTCTTTTATTTTCAAGAAAAATATCCAAGCCCAGTAAAATTTTGCAAAAACACATCTGAAGTCTCCCAAAAGCATGTGGGAAATGTGCTATGGTCTAAAGAAACCAAGGTTGAACTTTTTGGCCATAATTCCAAAAGATATGTTTGGCACAAAAACAACACTGCACCTCACCAAAAGAACTCCATACCCACAATGAAGCATGGTGATGGCAGCATCATGCTTTGGAGCTGTTTTTCTTCAGTTGGAACTGGGGCCAAAGTCAAGGTAAAGGGAATTATGAACAGTTCGAAATACCAGTCAATATTGGCACAAACCTTCAGGCTTCTGCTAGAAAGCTGAACATGAAGAGGAACTTCATCTTTCAGCATGACAATGACCCAAAGCATACATCCAAATCAACAAATGAATGGCTTCACCACAAGATTAAAGTTTTGGAATGGTCCAGCCAGAGCCCAGATCTGAATCCGATCGAAAATCTGTGGGGTGATCTGAAGAG
Source organism: Staurois parvus (assembly GCF_062004578.1). NCBI lineage: Eukaryota > Metazoa > Chordata > Amphibia > Anura > Ranidae > Staurois > Staurois parvus. The sequence continues at coordinate 5,108,011 of NW_028318250.1, read as the reverse complement.
GGCTGTGCATAGGAGTTGCCCTCACAATCAGACAGATTTGGAGTGTTTTTGCAAGGAAGAGTGGGCAAATATTGCCAAGTCAAGATGTGCCATGCTGATAGACTCATACCCAAAAAGACTGAGTGCTGTATTAGAATCAAAAGATGCTTCAACAAAGTATTAGTTTAAGGGTGTGCACACTTATGCAACCATGTTATTTATTTTTATTTTTTTATTTTTTACTTCCCTCCACCTAACAGATTTCAGTTTGTTGTTCAATGGAGTTGTAGAGTTTATAGGTTACATTAAAGGTCGAAAAAGTTCTGAAATTATTTATCTTTGTCTCATTTTTTTACATCACAGAAACCTGACATTTTAACAGGGGTATTTAGACTTTTTATATCCACTGTAGATCCTTCAAAGGTCCCCCAATTATTTTGGATGTTTTGGAGTGATCTGTGTGCGTTTTTATTAATTATCAGAAAAGAAATGTTGTTTATAATCAGTTTAAAACCATTTTCCTTTGTAAGTATCAGTACTTTTAAAAAAAATCACTGCTCCAGGCCAAATTGCCAATTTTTGTTTTTTGCGTTGGCACCACCACCACCAGTACCCGCCTCCAAATTACATAACTTACATACACTATATGATCAAAAGTTTGTGGACACCTGACCATCAAACCTACAATGTACGAGTTTGTTCAATAATCCATTCCCAAACCATGAGCATTGGTAAACAACTGAACAACACTTTGGGGCTATAACTGGTTTCACTGGAAAGGTCTAGTACAGATGTTGAACGAGAAGGTCTGGCATACAATAGGCATTTGAGTATACCCCAAAGATTTTCAATAAGGTTGAGGTCAAGGCTCTGCGAAGGCAACTCAGGTTCCTCCACACCTAGCCCATCAAACCATATGACTTTGGACCTGACTTTTGAGCACAGTCACGTCCTAAAACTATCATCGTAAGGTTGGAAGTGCACAGTTGTTTAATATTTCTTTGCATGCTGTAACATTAACAAAAACCTTCAATGGAAACACCTGCAGTCAATAATTACTGTAGGAGGGGGAGTCACATCATTTTTGACATATAGCATGTGAACTTATCTATCAGGTGTCTACAAACTTTTGATAATATAGTGTAAGTGTTCTCTAGAAACTCCCACCATGAAAATAATAGGAAAGCAAAAATATTTAAAAAATGGTGTAGTACTTTGTACAAACTCTTCAATTTTAAGGTGATTTTTTTTTTCTTTAGATCACCTTGGACCTGATGGAATTGTGGGCATGATTTTCCAGTGGCATAATCAACAAAATACCAGGCACATTGAAGCTTACTGTCCAGTAAGCATGTACTTTTCTATATTTACATTTAAAAATCTGCAGTAATTAGCAGGATGTGATGATCACTAAAGGATGTAGTTTTCAGGATGAAATTTGGTTCGCTTAAATACATCTTGCAGATCTTGCATGGAGTTTGCTAGCAAAATATGTTATTGTACTTCAATATATTATGCCTTTATGTCTTTTGCACATGCTCAATATACAGTATTAACCTTACAGAAAAAAGAGACAGCATCCAAGGTGAGTTAATTATCTGCCCTTATAGTTTAACTGTGTCAATTTTATTTCAGCTAAATGGCAGCGTGGTGAAATTAATGAAAAAAAAAATTACTTACATGTCCCTGTTTTGACAACTGTCTAGTGGATAGTCTGGTCTATGTTTTTGCATGTTAGCTGCATGGTTACAGGGATCATTAAAGTTCATGTGAAAACAAAACTTTTTTTTTTTGGTCAGCATATGGGGGGGGGGGGGGTTTAGGTAGTAAGGTGGTACTTCCTCTATGTTTCCCTCCTTGTTGAGCGCCAAGTGGGTTCTTCTGGGCTATGCTAGGCACCTTGGAGGGAGTAACTCACCTTGCACATGGGGTACTTTTACTGTGCCATGCTCATCAATGCCCAGGACAAGGTGGAGGCTGCTTTTAGGGATAACTCAACCTTAAGGTGGACCTTCCACTTAAAGATGGACTCCAGTTAACTTGCTTCTCCCCGTGTCATAGCACACCTTCACTGTAACTTGTTGCAGTTAGGAGGGAAATACAGAGCCTCTGCACAATCCACCTGTCCAGTGTACCTCTGTTACCTTACTCCCAGTAACAGAATGAGGTCCCACCTCTGAGATCTCATGAGTGCACTTTATTAACTTTTTCCCTTACGTACCTGGTGGCCAGGATGAGGTCCTCTATGGTGCCGAACTGCTTCTGTTACTATGGAGGACGGACCCCTTGGGGAGAGAGTGCCGTCAACAAAACCCTCACTGCCTAAGGACACCCCACCTGTCACAGGTACATGCTTCATTACAGCCTGCCTGTTATAACTTCTGTTACCCCTAGTAACCGCTTGCTGTACTCCAAACTGTGTTAATTCTTGCAGAGCTGTCTTCATACCCCAAAGCGCTTAACTGAACTCAAACTGCAGATGACTATGAATGATGTTCCAATTACTTTCATTCACCCTTTAAATAGTTTCAGACTAGGAATTAAGACATTTCAAAGCTTTACTTAAATAGCTTTGGCATTACATCTAACCAAAAGAACCACTCTGTCCCTAACCTAGGCTAGACTATATCTCAGGGTTAGGTGTCCCAGCATACCTGCAGAGGTGAAGTCCATGACAAGGAAAGTCCATAGTGGTGGATCTACAACCGGTGACTACAGCTGAAGCTCTAAGCCCCAAGCCCTTCCAATCCCTCTGATCCGGACCCCTGACCCTTTTATATGCCACAGGATAAGAGGGCTGGACCCAAAAAACCTGCAAGAAATACTCAGAAACAGAAGCACAATAATTAACGTTTTCCGAGCCAGGGCAGACAACTGACTAAATCTAACTGTAGGCAACTTGCCTACAAGCATGGTCAGAAAAAAAGTGGAAGAAACGGCCTATCCTATCTTGTTCTGATGAAGAAATATTTATTTACTGCTACCCTCCTATGGGCGTAAACACCTATTTTTTTTCTGACTCCATACCAACATCCTTATGTTCCTGAAGCAGACCTTAGATTGGGCCCTGAGCATTGAGAGAAACCAACCCTATACCTGCACGGAGACAGTTATTTTCCAAAATCACTGTTTACAGGTTGCAACAACCACCTTCATTTGGTCACTTGCAACCTCAACAAATGTAAGTCATATCATCCCTATACTCTTTTTCTAAACGATCCTATACGCTGCACTTTATTGCACACTCTCACCTACCCTATTCTTTTTTTCTGATGTTAGCCATGAAAATTAGTCTTTTTCTACTCAGTGAACCTCAAGGCCAAGTTTTGAATTTTTTTTGGTTCCTTTTTAAAAAAGAATGGAGGGATTAGAACCCTTTTCTGTGTCCCAGCTAGGTAGATTCACCTTCTATTTGTTCTAGTGACTATTGCCATACAGAAAAGAGGTGATGGAAACTCCAAAATGTAACAGTTGCCAAAAGAACTAGAGGTAAGGGTGAATCTTCCAAAGGGAACAGCCATCCTGTTGACAACTATCTAAAAGAAGAATTCTTCTCACTTCGAAAAGATTTCCATTCACTTTCTGTTCTGTTATCTGGAAACAGACAAAGAAAATGGAAACATCCCAAATGAGAAAACATAAATAAATAAATAGTGTGGCGCTCTAAATAGATATAAAAATATATATATATATAAATATAACCGTTTATAATACGTGACCAAATAAATAAGTGACCAATTCATAAAGTGAAATAATAAAAGTATAACAAAAAGATATAAATAAATACCTCAAGTGATCTAAATAATATACCTAGTGTCTCCAAGTCTTATTGGTGCATAAAAGACATTACATAAAGTGATCATATATAATTATATCCTATATAAAGTGAACAACGTGCTAAAGTGCCAAAAAAGTGTACAAAAACATATATTTCAATTCTTGAATATTCTTAAAACACTCAGTCCATCAAGTGATAACCGAATCATGCGATGTGTAGTGATGAAAAATGGTGATTTGTGTCAAACTCCTCTCCTACAGGTGGCTAAATTGCCTCCTCACCTCCTCCCGGTGACCACTAAGGGCCAGCAGGCTTGCAGGATCACCCTGGATCCTTATTCCACAAAAGACCAGCAGCTTTTCTCCTTCTTTTTTTGTGAGACTCCTGTTTCTCTCACTCCACCAGGATATTTCTGAAGGACAATGACTCACCAGTCCAGTGAGTCAAAAAAGAGAATGCCCTCTAAGTGCAGTAGTTAATGACTCCTTTATTTTCAAAAAAGTATAGAGTGACAACACTCACATTTTCTGCCAGTCCACCCTCCTCACCGATGTGTGAGTGTACTCCATGTGCATGGGACTTCCTAGGTGTAGCAAGATGGCGTCAAACGCCAGAAATGCGTCACCGCGCACCGGAAACTGCGGACTCGTGAACCTACGCGTTACGTCACTGTCTGCTCGTGACTTCCTTGGGGTAAGTCACGAGCAGACAGTGACGTACATCTTGCTACACCTAGGAAGTCCCATGCACATGGAGTACACCCACACATCGGTGAGGAGGGTGGACTGGCAGAAAATGTGAGTGTTGTCACTCTATACTTTTTTGAAAATAAAGGAGTCATTAACTACTGCACTTAGAGGGCATTCTCTTTTTTGACTCACTGGACTGGTGAGTCATTGTCCTTCAGAAATATCCTGGTGGAGTGAGAGAAACAGGAGTCTCACAAAAAAAGAAGGAGAAAAGCTGCTGGTCTTTTGTGGAATAAGGATCCAGGGTGATCCTGCAAGCCTGCTGGCCCTTAGTGGTCACCGGGAGGAGGTGAGGAGGCAATTTAGCCACCTGTAGGAGAGGAGTTTGACACAAATCACCATTTTTCATCACTACACATCGCATGATTTGGTTATCACTTGATGGACTGAGTGTTTTAAGAATATTCAAGAATTGAAATATATGTTTTTGTACACTTTTTTGGCACTTTAGCACTACTTTACATAGGATATAATTATATATGATCACTTTATGTAATGTCTTTTATGCACCAATAAGACTTGGAGACACTAGGTATATTATTTAGATCACTTGAGGTATTTATTTATATCTTTTTGTTATACTTTTATTATTTCACTTTATGAATTGGTCACTTATTTATTTGGTCACGTATTATAAACGGTTATATTTATATATATATATTTTTATATCTATTTAGAGCGCCACACTATTTATTTATTTATTTATGTTTACACTGTATCAGGTATCAGCAGGAGAGTGCTGGCAGCTTTAAGGTTGTTTTTTTCACCATTTATAGCGCAGGAGGAACTTTGATCACTTATAGATCCCAAATGAGAAAATAACTGCAAAAAATAAGCGGACGTGGGTTTTAACCTTTTTCTACTCTATCTAAAGCTAAAATGTTTTGGCTATACTTATACGTTAGGTCTGAAGCAGTGAGTATTGGATTGAAAGACCATGTTCATAACTTCTACCTGGCCTGTGACTATCCCTTAAGCTAATATGCCCACCCCATTACTTTCTGTACCTAAAAATCTCCAGCCCTCATAACCCCTCATCTATAACTAACCCCCCCAACACCTATGACTCACTCCATAGTGCACAGCGTATACCTTCTCCTCAAGAAGATATAAATTAGCTGCACACAAGCTGATGGAATGGACCCCAGGAGCAAGAATTTAGGTGCAGAAGCAAACTGTCCTATTCCACTATTTAATTAAAATGCTAGAAACCCAAAGAGATGAATTTATTTTCATTTCACTATAGTCAGAATGGGTGTGAAATGATTTCTGTGTGGGAAATAAGAGGAGATCAGTACAAAGACAGTCTGAGGCATTATTTAAAAACAAATTAGAATTTAATATTCAAGAAGGTGTGTGGTCAGAGCCTAATCTAAAAGTCCACATTGTGCCACCATCCTAAAACTATATAAAGAGAAAAGCAGGTCACCACACCTGTTACTAGATGGGGATAGCCCTCTAAAAAGGGGGGACTTTTCATGTGCCTAACAATGGGAGACATACACAGCACAAATATGTATAAAAGCATATATTTATTAGCTCATCCAATTAAAAAAGAGGTAATCTCTCACAAAGAGATATGACATCAAAATCCAGTATCCTTTAGATATTATGATATTGTGTAACAGGCATGTGTAGCACCCTCTACTGTGCTACTAAGGTAGTGTAGGTACATTTATTGCGTATGACTCATGGTAACTGTGTGAGTCTGTAATTAGGTCGGGTTACTGCAGGTCAGGCTGGATGGCTTACCAGGTTGGAACTATATCACCTCCACCTGGTTCTGGAGGACCATGGCACCTTCCAGAAGCCATTGGGAGGAAGGGGTGGAGCCCTAATCAGCATGTTTATGGGAGTCTAACCAATCCCAGGTTTGGAGGCCCTGGTAGAGTGGTGAGACCAACCCATAAATATGGGAGAGTCAGGCTGGCAGGGGAGTCAGGTGGTAAATGAAGGACTGAATATGCTGCTATGTATCCTGGGAAGGGGGGTTCCACCTCCAGGCTGGAGGAAGGAAAGGAAGCTGACAGAGGCAGCTTTACTACCTTACAGTCCACCAGAGAAGGACAACCTGCAAGTGGGGACAGAAACTGGCTCAGTGAGAGGTCTGAAAGCAGTTTACCCAGAGCTATAAGATACAAGCACAGTGTGAGTACCTTTACACACCTAGGGCCTATAGGAGAGAGGGCTTCTGGGTGCAATACTTAACCAATTCTCCTTGGGACAGTGCTGCATAAATAAATAAAGATGTGATACCAAACAACCACAAATAATAGCATAACCCTACACCAATTAATATTAAATAAATAAATGAATACTTAGAAGATAGATATAAAAATCAATATACCGTAACTTAATATTAATATATCCACCACCAAATATGTGCACATAAATGAATCAATACTAAATCATATATAGGAAGTCTACATATAGTCCATTCAGAAAAGTCCATATGTTAATGATCCTCAATCAATGAAGTAATGAGATCCTCCTTCATCAACGTGACTTTCAGTGCTCAGAACACCCTATCAAAATGCACACTCACCATTTGCTGGTGATAAACCAGCGTATCTGTAAATATCCAGCAATCCACCACTAAGCTCCGGTTTTAGAGAAATCCTCACATATCCAATTAGTACATGCGAATAAAGAAAATACTTGCCATAGCGCAATATCATCCAGCAATTTATTAAGGTAACAAAACCCCCCATAAATCCGCACTCACAATGAGTAAAACAATGTATAGCATTGGTTAGTAATAGAGCCTCAGGCTCTGTCTCCGGCGTCTCACCCGCCTGCCTGTAACCAAGATGGCGATGGTGCAATCATGTGGTCCAGACCCGTGAGCTAGCGTGAGCGATGACTTCACCAATAAAGCCACACCCTAACACGTTTCGTCAGACGACTTCTTCTGAGGGAGTGCTGCATGCCTGTCTTGGAATCTCTTGCTCCAGGATGCTATTCAAAAGACAGCCAGGTAGATGGGTATTTCCTAGCTGGAGTCTGAAGACATTTCACTTAGAGAGGACCAGGTGCTCCTCACAGAGCATACATATATGTATAAAAGGAACACGTTTTAATCAAATTAAACTCCTGGGATATTGATCTGCTCATTTAAGTAGCAGAGGGGGTTCTGAATCAGTTTCAGCTGCTTTGGTGTTAATGAAATTAACAACAAGTACACTAGATGGGCAACAATGAGATGACCCCCAAAACAGGAATAGCTTTACAATTGGAGGCCACTGACATTTTATTCCCTACTCATCTTTTCTGACTGTTTTTCACTAGTTTTGCATTTGGCTAGGGACAGTGTCACTATCGGTAGCATGAGGAGATTCCTGGACCCTACAGATGTTGCACAGGCAGTCCAGCTCCTCCAGGATGGCACATCAAAAAGTGCCATTACCAGAAGATTTGCTGTGTCTCCCAGCACAGTCTCAAGAGCATGGAGAAGATTCCAGGAGACAGGCAGTTACTCTAGGAGAGCTGGACAAGGCCATAGGAGGTCCTTAACCCATCAGCAGGACCAGTATCTGCTTCTTTGTGCAAGGAGGAACAGGATGAGCACTGCCAGAACCCTACAAAATGACCTCCAGCAGGCCACTTGTGTGAATATCTCTGACCAAACAATCAGAAACAGACTTCATGAGGGTGGCCTGAGGGCCTGACGTTCTCTAGTGGACCCTGTGCTCACTGCCCAGCACCATAGAGCTTGATTGGCATTTGCCATTGAACACCAGAATTGGCAGGTCCGCCACTGGCATCCTGTGCTGTTCACAGATGAGAGCAGGTTCACCCAGAGCACATGTGACAGATGTGAAAGGGTCTGGAGAAGCCATGGAGATTGTTATGCTCCCAGTAACATCGTTCAGCATAACCGTTTTGGTGGTGGGTCAGTATTGGTCTGTGAGAGTATATCCATGGAGGGACGCACAGACCTCTACAGGCTAGACAATGGCACCCTGACTGCCATTAGGTATCAGAATGAAATCCTTGGACCCATTGTCAGACCATACGCAGGTACAGTGGGTCCTGGGTTCCTCCTGGTGGACGACAATGCCAGGCCTCATGTGGTGAGAGTATGTAGGCAGTGCCTGGAGGATGAAGGAATTGATACCATTGAATGGCCCCCAGGTTCGCCTGACCTAAATCCAATAGAACACCTCTTGAATATCATGTTTCAGTCCATCCGACGATGCCAGGTTGCACCTCAGACTGTCCAGGAGCTCAGTGATGCCCTGGTCCAGTTCTGGATGGAAATACCCCATGACACCATCCATGGACTCATTAGAAGCATGCCCTGATGTTGTCAGGCATGAATACAAGCATGATGGGGGCATACAAAATACTGAGTACCAATTTCAGTTGCTGCAATGAAATTTCAGCAAAATGAACTAGCCTGCTGCATAATTTTTTCACTTTGATTTTTGGGGTGGCTACAGTCCTCTGTAGGTTGATCATTTTCATTTCCATCCTTACGTTCCTAACACATTACCCAGTCCATATCAGTATAGATATCCAGCATGATATTTTTCACCATTGAGATCTGATGTGTTTTCAAAGCGTTCCTTAAATTTTTTTGAGCAGTGTATAGTTCTTTTATATCCACTCATTGTCCTTTATCCGCATCTCATTTTGGGTGGGGGACACCTCTTCTTGATGAAGGTTATATACAGTTGTGTCCAAAATTATTCAACCCCCACTGAAATTGAGTGTTTTGGCCAGTTTGACATTGCTTTTGATCATTCAGTCATCTTGCTTACATTTACATTAAAGAGGCACTTGTAGGTCAGACAAATATAACATAACAGTTATAATGAAATAACCACAAATGTCTTTTCTGTGCTCACAGCATTATCAGTTTTATTCAACCCCCAAGTGACATTCAATCTTAGTACTTAGTACAGCATCCTTTTACAGTTATAACAGCTTTTAAACGTGAAGCATAGCTTGACACAAGTGTCTTGCAGCGATCTACGGGTATCTTCGCCCATTCTTCATGGGCAAAGGCCTCCAGTTCAGTCACATTCTTAGGCTTGCGCACTGCAACTGCTTTCTTTAAGTCCCACCAGAGGTTCTCAATCGGATTTAAGTCTGGTGACTGCGATGGCCACTCCAAAATGTTCCAGCCTTTCCTCTGCAACCATGCTCTAGTGGACTTGGAGGTATGCTTGGGATCATTGTCCTGTTGAAAGGTCCAACGTCTCCCAAGCCTCAGGTGTGTGACGGACTGCATCACGTTTCCATCCAATATCTCCTGGTACTGAAGAGAATTCATGGTACCTTGCACACGCTGAAGCTTCCCTGTACCTGCAGAAGCAAAACAGCCCCAAAGCATGATTGACCCTCCACCATGCTTCACAGTAGGCAAGGTGTTCTTTTCATCATAGGCCTTGTTCTTCCTCCTCCAAACATAGCGTTGATCCATGGGCCCAAACAGTTCTAATTTTGTTTCATCAGTCCACAGAACACTATCCCACAACTTTTGTGGTTTGTCCACATGGCTTTTGGCATACTGCAGTCGACTCTTCTTATTCTTTGGAGACAGCAAGGGGGTACGCCTGGGAGTTCTGGCACGGAGGCCTTCATTACGCAGTGTGCGTCTTATTGTCTGGGCTGAAACTTCTGTACCCACATCTGACAAATCTTTTCTCAGTTCCTCAGCAGTCACACGGGGACTTCTCTCCACTCTACGCTTCAGGTAGCGCACAGCAGTCGAAGTCAGCATCTTCTTTCTGCCACGACCAGGTAGCGTTTCAACAGTGCCCTTTGCCTTGAATTTGCGAATGATGCTTCCTAAGGTGTCTCTTGGTATGTTTAACATCTTTGCAATCTTCTTATAGCCATTGCCCTTCCTGTGAAGAGAAATCACCTCTTCTCTTGTCTTCCTGGACCATTCTCTTGCCTTCACCATGTTTGTAACCACACCAGTAAATGTCTAGAAGGAGCTGAGTATCACAGTCATTTTAAAGCTGCCTAATTGGTGCTTATTATGCTTGATTGCTGCTCGGTGACATCCACAGGTGTTTTCAATACCTGATGGAAAGCACCTGTATGAACCTCTGTTCTTCAGAGTGGTAGTCTTTAAGGGGTTGAATAATTGTGGCAATGAAGAAACCACATAAGAACCATTTACTACTGTATTACATAAACAATTGATGTCATTTTAGTTGCATTTGGGTAGTTACAACGTCCTTGTAGGATTTGATTCTGAATACAATTCCAAATGTACACTATAGTCCCTAAACCCCTTTACAGCATTGGGGGTTGAATAATTTTGGACACAACTGTACATTGGACTAACAGCCCACCATTATACCATGTGGATTTATATGGACTAGGTGAGTGGTTTGGTACTATGTTCACTGTTTCCTATGGGTGTCTCTGCTCCTGCTAACTCTTTATGGAGGAAGAAGTTTTAGGGCAAGTGGGGTATCCTTATGGTGAGTGCTTTTTTTGTTGCCTTGCCTATCCCCAGATTGTCTTTGCCAATTTTTTGATACCTGTTTGTAGAATATTTTGTTTATGATGTTGTATATAATGTTTGTGTTTTTGTTTATTTTAGTTGTCCAATTTAAGCGTGGATCCTGAAGAAGCAAATGCAGCAAAATGCGTTGATCTTACAAGCTTGTTAGACATTATCATAATATCCGAATATTGTATGATAAACCTGGATTCTGATGTCATATGTTTTTATGAAAGATTACCCTTGTTTAATTGGATGAGCTAATAAATATATGCTTTTAAACAAATTGTTGCTGTGTATGTCTCCCATTGTTAGGCATGTAAAGTTCCCCCTTTTTAAAGGGGTATCCACATCTAGTAACAGGTGTGGTGACCTGCTTTTCTCTTTTTATCTTTGTAAAAACAAATTAGAGCATTTTTTGATGAATACATAACTGGATTAAATGGTGATCTTTTATATCTGTCCACAATTGCTTACTCACTGGTTTATCCGTATTAGCTTATCAGTATATAGATAGATATGAAAACAAACAGTTGGTCTGCATTTTCTCAATTCTTTCTAACCTTTCAAAGTATTAATGGTAGCCTGTTAGTATAACCTCATAGAGAGGCAAAAAAATAATCAATAACCCAGAGCTATTATCAAATTCTTAGAATCACAGGTGAGAGACTGGTTTTTCTTTTTTACTGGATAAACTCACACATTAAGCTGGGTAAGAAAATGGCTAAAAGCCAAAATCAATAAAGGGAACAACAAGCTTTAATAAGTCCACGGAAATGTAATTAAATATAGCAATCATGGAGAACAAACTGCTTTTAAAGCCAATGCACAGTATAGTGGGGTTGTAAAATTGTAACACAAATCAAGGAAAAGTGGTTACCTACCCATCTTTAAGAGGTTTAAACTTCATATGGATATCAATATTTATCCTTCATAGACCTTTTTATGCCCTAACTAATGTGCACCCTAATACTTTGATGTTAGTTAACACTTGTTAATTATTTTAGTTTACACAGCACTATGTTGTTTTCATCCAATACTAATTTGCATTCAATTTGCATTTTTACTAACAAAAATGTTGTTAATCAATACAGGCATTTCAACACAGATCAGCTAATTCTATTCCACGCACACTGGTAAGCCCATTTTACTGCAAGTAAAAATGTTGATGTTGGTTTTAGTTTTAATATGCATAAAAAGGAAGGTGCTGGCCATTTAAATATATACACCATCTATTAAATGAACATAAGTGTATAAACATATATATACATCAATTAATTCTCATCCAGTATAGATCATAATAAAGTGTCCATCAAGAAATGTGTAAGAATAAGTCGCTGATCACCAAACATTCATATGTACAAATCAACGTAAGTGACTGGTTCTTTTCCACAAAAGGACACAAAACAAATGATAGGTGCTCCACCATGTGATCAGCTGAAATTTCAACTCACTGGAACAACTTGGCCACTAGCAGTAGCCAAACCAGCAAAATGGATGGATTTCTGATTTTGTACAATTATCTTTTCTTCATAAGATGTATCAATGTTCCACACAGATATTGATAAACTCTCATTGACCCAATTTTAACATGGAGAAAGAGCCCAAGATAAAGTGGTTTAGTGTAGTAATTTAATAAATTAAGTGGATTCAAAAAGCAAAAAATGTCTATGCACTCACATGATGGAGGTGCCAAGAGGGGCACCAACATAAACTGCTCACCAGGGGGATCCTCACAGTGACGCTTGCGACTACTGAGCAGTGTGCATTCCATAGACCATAAGAGATGTAGACCTGGGAATCAGTCATGATGTCAGCAACTCAAGCATCTATGCTCATTGAGCATCCCCACATCATCAGAAAGCCACATGGCCGCCATCTTACCAGAGTCTTATATGCAAATGCTATTAATCACAAAATTTAATGTTTGGAAGACAACCTTGGGCTAGCAGCATCTGTATGTATTTAGTTAATTACTATCAACACATAAGGACCCCAATCTCCATTCTTTTTTGCCTTTTCATTTTGCCAAGGGGTATACAAATTTTGGTTTTAGCCAATCAGATTAATAGCATTTGCAAATAAGACTCCGGTAAGATGGCGAAGGTATTGCTTCCTGATGATGCGCGGACGCACAAAATGCATAGAGGTTTGATTCGCTGACGTCATGTCCCGTTCCATGGTCTATGCCACTTCTGGTCTATGAAACACACACCAGCACAATAGTAGTGAGCGGCGGTGTGAGGATCCCCTAGTGAATTGTTTATGTTGGTGGCACCTCCACTTTTTTCTCCACACCTGTGACCCAGAAAAGGGTGACAGCTGGCTAAAGCCTGCTGTTGGCTGAAGTCACAGAGCCAGTCCAGGCTCTGCAGAAATCCCGACAATAATGCCAGAATCCACCCAGATGCCTGACCAGTAGCTGGCTCAACCTCTCCTGGCTCTTGCACAGCCCAGCTCTCCAGTGAGCGCTGGAGGAGCAGAGCAGAGAGCCGGCAACTGTCAGCCACCACCTCTGCTCACTGAAGACCGAGAACTGAGCAATCAGCAGTCGTGTGATTGCACAGCTCTTGTTCTCAGAGCCAGCATGGGACAGCTGCAGCATTAGAATGATGCTGCAGCCACATAGTTGAGCATGATGGTTTGTTTTGGGTATTTTTTAATTCTGTACTTATCTTTCATAGATCAGCTATATATGAAACTGATATTTTATGTATTTTGGCAAGTTGAATCCAGAAGAGTTTCTAGGATTTATACTGTCTGGAACATTACTGAGGAGTGGAATGTCAAAGCAAGTACAGTAGCAGACTGCAGTGTATTGTTGAGATATTCAAAGTAACAAAGCTCACAGGCTCTGGTTAATGAATAAGCTGGTAGCATTACAAAATCAACACCAGTGGCATAATGTCTACCCTTAAACAATAAAATCCCCTAAATAGCAATATACAGCATATTCTCACCACTTACTCTCTTATAGACACAACAGGGTGTAAGCAAATATCCTCAATGAACACACAGACAGCAACAAAGGCCTGAAAGGGAGTCCAAACCTTGCTTTTGTATTGCAGTCAATGTCCCCATTAGAGAGACTTTGTGTAGGCACCATGACAAAGTAAACAAACAATCAGGACAATAATGTTCCATACATATAATGAGAATATCAGAGGAATGATTGCCCAGTTTTTTTTTCATTGTAGTCTCATATCAAAAGCGAAGAGGTTAGTGAAGTTACAAAAATCCTTGTACGACAAAATAAAAATTTGGAAGTGACATAATGTATTGTATTTTCAGAGGAAAATTGTACTGATAAAACGTACGATCTGGTATTGTACGAGAAAAATCCTCATGCATGTCCCTTTGAAAATTTTTAGAAGAAAGCTGTGTACTAACAATCAGATTATCGTACAATCGCTTCCAAAACTGTATCTGATCGTGAGTACTAGTCTTAAAGCGGAGCGCCACACAAAAGGGGAAGTTCCGCTTAAAGGACTGCTCCTCCGCTCCCCATTAAGGATTGGCACCTTTGGGGGGCGGGGGAGCAGGTACCCAAATTTGACAGGTACCCGCTCCCGTTTCCGGTCCGATCGCCTAGAACGGAAGGTGTCCTCCCTCCCTGTGGGACACATGACAGGTCCCAGAAGACTACAGGACCATTCATGAAGCAAAGCGCTACTCGCGCATGCGCAGTGGGTACCCGGCTGTGAAGCTGCAAGCTATCACGGCAGGATGCCCACACTGAAGATGCCGGCCTCCAGGAATCCAGGATGGCCGGTGAAACACATTGTGTAGTAATGTAGCATCATTCACAATTAATGTTACTTCGATAATCTGCAGACATGCTGAACAGTGCCACAACAATCATCTCCTGTCACAATCCCATAACAAATTGCAGCTCTCCGGCGGAATGTCAACAAACCAGCCGAGGTTGCTGACTGACATCTTTGAGCACAAACCATATGCGGTCCGTGATGTCAACCAGGATCATTCAGATGCTTCATTTACAAACAGAAGCCAGCAGGAAAGGATAGTTGTTTTTAAATTCATTTTTGCTGGACTACATCCTACAGGTGCTCCACTTTACGTTCAGTTTTAAGGTATCTCCCTGCCATGCTATTTAAAGGAATTGTGAACTTTTAATGTTTCCCTTTAGGCCACATTAAAAGAACAGTATTTTAAAAGATTTGCAAAGCTTGCAAATTGGCCTTAAACAAATCCTATAGACTTCAATGGGGTTCATGCACTATGCTCAAGGTTTGCAGATTTTATCAAGTGTTTAGTGAACGTCCAGCAAAACCAACACTTGGTTCATTAATCACTAGTGTTCTACAGTATTGAACTCACAGGTGGCATGGATACCAGGAAAAAAAAACTGTATGTGACTTAAATGCAGATCTTACTGTTGCAATCCAAACATTGGCCTTATTATCCAATAAGAATAAACAGCCATGTCACAATGGGGCTATTAGATGTAATCATTATTTCCTGTGATAAAGCATCACTATTTTTTGGTGTACGATTCAAATTAACTACTTTAACCCCAGGCCAATTCTGACATTTCTCACATACAGTACATGCAAAATGCAGCATTTTTTTTGCTAGAAAATTACTTAGAACCTCCAAACAATATATATATATACATTTAAGCAGAGACCCTGGAAAATAAATTGGTGTGTGTTGCAATTTTAGTGAACACAAACACAATTTAATACCCGTTGTTTGGTAAAATATAAAAGATAATGTTACGCCCAGGGGCAGACTGACCATTGGGGAACTCAGGCATTGCACGAGGGCCCGAGGTCAGTAGGGGGCCCCATGAGATGTCCCTGGTACCTTTCATAGGCTTTTTTGGGTGTGATTTGAGTGTGGACGAGGACACAGTGGCCCCATGATCCCCTATTGCCCGGGGGCCCCATGAGTTGTCAGTCCGCCCCTGTTGCGCCAAGTAGATACTACAGTAAATCAAAATATCCACAGGTGGGACTTTTAAAGCCTTTCCGGGTTACCAGTTTAGATATATACAGGGGGTCTGGTGCTTGAATTATTGCTCTCGCTCTTAAGTTTGTGGTGATGTGGTGTGATCGTCGTATACATACAGTCATGGCCAAAATTATTGGCATCCCTGCATTTCTGTCAGATAATGCAACACTTTGCCCAGAAAATAGTTAATTTATTTTGTTTTTTTATTGGTATGACACAAAAAAGTAGAGAAAAAAAAAGCCAAATCTGACACATTCCATGCAAAACCCCAGAAATTGACTGGACAAAACACCCAAAGCACACTTCTTGGAAAAAATAACTGAAACCAATTGCTTCCTGTACCCATCAATGGGTTTCTTACACCTCTCCACTGGAATTTTGGGCCACTCTTCTTTCGCCAACTGCTCCAGGTCTCTAAGATTGGAAGAGTTCTTTTTCCCAACTGCTGTTTTGAGATCTCTCCACAGGTGCTCTATGGGATTGAGATCTGAAATCATTGCTGGCCAGTTCAGCACTCTCCAGTTCTTTGTCTTAAACCATTTCTGGGTTCTTTTTAATGTGCGCTTTGGTTCATTATCCTGCTGTAAGACCCATGACCTCTGACAGAGACCCAACTTTCTTACACTAGGTCCTACATTGCACCCCAGAATTCTTTGGTAGTCTTCAAATTTCACAATTCATAATGCCAAGCACACGGTTAAGACATCCAGTGCCTGAAGCCGCAAAGCAACCCCAAAACATCAGTGAACCTCCACCATATTTGACTGTAGGGACTGTATTCTTTTCTTTAAAGGCCTCATTTCTTTTTCTGAAAACAATAGAAGGATGGGCTTTCCCAAAAAGCTGTAATTTTGTTTAGTTTGTCCACAGCACATGTGATAGCACAAAGGAGTTCTTATATACAATAATAAAGACACAATACAATAATATTCAAAATACAACACTCTTTATTGGAAAATATTTGACCATGGTGCTATTTAAAGGGTAACCTCAATTAAACAAATGACTTAATATATATTTATATATATATAGCCTTTTTGGCTAAAACATCAAGAATAAACAAAAATTCAGTCACGATGTCTGTCTAGATAAACTGGATGACTAAACCCCACCAGTCACAGCGAGGAACTAGCTGGCTGAAGACCCACGAACACCATGCCCAAATCAATGATGTTTTGTAAGCCAGTATTGAAGATGTCAAGGCTAATGTCTGACAGGTGTACTAAGACGTTACGAAAGAGGCCAGGCAAAAAACCTTCAAGGTCAACATGATGGTATGATAGTGTGCCAGCAAAAATCAATAAATTATGGATCGTCCTATTAAGACATCTTCTAATCCTATCAATGTAATGAAGCTTACCCAACGGAGACCATAAAAGCCTGGGAACCATCTCAGAATATGCCAAGACAGTATGAGAAAATAAAAGCTTACAAAAACTTAAGTCTCTTTTCATTTCACAGAAAAGATCCCCTATCCTAATCCTTCCAATGTCATTAGCCCCGGCATGGATAATCAGAATGTCGTGCAATAGCCAAATACTAGATAAATCTATCAGTTGGTCTCTAATATTCCTCCAATGGAGGCCCCTAACACCCAACCAAAAAACCTGAAATACTGTATATTAGAGTTCAAACCTAAATTAGTGGAATAATTCCTGGTCTTGGCTCGTTTCTTGGCCAAATAGATAAAAGAATGACCAACTATCCAAATAATGCTTTTAGCAGCACCTGAAAAGACAATTATTTACTTAATAAGTGTGGGCGAATATACATTTTGGATCTATCACTATCCCAACTTCCCACCCGTCTAATATCCAATGGAAAAAACCTAAACCATTGGCAGTTGTGGCAGCGCCTATCCTAAAGGAATGAGAAGAATTGTGAAGACCTGAAAGATTAAATTTCTTGAGACGAGCAGAAAGAACCACCAAAAACTGATATCTTGTTAAAGGTGATAAGTCAGAATGAATGAAAAAAGAACCGTGATATAATGGTCTAACAGACATATAATGGGATGCATTGAAAACGGGACAAATAGTTGGACTGGGTGAACAAAATGAAG